>NC_139155.1:82140056-82551743 GCF_964270905.1 Leucopleurus acutus | reverse complement strand
CCACTACTGAGGCAAGACCAGTGCCCACGAATCATGAAGTTTTCCAGTCTGGCTGGTGCAGGAACAGGCTGTATTCCTGGGCCTGTGTAGGTGCCACACACTCTTACCTCTGATCATTTCAGGTAGCTCTTTCCCTGGCCTCCGGTAGTTGTACTTGTAAGCATGGGTTGACCAGGGCTCAGCTGATCCTAGAGGGGACTCTTGCAGACCTCTGGATTCTCCATGTGCAGCTGTCTCCTCTCTAGAATTCTAACCTCCTTGGTTTCCCTGGACCCTCAGTTCTGTCGTCTCAACTCAGGGAGTCTGCCAGGCTCCACCTGGGGTCCCCCTGCCCTGTACCATGGCCTGGAAACTCTCTCAAGACAGTAAGCTGGGGGACTTCCCTGGCAGTCCAGTGCTTAAGACTCCATGCTTCCAATGCAGGGGGCGCGGGTTCGATTCCTGGCTGGGGAACTAGGATCCCACATAATGCATGGCACAGCCAAAGAAAAAAAGACAATAAGCTGGACAATCACAGGGCTAACCCCACTTGTTTCCTGTGTCTCAGGGATCACCGTCCTCCATTGACTGATGTCCACTGTCTTGAAGAAACACATCATTTCATATTTATTTTCTCCATTCTTTTATTGTTTCAGGTGAGAAAGTAAATCTGGTCCATATTACTGCACCTTGGCTAGCAGAAGTCAGCATGATGCAGTTGAGATTCAGATGATTATTGTATGTTTCCGTAATTCATTCCTTTTCCCTTTGCTGAGTGTAGTTCATTGTATGGATGGATCCATTTGTTTATCCGTTCACCAGCTGAGGTAACTTTGGGATGTTTCCAGTTTGGCTGGATTATAAACAAAAGTTTTTAAATTAAGGTTTTAAATGTAAGTTTTTAAATGTAAAATTTTTTTAATTAAGAAAAAGATGACAGTTTCATATAAAAATCCAGACTTTTACTTTCTCTTGAAAAGTGGAAAGATCTGGCCACACTGGGCTCATGTTCGTGCTCGGCAATGGGCTGGACCAGAGGAACACATGTCCGCTTCACAGGAGGCTCGCCAGCTGCCACAGTCCCCTGCAGGCTCAGTTGTACTGCCCTAGCCTACTTCATGTAGGCTGGAGACAGCTGAGCTTGAGACTCCTGATACAATGTGTCATGAAGTTTGCAAAACCAGATAAATCACTCACTTGGTGAAAAAACAGAAAATAGTTTATTTAATTGGGGTTAGTAGAATCAAAAAGGAAATCCAGGGCTTCCCTGGTGGCGCAGTGGTTGAGAGTCCGCCTGCCAATGCAGGGGACACGGGTTCGTGCCTCGGTCCGGGAAGATCCCACATGCCGTGGAGTGGCTGGGCCTGTGAGCCATGGCCTCTGAGCCTGCACGTCCAGAGCCTGTGCTCCGCAACAGGAGAGGCCACAACAGTGAGAGGCCTGCGTACAGCAAAAAAAGAAAAGGAAATCCAGGGCCTTGAAGGATGAATTAAATGTCACCAAGCAGAGGATTTGGGACGACAATCCCCCTTTACCTATGCTTGCAGCTGCTCGATCCTGGGCTGAAGAGGCTGGCCTTGCCCCCCAGGGAGAGCTAGGCAGATGTACCTTCTCTGCAAGCTGGCCAGCGGTCAGGTTGCAAATCTTAGGGACTGTTCTCTGTGGGGTCAGGACTTTACGTGCATTATTCACAAGCCTTTCTGTAGATGGCACAGGCTGGCCACCCCCATCAGTGTAGCTGCTTAGGTGCCAGAAGTATCAGATCTTACCTGGCTGCCACCCTGTCCCGGTTTCTGCCCAAAGAGCTTTCAGACTCACTCATCAGCTTCCTGGGGCTGGATGTGCCTCTTCTTAGGGATTTTGACCGTGATACGTGAGAATGGTGAGAATGTGCGTTGCAAGATTCCTCCCCCACCCCCTCCCTACACCACCAGGGGGAAATCTCTATTTGCTTATTTTACGGCACTCTACTTAGGGATCTACCAGCTGTAGAATTTGCTCAGTCAGCTGGGGAGAGTCATAAAAGTAGCAAACGGGAATTCCCTGGTGGTCCAGTAGTTAGGACTTGGTGCTTTCACTGCCCAGGGCTAGGGTTCAATCCCTGGTCTGGGAACTAAGATCCCACGAGCCTCGTGGCGTGGCCAAAAAATAAAGGAACACATAGCACCTACTATGTGCTTGGCGTTCTTCTATGCACTTTATGTATATGTGTTAATGCATCATGTATATGTATAATGCACGACGACCTTATGAGGAAGGACCTTTATTATCCCTATTCGACAGGTAAGTACTCTTAAGGCATGGTTTCTCCAGCTTTCAGTGTGCTTTAAACCACCTCCTGGAGATCTTGTTAAAATGCATATTGTGATTCAGTAGGTTCTAGGAAGGATCCGAGATTCTGTAATTCTACAAGCTCCCAGCCAATACTACTGGTTCAAGGACCACACTTGAAATAGCAAGAGTCCAAGGTACAGAGAGGTGAAAGAACTTTCCCCAGCTCATCCAGCTACTGGTAGCTGTGTTACTTATGCACTGCAGGATGCCAAGAGCCTATTCTAAAATAAGAGCAGCTGCCCAGGGAGAAGTGAAAATTCCAGGGACTTTTCCTTCGTCTGCTTCCCACAAACGCCCTTGCTCAAAATAGTCCCTCCCACAAAAAGAAATAGTCCCCAAGACTGTAACAAGCAATTTGTGCAAAGATGGTTATAGCAGCATTTTTCAGATCAGCCACACACTGGAAGCATCCCAAGTGCCCCACAAGAGGAAAACAGTTAAGTAAGCTGCAGTCTGTCTTGGGAATTCCCTGGCGGTCCAGTGGTTGGGACTGAGCGCTTTCACTGAGGTGGCCCGGGTTCAATCCCTGGTTGGGGAACTAAGATCCCACACGGTACGAGGTGCAGCCAAAAAATTAAAAAACAGGAAAAAAAAAAAAAGCTATAACCTGTCTATTTCATGTAATACTATATGGCTGTTAAAAATTATTATGGGAACTAAATGGATACCTTTAAACAGGTACATTAAAGCATGTTTAAGTAAAAAAGTAGATCTCCAAATAATGTATATATACTGATTAAAGTTATATGATCATTCGTGTACCCTGAAAGAGATTGGGTGAATTTAGTATAACAGAAATAGTCCAGCATATGGTGGGAGGGAAGAAGGAAAGAAGGGAATTGAAAGAATTTCTCTTCCAATAAATAATATTGGGGCAAGTGAAAAAAAAAAATAGTCCACCATATAAACTGATGGAATTTTCTTTTTTCTGTTAAAATAATTTTTAAAAGAAGAAAACAAAGCAACAAAAATTTATTGGTGGCACTAAATAGAGCAGTTTTTTGTTTTTTTTTTGTTTTGCGGTACGCAGGCCTCTCACTGTTGTGGCCTCTCCCATTGCGGAGCACAAGCTCTGGACGTGCAGGCTCAGTGGCCATGGCTCATGGGCCCAGCCGCTCCACGGCATGTGGGATCTTCCCGGACTGGGGCACGAACCCGTGTCCCCTGCATCGGCAGGCAGACTCTCAACCACTGCGCCACCAGGGAAGCCCCAATAGAGCAGTTTTGATAGAGGGAAAACGTAGAGGCAAAAGGGTTTTAAAAGTAGTCTGAACACAGTAGATTAAACCCAGTTTTTTTTTTGAATTTTTTTTTATACAGCAGGTTCTTATTAACTATCCATTTTATACATATTAGTGTATATATGTCAATCCCAATCTCCCAATTCATCACACCACCACCCCTCCTATAATGTTTTTCCTGAAATGTTGTTCAGGTGTTTGACAGAAATTTTAAACCCCTATCTTTCTGTTCACAGGTTTATAATGTAAACAGTATTATCTATAAAAATTTATTTGTTTAATATTTACTCTCCAGGTATCAAAATGTCCTTTATGTCCTTATTCAGTTATTTGCATTACTGGGCCTACCTGGGACTGTAAAGTCCTGGCTGGCTGGGGCTGTGTGATTTACTAGTCAGACAGACCTGAGTTCAAATCCCAGCCCTGCCACTTGCCAGATGCGTGACCCTGAGTACATAATTCGCCTTCTCTGTAAGTTGGGGGTTGCTCTGTAGGACTGTTGTGAGGACTAAATGAGATGACGTAGGTAAAGTGCCTGATATGTAAGCACCAGAAAGCACTAACTTTATATATTTGGGTTTTAAAAAAACAAACATTTTATTTTGGGATACTTTTTTTTTTTGGCTGTGCCGCACGGCATGTGGGATTTTAGTTCCCTGACCAGGGATCAAACCCGCGCCCCCTGCAGTGGAAGCACAGTCTTTTCTTTTTTCCTTTTTAAATATTTACTTATTTGGCTGTGCTGGGTCTTAGTTGCGGCATGTGGGATCTAGTTTCCCGACCAGGGATCGGACCCGGGCCCCCTGCATTGGGAGCGCAGAGTCTTAACCACCGGACCAGCAGGGAAGTCCTGGGGTACTTTTAGGTTTACAAACATAACGGCAAAGATAGTGCAGAGAGTTCCCATTTACTCTCCTTCACTCATTTTCCCCTAATGTTGACAATTTACATAACCATGGCATCTTTATCAAAACTAAGAAATTAACAAAGGCATATTACTATGAACTAAACTCCAGAATTTATTCAAGTTTTACCAGTCTTTCTACTGATGTCCTTTTTCTGTTCCACGATTCAATCTGACACCACATTTAAATATCATGGCTCCATATTCTCCTGGTCTGTGATAGTATCTCAGTCTTCCTTGTTTTTTTCACGACCTTGACAGTTTTGAACAGTAAAATGTATATATATTTAATAATAGCTTTATTGAGCTATCAAGATGATTAACTTTATGTCTCAACTGACTGAGCCACGAATGCTCAGGTATCTGGTTAAACATTATTCTGGATGTGTCTGCAAGGGTTTTTCCAGAAGAGATTGTTTGGATCAGTAAACTGAGTAAAGCAGCTTCTCTTCCCCAATATAAGAAGGCCTCGTCCAATCAGCTGAGGGTCTGAATAGAACAAAAAGGTAGAGGAAGAGAGAATTCTCTCTCTCTGCCTGACCCGTTAAGCTGGGACTTCAGTCTCCTGCCCTGGGACTGGGATTTACACCATCAGTTCTCTTGGTTCTAAAGCCTTCAGGCTCAGACTGGAGTTACACATTTTGTTTATCCATTCAACTGTAAATGGAAAATTTTTTTTCCACTTTTTGATTATTATGAATAATACTACTACAAACATTTGTGCACAAGTTTTTGTGTGGACACGTTTTCTTTTCACTTTGTATTACACTCAGGAGTGGAATTGCCTAGTCAGATGGTAACTTTAACATTTTGAGGAAGCAATAAACTGTTTTCCAAAGTGGCTGCATTTTACATCCTCACCAGCAAAGTACTAGGGTTCCAATTTCTCCACATCCTGGTCAACACTTGTTATTTTGTTTTACATTTTAGCCAACCTTGTGATTTTGTGTGAAGTGTATCTCACTGTGGGTTTTTTTTTTTTTAATAAATGTATTTATTTATTTATTTTTGGCTGCACTGGGTCTTCATTGCTGCGCGCAGGCTTTCTCTAGTTGCGGCGAGCGGGGACGACTCCTCGTTGCGGTGCGCGGGCTTCTCACTGCGGTCGCTTCTCCTGTTGCAGAGCACAGGCTTTAGGCACGCGGACTTCAGTAGTTGTGGCGCACTGGCTTAGTTGCTCTGCAGCACGTGGGATCTTCCTGGACCAGGGATCGAACCCGTGTCCCCTGCATTGGCAGGCGGATTCTTAACCACTGCGCCACCAGGGAAGTCCCTATTTTTCCCATTCTGTGTGTTGATTTATATACATATACTTTTTAACTTATCCAAAAAATCTCAAACTTAAAGAAAAGTTGCAAGTACAGTACAAATAACTTACTTTTCAAACCCATTCAGCATAGATTGCTCATCCAGTTCACCCCATCACTCCTGAATACTTTAGTGGGCATTTCCCACAATCAAGAACATTCTCCTAATCAACCAAAGTACAAGCATCAAAATCAAGAAATTAACACTGATACATTACTCCTTCTAATCCTCAGACCCCATTCAAGTTTCCCAATTGTGCCAAAAACGTCCTTCATAGTAAATGGATCCAATCCAGGCTCACCTGCCGTGTGTAGTTGTCATGTCTCTTTAGCCTCCTTTCATATGGAACAGTTCCTCAATCTTCCTTCATCTTCCTGCTCTTGAAATTTCTGAACAGGACAGGACAGTTACTTTGTAGAACTTTCCTCACTTAGGGTTTGCCTAATAGGTCCTCTGATTAGACTGAGGTTAGGTATCTTTGCTGGGACAACCGCAGAAGTGATGCTATTTTCTCCTCACTGCAGCTCAACAGGTGGCACAGAATTCCAATGTGTCCCACTACTGACGACGTTCACTTTGCTTAAGGTAGTGTTTTCCCGGTTTCTCCCCTGTCAAGTTACTCTTATTCCCTTTGCAAGTATTTTATGGGAGATACTCTAACTACGTAAATACCCTGTTCTTCATCAAACTTTCCATTTATTTATATCAGCATGAACTCATGTTTTTTATCTTAGTCAACGAGTTATAATCCATTACTATAACTATTTTGATGCTCAAGTTGTCACAGACTTGGCCACTGAGATTCACTTTTAGCTGACTTCTGTCTTTTTGATAGATCCCCAACATTCTTCAAGCATTTCCTTACTTTTTTTTCTAATTTATTTATTTTCTATTTATTTTATTTTTGGCTTCGTTGGGTCTTCGTTGCCACGCAGGTTGCGGTGAGCAGGGGGCTACTCTTTATTGTGGTGTGCGGGCTTCTCATTGAGGTGGCTTCTCTTGTTGCGGAGCATGGGCTCTAGGCGCGTGGGCTTCAGTAATTGCAGCACGCAGGCTCAGTAGTTGTGGCTTGAGGGCTCTAGAGCACAGGCTTAGTAGTTGTGGTGCACGGGCTTAGTTGTTCCGCAGCTTGTGGGATCTTTCCAGACAAGGGCTCGAATCCGTGTCCCCTGCACTGGCAGGAGGATTCTTAACCACTACACCACCAGGGAAGCCCGCATTTCCTTACTTTTTGACACAAAAAGATGTTCCAAGCACATCTTATACTTTGCCGGCTCCAACTCTGAAATCAGCCATTTCTCCAAGCATTCCTGGTTCTTTCCAGTGGAGAATGGCATTTAGAAACCAAGTTGGATTTTTTAATTAATATATTTATTTATTTGGCTGTTCCAGATCTTAGTTGTGACATGCGGGATCTAGGTCCCTGACCAGGGATCAAACCTAGGCCCCCTGCAATGGGAGTGCAGAGTCTTAACCGCTGGACCACCAGGGGAAGTCCCACCAAGTTTGTTTTGTTTTGTTTTTTGTTTTTGGCTGTGCCATGCAGGATCTTAGTTTCCTGACCAGGGATTGAACCCAGGCCCTTGGCAGTGAAAGCGTGGAGTCCTAACCACTAGACCACCAGGAAATTCCCTAGAAATCAAGTTCTGGGTACTAGATGTGTGTGTTCATCACTATGGGATGTCACTATTCTCTTCTCTCTGAGGACAGATCTAGGGTCTATATTTATATATTATGCATGTATATATGTACACATTTACACCTTTATTTATAACTCTATTTATAAATATTGAAAACCATGACTTCACACCAATATCCAATTCCAGTCCACAGAGTTCATTCTAGTTTGTCCCTTTCCAGATTCACTATTCCCCTCTCCAGCAGTGGGAAACCTGGCTCCTGTCATCCTTAATATATTTACTTATCTGATCATTCCTCCTCATATGTAACCAATCTCCCATGGCCACCACCATCCTGTGCCCAGTCCTCAGGCCAACCTTGCCCCAAATAAATCTTTGATTTTTTAAAATATTTATTTATTTATTTGGCTGCACCGGGTCTTAATTGCAGCGTGCGGGATCTAGTTCCCTGACCAGGGATTGAACCCCGGCCCCCTGCATTGGGAACGTGGTGTCTTAACCACTAGACCACCAGGGAAGTCCCCCAAATAAGTGTATCTTAATGAGAAGGATGATGAGTACGTTGATCTCTTTCTTTGGCTTAGTGTCCAGATTAAAACGTCTTTTTTTCTTATGTGAAAACTTACCCAACCTCCAGTGGCCATTATCAACGAGATTTGAGTGGAAGGAAGTGCTTGATAAAGATTTAGAAACTGAACACTTCCTAATTCGTCTCAAAAGCCATCTAAGAGGGCTTCCCTGGTGGCGCAGTGGTTCACAGTCCGCCTGCCGATGCAGGGGACACGGGTTCGTGCCCCGGTCCGGGAAGATCCCACATGCTGCGGAGCGGCTGGGCCTGTGAGCCATGGCCGCTGAGCCTGCGCGTCCGGAGCTTGTGCTCCGCAACGGGAGAGGCCATAACAGTGAGAGGCCCGCGTACCGCAAAAAAAAAAACCAAACAAAAACAAAAGCCATCTAAGAATGTTTGAGGAATGTATTTATTATTAGACATCTTTGCTGTCCTCATTTGTTGCAGACACAAAAAGCGCTATAGCCTGGGTCCCAGCCAACCCTGTTATTTTGGAGGCTCTCTGTCAAGAAACAGGGAGAAAACATCCAGTGTCTTCGATGCATTTGAAGAATTAGGTCTGACAGTTCCCTAATGAAGCCATATTTACCAGGTTCTTTTGTATAATGGTGGATATTGGAGGAAGATTGTAGGTAGCGGGAAATTCACCAAAACGTTTTCCAATCACCAGGGGAAGTGTTGGCTGCTTTTTGGTTTTGGTTTGGTTTGCTTTTGAGCCTGCAAGACTAAATCTTATTTAATTGCGCCACCTGCTGGCAACTTCACAGAATTTCTTTTTCTTCCAACAAAAGGCAAAACTCAACAAAGATTTATTCACAAATAGTCTTTTTTTCTTTCACCTGAAAAACTACTACTCACAGAGCTGGGGTGGTGGAAATATGTCAACATTCTTCATCTTTTGTAAAAAAAAATTTGCTTTCCACATTTTCAACAATGAGACTATATTACCTTTTTATGGTGACATATAATGTATACAGAAAAATGCATAAATTGTACGTGTACAGTTTAAATAGTAATCATAAAGAGAATCTGTGTGACTAAGACCCAGGTCAAGAATAAGACATTGCCAACAACAACAACAAAAAGAAGACATTGCCATCACCTTAGATAACCCCAGACCCCTCTTCCCTGATCCTAAACTTCTCCCTCCCTTCCCCTAAGGTAACCACTATCCTGATTTGGGGGATAATCATTTGAGCATGAATTACTTTTAAGCAGAAAACAACTAAAGTATTAAGTTTAAAAAATAATATAGGGCCTTCTCTGGTGGTGCAGTGGTTAAGAATCCACCTGCCAATGCAGGGGACACGGGTTCAAGCCCTGGGCCAGGGAGACCCCAACATGCCGTGGAGCAACTAAGCCCGTGCACCACAACTACTGAGCCTGAGCTCTAGAGCCCGCAAGCCACAACTACTGAGCCTGCATGCCACAACTACTGAAGCCTGTGCGCCTAGAGCCCATGCTCTGCAACAAGAGAAGCCACCGCAGTGGGAAACCCGTGCACCGCAACGAGGAGTAGCCCCCGCTTGCTGCAACTAGAGAGAGCCCGCGAGCAAAAATGAAGATCCAATGCAGTCAAAATTCATAAATAAAATAAAAAATTATTAAGAATTTCAAAACAGTGACAGCAGAATATTAAGCCAAGCACAAGGCACTTCTGAGCATGAGGCCCTGTGTGACTCCCCTGTGAGGAGGGTTGTACTAACTGGTGTATTTTGAGTCCATTTAAGGGTTTCCTTGTTTGCATTTTCATTATTTTTCTGTTCTTTATGAGGTACCTATGAAACAGTTCATTCCTTTCAGGGCAGGTCCATTCTTGGCTTGGGACTCTTCTAAGATGCTCTGTCTCAAGGAGAAAACAGTTTAAAGAGAAGGTGGCTACCCAAACGAGAAAAGCCCAGTAATTGTCTGAGCAACTTCCTAAGAATACCCAAGAATCACCTTTCCTTTCCTTTTCATGGTTTGCATCCTTAATTAGAATTCATAACTTGGCAGTTGGGGAGGTTTTACTGCCTGCCAGGTTGAGACTTTCTTAGACACTTTTCCCAACTTCTCCCTGTTCAACCAATCACTGTGGTCAAAAAGTCACCTTCTGCCTCATTCCCTGCCAGCACAGCAAGTTCAAGAAAACACAGTGGTTCCTGGCCACTGGATTTGGAGCCAACCTTCCTCAGCCTGGCATCTGGACCTCCTCACTCCCAGTCTACCCCCACTCTGTTCACAGGGCGTTCAACACGATCTCCCATGTTGTGTGAGGCCATCCTTCCACTTTGGTCAAGACAGTGTCCGGAGTCACTACACTATCATGCTTACCTCCAGGACCTTGCCCAGGGTATTCGTATCCCTGAACCCTGCCGTCCTTCCTTTCTGAGTGTGAACTCGTCAAGGGCAGGGGCTGAATTATATTCATCTTCGAATCTCCAAAGATAACACGTTTTCCACAAGGAATCAAGCTGACGAACTGACACAGGGAAGTTCCAAAACATTTCTAACTTTTACGTCACAAAATCACACTTACCTCTATGCAGACTTGTTTCTTTTCTGGCTCTTATTCAACATCTCTTCCTAATGATTTCCTGACTGCGATTCCTGACGAGGACCTACTTTTATGTAGGCGAGAAGGTGTGCCCTATTTTTTTTTTTTAAATAATACTTCTTTTCAACCTGGCACATAGTCACCCAAATGTGTCCTTATTGAGTCCTGAAGTCTTTCAGAATATAAGAATTCATGGGGGGACTTCCCTGGCGGTCCAGTGGTTAGGACTCTGCACTTCCACCGCAGGAGCCCAGGTTCCATCCCTAGTGGGGGAACTAAGATCCCACAAGCGCCGCGGTGCGGCGGAGAGAGGAAAAAAAAAAAGTCATGGGGAAAAAGAAAACAGGGAAAATTCTTTCAACCTAAAACCTTTACTTAACACACATGTAAAAAAGAATAGTCTTGTAAAACGTTTCTAAAATCGAAAATTAAGTTCCAGTGATCACATTCTGGCCTTACATTTCTAGTTTCCGTAATTGTGCAGCAGGGCATTTGGGCGGTCCCGAAATTCAGCTTTCCATTCAGCCACTCTTGCCGCGCTTTCTCCCTCCGCCCTTTCGGCTTTGGAACACGATCCCGCCCACTTCCGGCAGAGGCGTCCACAGCGCAGGCGCAACTCCTGGAGCCATTCACCGACCTCCTGGTCTAGTGCCGAAGTACGCGCATGTGCAAGAGAGGGGCGGGGCTGGTTAATTGGGAGGGAGAAGGCAGGTCCACGGAACTCACGCGACTGTCTCCGCCCACCTAAATAGGCAGGAGCAGCCGAGAGCCGCCTCAGGGTTAAGGCAGCGCACGCGCACTGAGCGAGGAACGTGGCGAGGAACGAGGGCAAGCCTTTACGCACGCTCATTTAAATAAGGCAAGCAGCTTCTCGCGTCAGTTCTTAACCCGCCTCCTTTCTGTTTTACCCGCCTCTGACTTTTAAAGGGCCAGAGATCTTTTTCACCGAATTGCTTTTTAAAAAACAATTTTTTGAGAGCCTTCTGTGTGCCGGGCCCAGCTTACATTGTCTTCTGTGTGCATTTTCCAATTTTTCCTTTATAATACGTGTCATAATTACTTTAATATGTATACTTTTGCGTAAATTTCTTTCCCCGCCCTAATTGTACCGTTCCCTTGGAGGCAATTCTCTGAAATGGGAGGCAATGTGGTGTTCTGAGCAGGTCTTCCTAGGTCAAAAAGTCTGAGATTGAATCCTGGCTCAGCCACTTATTTTGCTTTTTTACTCTGGGTATCTTCCTTAACTTTTGTGAACCTAAGAGTTTGCAGATTTTTAAAATGAAGGTAAGGCTACCTACCTCCCTCATAGAATTGTTGTGAAAACACACGTACATTTTTTAAAAAACTCTGTGAAGTACCAAGTACTGTGCCTCATACCAGCTATCTATTAAATATATAGTAGTCAGTAGTCGTTAAGTGGAATTAGAAAATAGCTTTATAGTTTCTGTAACATGGTTCCAGATGGTTCTTCAGGAGGATTTAACTAATTGCCAGGATGGCTAGTGGTAGGTAATGGTGCATTTTTCCCCACAGTGTTGGCAATATCACAGTCCATGATTTTTACACATTTTTCTAGTCTAGACAGTATGTAATGCATGGCAGGGTTATTTTAACTTTCATTTCTTTAATTGCTGGTGAGGTTGTGCATATTTCCTTGGGATGATTTATTAGCTGTATTTCTTTGCCTAAGAACTATTTTCAAACACCATAATTTCCCCTGGCTTATCCCGGTAGACATTATGTTAGGTTCTGACAGAGCATTTCCTTGACCAACTTTAAAAAAAAAAAGGATGGGGAGCTGTGGGCAGTGAAAGGAAACCTTGCAAGGAAGGGATAAAACAAGAGATCAGAGCTCATCCCTGAAAGCAGCACTGTCCAATAGAACTTTCTATGGTAAAGGAAATGTTCTGTATCTGCGCTGTCCCCTAGGAGAGCCAGTTGCCACAAGTGCCTACTGGATACTTGGAACGTGGCTAGTACAACTGAGGAATTGACTTTTTACTTTTATAAAATCCTTTGATGGCATAACCCTAGAGATTAAGAAAGGAGAGAAAGGAGAGGAAAAGAGGGGTCCCATAGAGTCACTCAGAAGTGACCTCATCCTGTTGGGGAAGGAAAAGCACCTCTTACTGAGGAGGCTGTAAAACATTTAGGATCTAGTCTCTTATGGTCTTACATCTTGACCTTAGGATTGATTTCTAGTACTACTGTGCTGTAGGTAAGTGGCTCAGTTGAGCACAGCTGTATTTGAACAACTTTGATTCCGTAGTGTGGTGAATGGACCCAGAGGTGACCATTTGTAAAAAATTTGAAAAAATATTTCCATTGTTCCACTTTCAAAAATATTGCTTTTGTTAAACCCAATGTTTAGTTTTTCTTGTAATACATTTTGTTAACCTGTGTAAAAGGATTAAATTTCATTATGGTTTTTAAAATGCTATTTTTATGTGAATTTAAGTGCAGCCACATATTGTTTTTTAAAACCATATGGTTTACCACTAATTTCCCAAAGTTGCAATAAACTCTAAAAAGAAAAAAACAGGTGGTCTCATATATACGATGGGACTCAAATTTAGACTTTTGGCATCGTTCCCAAGGGAGAGTCCCAGAGAGTCAGTCGTGACAAGAATGGTGTGCTCAGTTTGCAAAAATCTATCAAGCTATGCACCGAGGATATTTCCACTTTTATGTATGTATTTTATACTTCAGTAAAAATTTAAATAACATTTTCTGCACTTTGTGTTACCCTCTTTAGGCATTTCTCTGATTTTTAATTTAGCAGAAGTCTCAAAAAAAAAAAAAAGTGGCCTGTGACTCTCTCTGGACATCTGAGAGCCCCTAGAGGGCGCTCGTTCTGCACCAGAGACTTTTAAAAACAGCTTTATTGAGAGAATTCACCATACAATTCACCCGTTTAAAATGTACAACTCGATGGTTCTTAGTATATTCACAGAGTTATGCACCCTTCATCAAGTCAATTTTAGAATATTTTCATCACTGCAAAAAACAAACAAACCTGCCCTTTAACTATCACCTTCCCATCTCCCCATCTCCCCCTTCCCAAAGTAACCACTAATCTACTTTCTGTCTCTATAGATTTGCCTATCCTGGACATTTCATATGAATGGAAACAAACAACGTATGACCTTTTGTGTCTGGTGTCTGGCTTCTCTCACTTAGCGTAATGTTTTCGAGGTTCATCCATGTTGTAGCCTGTGTCAGTATTTCATTCCTTTTTATGGCTGAATAATATTCCACTGTATGGATAGATGACATTTTTTATCCGTTCCATTCTCTTTTTTTTTTTTTTTTTTTGGCCATGCCATTCGGCTTGTGGGATCTTAGTTCCCTAACCAGGGATTGAACCCGGGCCCCCTACAGTGGAAACATGGAGTCTTAACAACTGGGCTTCCAGGGAAGTCCCAATTCTAGCCATTCAAATCTGGCAAGTGATTATCAGAAGGGTGTACGGGACAGAAGACCTCAAGCTTGATATTCCTGGCACTTCGGTATTAAGGAGTGGCCAGTCCATAGCACCTGCTCAGGAGCTTGTGAGTTATGCTACCAAATTCTGACTCCATAAGGAGAATAATCTCATAGGTTTGTAACCTGCCCATCCAGATAGCCTGCCGAGGCAGATAAACGTTAACCTGCCCCAGATTCTTCTCTAGGGGACAGTCCTTGCTTCCCCTGAGCCAGGGTTTGATTAGTGGTTGTAAAAGGGCTTCTTGGAGGGGTGGGACTGAGGCTTGAGGTTGTGTCTTAGCCTGGCCTTGGGAGAGAGAAAACTAGACTATTGAGGTGCCACTCAGCGGGTGGCAGGGCAGCTCTGGACAAAGCCACAGCACAGGGATGGTTTGCACCAGGATAGAACCTGCTGGAACAGCTGGCCAGGTACGTGAGTAGGAGAGGAGAATGCCTTGAGGAGAACCACAGCATCTGCGGCATGACTGGCCCTGGGCAGACTCCGGACCCTAGGTGAGCCAGTCATGAATTTGGGATTGGAATTTGGAAAGAGCCAATTAATTTCTGTGAGTGTTTGGAACTGAACCGAGGTGGAACCATGAGCATGAGAAAGCTGATTGGCAGAATGAGAAAGATGAAGGAGACATGGAGAGAGAGAGAGAGAGAGAATGGCTTTGCTGTTGGCAGCTTTCCAACACTCTTGTATCCTTAATAAATTTCCTTAATTAGATAGTGTGAGATGGTTCTCTACCTGCAACCAAAGGAACCTTGGATAAGGCATTAAGATACACTGTATAGAGGGGTGGGATAGGGAGGGTGGGAGGGAGGGAGATGCAAGAGGGAAGAGATATGGGAACATATGTATATGTATAACTGATTCACTTTGTTATAAAGCAGAAACTAACACACCATTGTAAAGCAATTATACCCCAATAAAGATGTTAAAAAAAAAAGGTACACTGTATAAGGTCTATGTCAATTACCTTCTAATGAGACAGAGAGACACCCAACAAATTAACTACAAATAATGTGATACATGTGGAAATTAGAGCAAAATTCCCATTCCAGTGGGAGTGAAGAGCAAAGCAGTGAAGGGGAGCCCACTGGTAATCAAAGAAAAGCCATCAGAACAAGACTTTTTTCTATGAGATGGGTAAAGAGCTTTAAAAATAATACTCAATGTGGGCAAAGGGTAAAGATGGGGGAAAAAACAGACACTCTTCTATTCTGTGTATGGAACTGATACAATCTTTCAGGAGGGCAATTTGGTGACATATATCAAGAGTTCAAAAATGCTCACACCCTTTGACCCACAATTCTGTCTCTAGGAATCTTTCCTAAGGAAATAAGCTGCGATGCCTAACCACATTTAAACGGAAGGACATTCATCAGATCAACATTTATAATGGGGAACATAGGCAATAAATCTGATGCCCATCACCAAGAGACTGGTGAAGAAACTATCCAGGTGTTAAGATGATGTTCTTGAATGAATTTCATCATGGAAAAGCTGTGCCATTCTCTGGGTCCGTTGTGTTTCTTCTATGGTCACAAGTTGGCTCCAGTTTTGTAAAAAAGAAAAAATGTATATATAATATTTATATGATTTGTTAAGGAACTGCTTCCAGTAGAAACTGGCTAATAGACGGCGCGAGGGGGCGGGGGGGGGCGGGGGGTAGTAAGTTAAAAAGCCAAGTGAGTGCAGCCTGATCCTGAGGGGAGCTCTAGAGCAAAAATTATACCTCAACAAATATTCTGGGAATTCCCTGGCGGTCCAGTGGTTAGGGCTCCACGCCTCCACTGCAGGGGGCACGGGTTCAATGATCCTTGGTCAGGTAAGATCCCTGCAAACGGCCTGGCACAACCAAAAAAAAAAATTTTTTTTTTTTGGCTTCAAAGAGACAGACAATAAATAAGGGGTGTGTGTGTGTGTGTGCGTGTAGTGCTACAGAGAACATGAAACAGGAATGAGGTTGGGAAAGAGGAAAACGTTTCAGAAAGTATATATGGAGATTCCAGTTTTATTTTATTTATTTTTATATATATATATATTTTTATAAATTTATTTATTTTTGGCTGCGTTGGGTGTCCGTTGCTGCGTGCGGGCTTTTCACTAGTTGTGGTGAGCGGTGGCCACTCTTCGATGCGGTGCGCAGCCTTCTCATTGCAGTGGCCTCTCATGTTGCGGAGCACGGGCCCTAGGCACGTGGGCCTCAGTAGTTGTGGCACGCAGGCTTCAGTAGTTGTGGCTCGCGGGCTCTAGAGCACAGGCTCAGTAGTTGTGGCGCACGGGCTTCGTTGCTCCGCGGCATGTGGGATCTTCCCGGACCAGGGCTCGAACCTGTGTCTCCTGCATTGGCAGGCGGATTCTCAACCACTGCGCCACCAGGGAAGCCCGGAGATTCCAATTTTAAATAGGGTGGTCCAGACACTCGTACTGAGGTGATTTGAATAAAGCCCTGGAGGGCAGGGCTTGATCCAGGCCGCTATTTGGAGGAAGAAATGGCCTGGCAGAGGGCACAGAAGAGGCAAAGGCCCTGAGGCAGGAACACGCCTAGCATTTTCCAGGAACCACAAGGAAGCAAGTGTGAGGCTAGCAAGTGTGAGGCTAGAGTGGGACTGGGCGCACAGAGTAGGGGACAAACTCAGAGAGGAAAGGGGAGGGAGGTGGGCCAATGACGCAGCGCTTTGAAGACACTGTAGGCACTGTGGCTTTTACTCTGAGTGGTAAGGGGAACCACTGTAGGGAAGTGAGCTGAGGAATGACTTGGGCCGACTTGTGTCTATGTAAATCATAGGCATCTTCCGGTGTGTAGGGGCAATATAGCTTCCCTCAGATCCTCAGAGGAGTCTAATAAACCAACACTAAACAAAGAACACGTGTAATGTTGGCTTTCCCTTTAATTTTGCCCCTTTGTCTTTGCAACAAGGCAGAAAAGCCTTTGACACTTTCCTGCCGGCATCGGGCGTGGTATTTGCTCCGGGGAAACCGGGACGGGAGGGAAGCGGGGGTGGGGAGGGCAGTAACCTCCCGGGGCACACCGTGGCCCAAGCTCCGCGGATATCAGGTCTCCCGGGCTCGCCCACCAGCCTTTGGCCACCGGGCCGGTGCACCAGCCAGTACTCGACCTCCGCAGGCCCGAAGACGTCCTTCCTCTTCGCGGGAGGATCTACAGCCTTCCCCACATGCGGCCCCGAGCTCACAGTCTCCGCAGGAAGGGGCGGGCCCTGCCGGCTGGCTTTGCTGGGGCCCCGCGTTGCCATAGGGACCCTGGCAGGGCTTGGGACGCCGGAACGCGCGCTGCGGACGATTGAGGCTGGAGGCTGCGGGCGGCGACTCCACCGCTCTCGGCCCAGGACTCCAGATGCAGGATCCGCCCCGCAGGAGAGCGCAGGTGAGCCGGTGTAGGTGTGACGAGGCGCGGGCTAGCGACTGACCCCCGGCCGTCTGGGCCCTGCTCCTTCCACTTTCCATGGTGGTAATTATTGTTATTCAGTATCAAAACAACACGAGTAGAGTACGCGCACCGAGTGGCAAAGCCTTCTTTCCCCCCCCCCCCTTTTTTTTTTTTTTTTGTGGCCACGCAGCGTGGCTTGCGGCCACGATCTAACTCGCGCCCTGGCAGTGAAAACGCCTAGTCCTATCCTAACCACTGGACCGCCAGGGAATTCCCCAAAGCTTTCTTTCCCTATCAGGAGCTCTATGTATTAAGACCACAACCTCCTCTAGGGTAGCATCTACGTTCCTGAAAGTGTGGGACAGAGGTTGAGTTACACTGATGAAGCATTAAGTATCACCCAATGACATCGTAAGAAAGTTATTAGATTCTGGGTTCTCTTACGGTTCTGAGTAAACCAAGGAGAAAGTGTCAGTTTGGGGCTAATATGGCATTAACACTTTTCTGAACATTTGCTAATCTCAACTGTAAGCCCCAGTGTCTAGCTAAGACTCAAGTAATGTTTGCAAAATCTTCCTTGGATAAATGTATTGATGTTTTAAGTGAATTAACTTCAATGTAAAGATTAAAAAGATTAATCATAGTACACATGATACATGCAAATGGGAGAAAAAAGAAAAACATTAAATTTAGGACCTGAGACTGTTTCCCTCTGCCCAGTTTTCACCCTGGCTGTCTTCCTTGCCTGGAGTGACTTTCCCAATTCCTAGGCATGATTGTCAAAATACGAACTAGCCAGTACAGTTGGCCAGCTTAGTCAGAATCACTGAGGCCCCTGCTGTGGCCCTACAGGGAACTCCTTGATAAGCAGGGCCCAATGCAAAATGAAAATGTGAGGCAGTAGCTCATACAGTATTAAGAATTTCAAAACAGCGACAGAGCCGAGACCAAGTACACGCCCCTCTAAGGACCAGGCCCTGTGCAACTGTTCAGGTTGCACACCTGTGATGCTGGTCCTGGGTGGGTGGATGCTTGGGACACCAAGATCTCCTGAAACCTGCTCAGCCCCGAGGTCATTCTCATTGGTCAATACCTCTGCCTGGGAATTCCCTGGCAGTCCAGTGGTTAGGACTTCGTGCTTCCACTGCAGGGGGCCTGGGTTCTATCCCTGGCGGGGGAACTAAGATTCCGCAGGCCAACGCGGTGCGGCAAACAAAAACAAAAGAGACTTCTGCCTGCTGATGGTTAAATAGTTCACTCTAGTCCCCACACCCATCCCCTCATTCCCCCATCCCTCCACTCCTCCACCCCCATCCTTGGCTGCTAGCACTGCTTGAGTGTGTGTGTGTGTATTTCCCATCTATGGAGCAGGATAGATGGTACCTGCTGAGGGGAAACAGAGATCTCCAGATTTGGAGACCATCTTTGTCACCTTGCACAAGTCCCCTGGAGAGAAACACAGACATGAATGTCTGCACTGGGGACATGAAGAGCATAGATGGGGGGATCCCAGTCTGGGGAGAGACCCAAACCCCACCAGGCAGGGTGGGGAGGAGAGCCCTGGTCTGATGAAAAAAACCTAACCAGGCAGACAGGAAGAGTACCTAGGCAGAGGGCAGAGGGCAGAGGGCAGAGGCAGAGGGTGATCAACCATCCTGGTGTGCCTGGGACTGTTCCAGCTTTAGCACTGAAAGTCCAATGTCCTAGGAAGCCCCTCAGTCCCGGGCAAACCGGTACAGGGGTCTCCCAAGAGGCAGTCTCTTTAGTTGAGGGGCTCTCCTGACAGCTCACAAACCCCTGACAAGCCAGCCCCTAGGCTTTTCTACCATCCCGTCCACCAGGCATAGGGGGCGGGACCCAGGGGGCTAAAGTGTTGGGTGTTGAGCCAGTGGCGGTAGCGGGGGTGCCCCTGTGGGCTGTGTCATCACGGCTGTCTGCCAGCCCAGACAGAGTGGCCTGGCTAGGCCCCAACTCCCCAGAGTGGGTTGTAGTGTTCACGACTGAGGGCTCCAGGCCCGCATCCACGCTGGTTAGTCATACTGGTTATTAAATATGTGACTTTCATCCTCTCCCCCGGGGCAGCTTCTCCCCGATGTCATCACAAACCCCTCTGCCCTGTTGGTTTCCCTGGGTTCCCATCCCAAGCAATTGTGCCATCAGATCCCCCGCCCCAAGGGGCCCCTGGAGAGGCAAGGGAAGAGAGAGCCTCCCAGGGGGGTCAGTCCAGCACAAACGAAAACTCCTCAAGGGCTGCTCATCTGCCCTGGGGACTCAGAACACACGTGACTCGTCCCACTTGACCTCAGACAGGTGTCTCCCTGGGAAGCCCCAGGATCCTGGCATTACTTACGGCAAACTGAGCCCCTGATGTCCCTAACCCTTTGCCAGCACCCCCTGGCCCACAGAAGCAGCCACCATGCCTATCTCCAAGTGCCCGCCAAAGTCGGAGCCCCTGTGGAAAGCATGGGACCGGAAGGCCCAGAAGAACGGACTGAGGCACCAGGTGTTCGCTGTCAATGGCGATCACTATGTGGGCAAGTGGAAGGATAACATGAAACACGGTAAGTGGGGGACCTTCGGGGGCTCAGGTGGTGAGTATGGGGTCTGGGCCATGGTGGGCAACCGGGGCCAAGGAAGCAGCTTGCATAGCTCACTGGGGATATAACATGTATCTCTGAGGAGTGAATGCTGACTTGGACCAATCAGGGGCCTCCTCCTGCCGGGGTTCTGGAACCCAACTCGGCCCTGGCTTCAGCTGAGCAAAGGGGCCAGTAGGGGACAGAGCAGTCTTTAGGCACCAGCCACAGCCTCAGCTGGGACTCTCAGGACACCAGCTCATTCTCTACCTCTGACACCTGGGCTAAGCATGGGACTGGCTAGCAGGAGGAAAAGGTGGCCCCCAGAAAGCAGCTTGCAACTGGGATTCTGGTCTTCAAATTCAGCCCTTCAAACCAGTAGGGGGCGAGGGAGGACACCCGCTATCCCCCACCCCCTACCCCCCCACCCCCTATACTTCCACCCCCCACCCCAAGTGGCTGGGGCTCTGACTTTAACTGGGCTGGGCTCAGTTTAACTAGCAGGAAGTACGGGGCTCTTTGTGATACAAACTAAGCCCTGAAAAAAAAAATAAGTTTTTATTCAAAAGAGGTGTTATGGCTTCTCAGTCCAGTCTTGCAATTCCAGATTCTCTGCTCTTAACCATTCTTCTCTCCTGCCTTCCTGCATTAAGTGCTTGAGCCCATAAAGCTTGGTCAGAATCTCAGCTCCAGTAACTATGACCTTGAGAGATCTACTACACTACTCCGAGCCCCAGTCTCCCCATCTGTAAAATGGGAATAATACCTATCTGTTAAGAGATGACATCTATCAAGTATTTAGCCAAGAGTCTGTGCAGAAGGGAACTTCTGGAGTGTTCTCGGAGGGCTGACCATGGCAGGGATCACTACTTAGAGCTTCCTTGTCCAAGAAGGCCCCCAAAGTTGACCTCACCCAGTGTGTAACACAACACCCACCCTTAGCACTGACTTAAAGGCCAGGGTTTAAGCAGCTGCTTGGAGCTCTGTGTGCGGTTAAAGATGTCTGCCTGCATGTTTCAATCCTTGTGGGCAGCCTGTGGTGTGGACAGAGCCCTAGACTTGGTGTCAGGACCCTGAAGTTCTGAGCCTGGCTCTATTACTGAGTAGCTGTGTGACTTTAGGTAAGTCATTTCCCATTCTCTGGACTTGGCTGCCCTACCTGTGATATGACCTTGTGGGCTGGTGTGGCCCTCTGAGTCCTCTCGTGTGAGTCCTGCCTCCCCTCAGACCCTGGAGGCATAGAGCTGATGGGGCTGGGGCTGCAGAAAGCAGATCTGTCAGAAAACCCAGGTCCAATGCCCCCTCTCTTGACTCACCTTTCGACCACGCTGAAGTGGGTTGCTGTAGTATAAGCAGGCTGGAAGCAGTCAAGAGAGCCGTCATTCAGGGCAAGGATAGGGTGGCCCCAGTGGTTACCCAGACCACTCACTCCACTAATACTCATTGTGCTCCTAGTCTGTGCCAGGCCCTATACCGGGCATCTGGAAGAATCCCAACACTCAGGGTCCTTCCTGTCTCACTGACAACCTGCACAGTAGGTAATGTCCCATTTTACAGATGAGGAAACTGGGGCTCAGAGAGAGGAAGTGACTTACTCAAGGCCACACAGCTAAAAGTGGTATCATCAGGATGTAAAGGGGACCAGAGAGAAGCCACGAAAGGAGCCATGAGAACATGTTTGAGCCGAGCCCAGAGGATGCAAATGATTAGCCAGGCAGGGGGGAGCATGTCTTCTAGATAGTGGAATCAGAGATGGGGGGGTGTTTTTCACTATTACCTCTTGTTCAAGGAAGGACTGGAAGCCAGTGGGCTGGAACACAGAGAAGGAGGGGAGAAAGGGGCAGGTTAAGAGGGCCAATCGTATAGGGCCTCTTAGGCCTTGGTAAGTTCTGCCTTCATCTGGGAGACAAACAGTCTCATTGGACCAACTTGGTCACATGCCCTTCACTGAACCAGTCACAGAGGCCTGGGTGGATAGAATACACTGATTGGCTAGGCTTGCCAGGAGGAGAAGTCAGCCCCATGCAAACCTGAAGGACTGAGAGGGAGGGCTGTGTCCCCAAAGGAAATAAACTAGAAGAAGAACAGATGTAAACAACCCTTCATCCCCTGAGATGTGACTGGACCCCACCTCAAGGGCAAAAATCATTGATATCATCTTTTCTATTTGCAGGCATTGTCCTAAGTGTTGTACATATATTAATGAATTTAGTGAACAGAACAACCCCATGAGATACTCTTATCCCCATTTTGCAGACGAGGAACCTGAGGCCCAGAGAGTTAAGTTACTTGCACTAGATCAAAAAGCTCACAGGGACAATGTTGGATTTGTTCCTGAGCTACCAAGGACCAAGACATGAGTTGGCGTGCATAGGTACTCCGCAAATATTGTATTCATCTCTTTGTTCAACAAATATTGGTCACCTACAACATGCCAGACACTGTTCTTCCGTGCTGGATATAGAGCAGTGAACAGAACAGACCAGTCTGTGCTCTTGTGGAGCGTACATTCTCCTGGAAGAGACAGACAATAGACAATAAATGATAAATAAGTGAATTATCTATTATGTCTAGAGCTGAGAAGTGATATAGAAAGAAACAGAACAGGGTAAGGGATTAAAAGAAGCTTATAGGGAATCATTTTAAACGGGATGGTCAGGGTAGGCCTCATTGAGAAAATGAGATTTCAGCAAAGACTTGCAGGAGGTAGGGAGTGAGCAAATATAGAGGGAAGAATTTTCCAGGCCAAAGGAGAAGCAGGTACAAAAGCCCTGAGGCAAAAGCATAACAGGTGGGTCCCAAGAACAGCATGGAAACCACAGTGGTTGGAGGGCAGAATGGAAAACGGGAGTGGAGGACACAGAGGGGTTGGAGTAGTAGGAGATGGGTTTCCATGTGTGTTCAGGAGAACTGAAGAGATATGCAGAACATTTTCTAAAAATCCTGACCATCTGGTGTATCCATTCAGTATTATTAAAAGATGAAGCTTGGGACTTCCCTGGTGGCACAATGGTTAAGAATCCACCTGCCAATGCAGGGGACACGGGTTCAAGCCCTCGTCCAGGAAGATCCCACATGCCATGGAGCAACTAAGCCCATGCGCCACAACTACTGAGCCTGCGCGCCACAACTACTGAGCCCGTGTGCTACAAGTACTGAAGCCTGCGCGCCTAGAGCCCGTGCTCCGCAACAAGAGAAGCCACTGCAATGAGAAGCCTGCACACCACAACGAAGAGTAGCCCCCATTCACCACAACTAGAGAAAGCCCGCGCGCAGCAACGAAGACCCAATGCAACCAAAAATAAATAAATAAAAATTAAAATTTAAGAAAAGACGAAGCTGAAACACTGAAGAGGCAGATTTCTACTTGGGGTCTGCTATGTCAGTTTGGCTTCAGGGCAAAGGGCTGTAGAAATAGAACTTTTGGGGGGTTTTCCTGGGTGCTGGGGGTCTGGAGACCGGGCATAGACCCTGACCCAGTTCTTGAGAATTGTCCAGTCTAGGGGCCCCTGAGGCCCAGCAGACACAGCACCTGCCTCCTGGCATCCCCAGCCCCATAAAGGCCCTGTCTACCATGTTGGCTCATCTTTGTGTCCCTAGGGAAAGGAACACAGGTCTGGAGGAAGAACGGAGCCATCTATGAGGGGGACTGGAAATTTGGGAAGAGAGATGGCTATGGCACCCTCAGCCTTTCTGACCAAGAGACCGGAAAGTACAGGAGAGTCTACTCAGGCTGGTGGAAAGGCGATAAGAAATGTGTGAGTGGTTCCCATCATGCCCTGGGGTGTGGGCCAGGCTGAAAGCAGGCTGTGTGTGGGGGGAAGGGGAGCAGTCAGAGAGGCCTGGGAGAAAAGGGTGGGGGGATCTAGGGGAGGAGAACAGGGTTGCTGTGTGGGTGGGAGGAGGAAGGGGTGGGGGAACATCAAGGCTTCTCAGAACAAAACCCAGGAAACAGGAAGCAAGAGGAGAGGGCCCAGGGAGGAGCCCATGAAACCCTGTGGCTACAAGAAGCCAGCCGGGCTGTGAGGGGCCAAAGTCTCCTCCCAACCTCCCCACTCATTTCCTGGCTTTCTTTTCCCCTGGCATCCCTTTCTGAGAACCCCCCTCTGTTGGGACTGGATAAGAGGTGGCAGCGGGGGTTTGGAAGAGTGGGAGCAAGAAAGAAAGCAGAGGCCACACCCTTGGCCAAGAGAGGAAGGTCTTGAGGGATAGAAACCAGCCAGAGGCATGCCCCCAACCCATCAACACCTGAATCCTCACCATAGGTCGTGGAGACAGATAATAATACAGTATTGCTATGGAACAACAGCTACCGTAACCCTGGAACATGATATATTGTAAACTCTCACATCAACAACAACAACAACATCACCATCATTATTATTATTCCCGTTTTACTGATGAGGAAACAAGCTCAGAAAGGCGCAGAAGGTGAAGTGCCTTGCTTGGGGTCACACCACTGGCAAGTTGTAGAGCCCAGCATTTCATGATCTCTACTCTCAAAATGTTTATTGGCCAGTGGGGATAAAGCTCCCAAAATAAGTATTTTACATATAATATGGTGCTAGGATAGAGGTTTTTACAGAAAGTCCAGAGGCAGTTCATTGAGAATTCAGGGCAGGCTTCCTGTAGAAGGTGACACCATAAGATGCAAGCAGTTAGGGAGTAAAAAAGGAGAAGAGGAAATACCAAAAGGAAGGATATAATAAACAGCAAGGTGTGTCTGCCCACAGGGGTGGGAGTGAGGCCTTGACGGTTATGTAGGGGATGAGGATGTTGAAGAGTAGACTTGGGCTGCATAACCCAACCTCTTCAGGTGTGATCTGCGGGGAGTTTGTGGTGATTCTCTGCGGCTGCATGATAAGTGCTTATGTCCATTTTTCTGGGGAGAAAGTCCGTAGCTTTGATCTGATTGTCAGGCATCTGCAACTTTTAATAGGGTCAAATCAGAGTTGGGGAGACGGGGCAAATGTGATCGGATAGACAACGTAAAGATCCTCCTAGGAGCTGTATGGCAGATGCATGGGGTCAGGGAAGAACGGGAGAGTGGAGGAGGTAGACCAGTGAGAAGGGATGAAATGATGGTGGGCTGCAGGAAGGCATAGAGGAGAATGGACGGCCTGGGAGATTTTTCGATACACGACCATCAGCTTGGATGTAGGGCTGGGGGAGGAAGCAGGGGAGAAGCCCAGGTGTGTGGCTTGGGTGCCAGGGAGGATGGTGGGAGTTCCTAGTGGTGTGGGACGTCGTGAACAAGGACACCTTCGTGCTTTCAGGGCTATGGGATCCAGTTTTTCGGACCCAAGGAGTATTACGAGGGTGACTGGTGTGGCAACCAGCGCAGCGGTTGGGGTCGCATGTACTACAGCAACGGAGACATCTACGAGGGCCAGTGGTGCAACGACAAGCCGGAAGGGGAGGGCATGTTACGCCTGAGTGAGTGCTTAGCCCCACCCCAAATGGCCTGTGGATCACGCCCACCCGGCCACGCCCTCAAGTCACATTCCTCTGGGCCCCTCATGGCCACGCCCCATCAGGCCAAGTCCCCGCATAGACCTGTCCCGACTGGGTTAAGCTGAATGACAGGACCCGGTCCTTGCCCTCAGGAAGTTTATACTCTAAAAGGGGAGCCTAACAATAAATATAAACAATTAAGACATTGTCTTATGGTCGTAATAATCATAGCCTACACTTACACAGCCCTGAGCTCGTTTAATCCACAATGCAATCCTATGATAGGTGCTCTCATCATCCGCACTTTACAAATGAACAAAGGCACAGAGAGGTTAAGTCGTTTGCTCAAGGTTACGCAGTCTGTTCTGAGGTCGGAAGTGCTAAGGAATTGCCCTTGAAAACAGGAAGACGTGTTGGAGAATGACAAAGGAGTTGGGGTCAGGGCTGTTTAGATTGGCTTACGGTCAGAGACCGCCTCCCTGAAGAGGTGTTGTTTGAATGGAGAATGGAAGGAGGAGAAGGAAGCGGGATATGTATTGCGCTGGGGAAGAACATTCCCAGGCAGAGGAAAGAGTTCTGAGAAGCTCGCATTTGTATCAGGACTTAATCCATTCTCTACAAAGCAAACAGAGCCAGCTTTTCATAAAGTGGACCTTGTCACTGCCTTGCTTTCAACCTTTCCATAGCTCCCTATTGCCCTCAGACTCCGTTCAGAGGCCTGACTGTGGTCTGTGGGGCCCAGCATGATCTGGCCCTGCTCACCACTCCAGTTTCACCTCCCCTCTTCCTCTGGACTCCCTTCTTTTTGGCCATACTAACTTTCTTTCAATTCCTCCCACTTTCTGCCTCAGGGCCCTTGCACTGCTGTTCCCTCTTCCTGGAATAGAAAGAAGATTCCCACAGGGACTTCCCTGGTGGTCCAGTAGCTAAGACTCCACGTTCCCAATGCAGGGGGCCTGGGTTTGATCCCTGGTCAGGGAACTAGATCCCACATGCTGCAAGTAAGAGTTCACATGCCACGACTTAAAAAAAAAAAAAAAAAAAAATTCCCGCATGCTGCAACTAAAACATCCTGCATGCCGCAAGGAAGATCCCGCAGGCAGCAACAAAGATCCCATGTGACACAACTAAGACCTGGTGCAGCCAAATAAATAAATATTAAAAAAAAAAAAAAGAAGATTCCCCCAGATCTTTGCATTTGTTCGTTCCACCTAAAGCACATTCTTCTCAGCACTTGCTTCCTTTCCTTCTTAGAACTAGGTGTATAATCTTGGGCGAACTACTTTGCATCTCTGTGCCTCAGTTTCCTCTCCTGTAAAATGGGAATAATGGCAGTACCCACTTCATAGGGCTATGGGGAGGATTAGATGAGGGAGTCTGTGTAAAGTGCTTAGAACAGGGCCTAGCACGTAGTAGGCTGTCGATAAAGCTAGTATCATTGCCCCTCCAGACTGTGAGCCTGCAGAAGGACTGGGAATGTGTCTGTTTTGTTCCCCACTGTTTCCCCAGTGCCTGCCATGTAGTAAGTAGATATTCTTGGTGAGGACACAAACCAGAGCCCAGTCTCCTGAAAACTCAAGATTCCAACTTCCAAAGAGATTTTTTTTTTTGGCTGTGTTGGGTTTTCGTTGCTGCGAGCAGGCTTTCTCTGGTTGCGGCGAGCAGGGTCTACTTGCAATGCATGGGCTTCTTATTGCGGTGGCTTCTCTTGTTGCAGAGCACAGGCTCTAAGCACGCAGGCTTCAGTAGTTGTGGTGCGCAGGCTCAGTAGTTGTGGCACACGGGCTCCATGGCATGTGGGATCTTCCCAGACCAAGGCTCGAACCCGTGTCCCCTGCACTGGCAGGCGGATTCTTAACCACTGTGTCACCAGGGAAGTCCCTCCAAAGAGATTTGACTAAACCAAGGCATTGGGCAGCTGGGGAGGGTTAAGGGTAGCCACTCTGTCATTCTCAATCCCCCGTGCATCCGCCTCCGTGCCTGATTTCAGTGTGCATCTCCTAGTAGTAATAGCCTGCTTTCAGTGAGCACCTTCTGTGGCCCGCACAGTGAAGGAGCTCTAAGTGCACCGTTTCTAAGGCTTGGACTCTGGAGCCGGCCAGCCTGGGTTCAAATTCTAGCTCAAGCTCTTACTAGTTGTGGGACCTTGGGCAATTAATTTCTTTACACTCTCTCTGCTTCATTTTTCTCAACTGTAAAGTAAGGAAAAAATAAAGCTTAACTAGAGTTATTGTGAAGGTTAAATGAGGTTTATATTTGTAAAACGCTTAGCATGACACGGAATAGTAAGTGCTCAGAATCAGTACATCCTTGTGTGAGCTCAGCAAACTATTGGCCAAATCCAGCCCAACACGTGTTTTGTAAATAAAGTTTTATTGGCACACAGATGTGCTCGTTCAGTTATGTATTGTCCACAGGCTGCTTTATTTTTTCAAATTAATTTATGAACTTTATTTTTGGCTGCGTTGGGTCTTTTTAAATATAAATTTATTTTTTAAAATTTAATTTTGGCTGCGTTGGGTCCTCGTTGCTGCACGCAGGCTTTCTCCAGCTGCGGCGAGCGGGGGCTACTCCCTGTTGCAGTGCGCAGGCTTCTCATTGCGGTGGCCTCTCTTGCTGTGGAGCACGGGCTCTAGGCACGTGGGCGCGTGGGCTCTAGAGCGCAGGCTCAGTAGTTGTGGCGCACGGGCTTAGTTGCTCCGCGGCATGTGGGATCCTCCCGGACCAGGGCTCCAATCCGTGTCCCCTGAACTGGCAGGCGGATTCCCAACCACTGTGCCACGAGGGAAGTCCCCACGGGCTGCTTTTGTGCTGCAATGGCAGAGTTGACCATGCGCAGCAGAGACCCTATGGCCCGCGATGCCGAAAACACTATCTGCCCCTTTGCAGAAAAAGTTTGCTGACCTCTGACCTAGAGTTCATCCAATACTCTTCTAAGTCCTGTCTGTGTATGGACTCATTTAATCTTCAGAATAATTTTATGAGTGAGGAGCTACTCTTGTCCCCGTTTTACAAATGAGGAAATGAGACAAAATGGTTCAGTGACTTGCTCAAGGTCACACGGCTGGTAAGTGTCTGAGCTGAGACATGTTGGCTTTATTATTATTATTTTTACACCACCACCACCGAGATCCAGTGGGAAGTGGAATTGATTCCCGACTAAGAGCCGAGGCTCCTGATATGAACAGGATTTGGTTTGAAACCCTGCCTCTGCCACTTCCTAGTTCTGTGACCTTGTGCAAATCAGTCAAATTCCTGGAGCTTTTCAAGTTCCATGTATAAAATGGAATCCTTCATCCTTCACAGAACTGTTTTTGTGAGAAGTGAGGTCAGAAACAGCATGGAACCAGGCACAGAGTAAGTGCAGGAAGAACATTGCCTGTCAGTATTATTCGCTATGTTTTTTACAGCTAGGAAACTATGGTGCTCATCTAAGTTCCGGGAGGTAGTGGAGGTGAGATGTGAACCAGGTCTGAAACCGGAAGTTGCTCACACCCCAGGGCTCTATGGCTTTCTGGTTGGCATGATGTCTGGCCCGGCAGTGGCAAGGGTCCAGCCTGGGTATATGTAGTCTGGCCTGGTTTTGTGGGCCAAGACCCCTGACTCCCTGTTCTTTCCCCCAGAGAACGGGAACCGCTACGAAGGCAACTGGCAGAGAGGCATGAAGAATGGGTGGGGGCGCTTCTTCCACCTGGACCATGGTCAGCTGTTCGAAGGCCTCTGGGTCGACAACATAGCCAAGTGTGGCACAATGATTGACTGTGGCCGTGATGAGGCCCCCAAGCCCACCCAGTTCCCCATTCCTGAGGTGGGAAGCTCTCCCGGATCCTGGGGCCACATGCAGCCCAGGGAGAGACAAAACAGCACCCACAGCCACACCCAGCCTGTCCGAGCCCAGCCCGGCCAGGAAACAGACGAGGTTTTGTTTTCAGTCAGGGCGACCCCAGGGAGGCTGGCAGTACCCCCCCAAAGCAGGGAGCGCCCCAAAGGCTGGCAGCCTGGGGCTTCCATGCTCCCCAAACCAACCCCTGCTGCTTCCCTCCAGGTCAAAATTCTAGATCCTGACGACGTGTTGGCGGAAGCTTTGGCCACGTTCAAGAAGACACAGGAAGAAGGAGATTGATGCCAGGTGAGATGCGGGCACACCTGCCACCCTCTGATGTGGTCCGGGCAGCTCCTGGGGTCTCCTCTGGCCTAGGGGCTCAGGGGCTTGACCAGAGAGGGTGGGTTTCTTGCCTCCCGCAGTCCTGCTGGTCGTTTTTGCTTCCTCCCCTTCAAAACTCTTTTCCCTGCAGAAGTCCTGCCAAATCCTCCCATTTGCACCCTGGGCTTAATCGGATTGGAGTCAGGTGGTCTGCTCGCCCTGGAGGGCCCTGGGCCTCCACTTGCCTATCTGTCTTGTGGGCCCTTGTTCAGTGCTACCCCTCCTGGTGTTGGTAATAAGTGGGGTCGAGGGGAGAGCATTGATACAGCATCTTGGAGACACCAGCCCCGCCCACCCCACCCAGCTTGCCCCTGCAGAAAGAACACCGGCGCTTCAGGAGGAATTCAAACCGGAGTCACCCAACTGCTCGGACCGGTGCAGCTCCCACTGGTAGAGCAAAGGGGGACTTGGGCACACGCTCGGCACCCTCCGAAGGCACCTTGCTCCTCCCAGCACTGGATCATTCCTGACCAGTAGGAGGCCAGTGCTCCTCTCCCCAGCTGGCCTTGGGGACGCCTTTATTCTTGGACCCCATCCCTGAGCACCCCAGAATAAAGGAGAGCCTGGCAGCGTGAGCCCGGGGCCTGTGGTGGGTGGCCGGGGTGCGAGGGAGCCTCAGGAGGGGTTTCAGGTAGAGAAGAGGGGTCCCCATGGGTTGCATGAATTTACCTTGGGGCAGAAAGGGGTAGATGCCTCCAGGTCTCTGATCTCTGAGATATTCCGAGAAGATAGAGTCTGCATCTGGTTACATTGGTCACTAAGATTTGGCATTAAAACGTGACCTGGCTTCTCAGCCTAACACAGGGGCTCCCAACCTTGGAATCCTGTGGGAGATTTAAAAGCTAGGAATGTCTGGATCCCATGCCCAGAGATTCTCATCTGTCTGGGGTGAGGCCTGGGCCTTCAAAAAGCTCCCCAGCTGACTCTCTGCAGCTGGGGCAGAGAACCTCTGACTTACTGGCTTTGTGATCCTAAGTAAGTGACCTCAGTTGCCCCATCTGTACAATGGGACGTCAGATATCTCACAGAGGTGTTTTGAGGATTTTCTAGCAGACGTAAAAATAACAAATAACACGTACTAAGATTAGTTGTAAAGCAGATTTCTGGGAAGGGCTTTGTATAATTCTAGACAACATTCCTGCAAGATAAGAGGAACTCTTACATAATGGGTAGGAACAGGAGTTCTGCAGTGACTCCTTGAGTGTGAATCCCAGCACTGACTTACTAGCTGTGTGTTCTTGTGTATGTCACCCAACCTCTCTGTTCTTCAAGTTTCCTTTCCTCTAATATGGGACAATAACAGTACTTACCACCAGGGGTTATTGTGGTTACTGGAGAATGAAATAAGGTGTGGTTCTAACCCGAGGGAGGGTGGTTTTGTCCCCCTTCCTTCCCCGGGAACATCTGGCAAAGTCTGGAGACATTTTTGGTTGTCACAGCTGGCAGGGAAGAATTCTACTGGCACCCAGTGGGTAGAGGTTGTGATCCTGCTAAACATGTTATGATGTAAACACTCTACAGAAGAATTATTCAACCCAACTTCAACGGTGTAATACCATGAAATAACCCTGAAATACCACAATGTTCATAAAGCCCTCAGCAAGTACCCGGCATATAGTAAAGCGTTCACTGATACTGAAGTTCTCTCTGCCATCTAAATGCCAAGCAGGTGGCCCGACCCATGGCATCGTTCTCAGTCGGTACCTCTGAAGCCGGGAAGCTGAGCCTGGCTGCCTCTGGACACATAACCAACCACAGAGCCACTCAGTGCTAGGCCCAGCACTGACAGCTTTACACGGGTGCTCTCCCATGACCCTTCAACAACCTATGAGGTGTCCTGCTATTATCCGTGTCATTTTAGAGGAGGAAACTGAGGTTCAGGGAGGCTCACAAGTCACCAAACTAGAAAGTGACTGTGCTTAAACTTAGGCCTGTCTGCTCTTAAGGTGAGAACAGTGGCAGTGCGTATAGAAAACTACCATTTTTTCAGAAAAGGTAGGATGTGTACTTGTTTATGTATAAAATGTCTAGATGGGAACAAAATAAACTGGCAACAATGGTTGTCTCTGGGGAGAATTGGGAACCTGGGAACAGGGGAGGGACAACAATTCTTCACTGCTGTGTTTGGAACCTATGAATGTATTATCTACCCAGGTCTCTGCAGAAGCACGGAGGTGGGTATCTTAGGGGAAGGATGAAAGAGGCCTAGGTTTTCTCTGGCGAGCAGTGGAGATTTTCACACAGGGGCACCTGCCCCACCCTACTCGGTCCCAGTCAGAGGGCCTTCTGGGGACAGGGGAGGGGTGGGTCCTGGTGTATGTGATGCAGGACAGAGGCAAGAAGCTGCAGTAGGATAAAGGGGGCCCCCCTCCTCCACTCAGCCCACCAAGCTGCTGTGGCCATGTCCAAGTCTGCACAGAAGGACAAAAGCTTAAGGCCACACTTTCCCACAACCAACTCTCACTTCAGCCAGAGCACTTGTGTTTTTATAAAACCACTTTCTGTATCAGGTTTATGGGACAGAATGAGCTGTCAAACACAAATGCCCTCTGGGGCCAGGTGAGTAACATATGAAGCTGGGCTGGTGTCATACAATAGGGAGTGGTGGGGACTGTGGCAAATACATCTCCTGGGTAAGAGGTAGCTGCAACTCAGCTCCTGTTCATTGTTGCTCTGCAAGAAGGCAGGCCCAGTAATGCTGCTGCTGGATCTTCTGATTTCTTAAGCAAAGCCAGAATCAGTCTACGTAAGATTTTTTGAGTGTCTAGGCTCTGAGCCAGATTTCCAGGCTCGAAAACATCCTCTTTGGACATCAATTATTGTCATCTGCAAAATGGAGAAAAAATTCCTCCCAAAATGCATAACCTGATCATACAGATGAGGAAATATCAGAGAAACAAGACAGAGGCAGCATTCTACAAAACCACTGGCTCACGCATAGCACAGGGAGATCAGCTCAGTGCTTTGTGACCGCCTGGAGGGGTGGGAGGGAGGGAGACGCAAGAGGGAAGAGATATGGGAACATATGTATATGTATAACTGATTCACTTTGTTATAAAACAGAAAGTAACACACCATTGTAAAGCAATTATACTCCAATAAAGATGTTAAAAAAAAAACAAAACACTGGCTCAGACTCTTCAAAAATGTTGATATTACAAAGGACAAAGAAAGGCTGTCCCAAATAAAAGGTGACTAAAGAGACATGACAACCCAATGCAGTGCATGATCCTGGATGGAAAAATCACTACAAGAAAGGACATGATTAGGACAAAGAGGGAAACTGAAAATGAATGTTGTTGTATTAGATAATAGTATCGCATCAATGTCAAATTTCCTGAATTTGATCATCGAATTGTGGTTCTGTAGAGGAATGTCCTTGGTTTAAGGAAGAAATCTGTAACTAATGCATATGGCTCAGGGAGAAAACATACTGTCATTCTCATTACTCACACTTTCAGTATTTGCAAATTTGCCTACTTGCTGAGGTCAAACAAGGTGACCCTCTGCCTTCTTTCAGCTCATGCTGTAAACAAGTATCCTTTTCACAGTCTATTTAGTGCTACATTTTTCACATTTTGGTGCTTTTTGTTGGTGATTTCACTACTTAAAATGGTCCCCAAGGGTAACAATGAAGTGCTGTCTAGTGTTCAGAGCACAGGAAGGCTGTGATGTGCCTTACGGAGAAAATGTGTGTTATGTAAGTTTCAGTCACAAGTGAGTGATAGTGCTGTTGTGATAGCAATAGCGTGTAAGTTCAATGTTATGAATAACATATATTAAGGCGTCTTTAAAAAGAAACACACAAAAAACAAGGCTGTGTATTGACTGGTTGACAAAAATGTTGTGACCAGAGGCTCGCAGGAACATAACCCCATATTTCTCTTAGGAGAAATACTAATTCAGTGTTCTGTGACTACAGAACAGAACCACTGCGAATAAGAATTGACTGTATATATATTTCAGTTACTCTTCATGGAACTTTTGGGGGTAGGTTTGAAATTTCCCAAAATGTTGAAACAATTTTTTTTGTTTAGAGGCTCACCTATTGGGGAACCAGGAGAAATACCAGGCAGTCCAGACCCAACAAATACAGACACAAGAGGAGGTGTCCCTTATGAGTATATTTCTGTGTTCGCACACGCGCACACACGCACACAATCGACACTGAACGGGGAGGGGGGTCAAGACGGAAAGGACAGGAGGCACCCAGGTGGCACTGGCACAGGGGAGGAGGAGGGACAAAGGGAGCGTTTGTCCCCTCTCTGGCTCCCACCGGTGGCTTCAGAACAGGAGGTGAACCTGGAGCTGGAAGAACAGGAAGTGCTTATTCTCTTAGAGGAAAGTTTCAAAGTGCAGTAATTTCTCTTTAAAAAAAGCCTCTTCCCTCCACTCTCTGCCCCCTGACAAAAGCCCAGCCCCCTATACAGGCTGTCCTTGAGGCTGGGCCGGGACAAGGTCGTGGGGAAGGGCGTAAGGCCAAAGCTCCGAAGTGCCCAGCCCAGGAGGGCTTAGGCATAGTGGCTGCCGGGGGTCAGGGGGTGGTCCCCTCTGTGGTCCAGCTGGTCCTGCAGGCGGGCAAACTCGGCCAGCTCATTGAGCTCCTGGAACTGTCGGTCCGTCTTATGGCTGACCAGTGAGCGGTAGAAGTGGACAGCAAAGACGATAAAGATCAGGCCGAAGGGGACCATAATGGTGGTGGAGGCGATGGCGGCGGCCTGTCCTGGGGTGATGCCGCCAGTGCTGCCGCTGACGTTGGCGGCCGCGCCGCTGGCTGGGGGCTTGCTGGTGGGCCGCACCTGACCCGGCTGTTTCTTGAGAGGCAAGAACTTGACCCAGCAGAGCAGCACGACCTCAGCCAGGAAGAGGAGCGTGCCGATGACAGTGGAGAAGGCCCAGGCCAGCTCGATGTGGCGGTGCATGCGCTCGTGGGGCGACTCTTTGACCGAGTTGAGGTTGTGCACGTTGCTCACCGCCTCGATATTGGGCAGGATGCAGGTGCTGATCATGAGCGCAAACAGGTGCACGGCCACCAGCACCGTGGTGCAGGCACTGAAGGCGATGAGCAGCCCCGGCGGGTAGTCGTGGTCAGCGTCCAGCTGCACCTCCACCATCGCCACCTGGGGTGGGGGGGGGAGGAAGAGGTGGGCTAAGTGACAGGATAGTCATGGCTCAGAAGCTCTCCTCCCATCAAGCTCTGGGACCCTGGGTAAGTCACTTAGCCTCTCTGAGCCTCAGTGTCCATATCTGTATAATGGGGATAATAAGACCCACCCACTTAGGGTTGAGAAGCGGCAGGAAGTACTGGTAGAGGGCGCAGGCTTGGAGCCCGGGCTGCCTGGATTTGAATCCCAGTTCTGCCACTCACGAGCTACGTGTCCTTGGGAAAGTCACTGAACCTCTCTGTGCCTCAACTCTGTTATTTGTAAAGTAGGGATATGGTATCAGTGAATAGGATTATTTTAACAATTAAATGAGAGCTCCTGGTAGATGGCAAACACCTCCCAAATAGTAATCATCACAAATGGTTAAAATGGTAAGTTTTATGTAAATTTCACTATGACAAAAAAGTTTACATGAATGAAAAAAGGCTCCCTTCCTGTTGGCACCACACTCCCAATTCCCAAGCAGAGGTTTCTTATTGAAAGTTATTCTATTTTTTAAAATAAATTATTTTATTTATTTTTGGCTGTGTTGGGTCTTCGTTACTGCGCACAGGCTTTCTCTAGTTGCAGAGAGCAGGGGCTACTCTTCATCGTGGTGCGTGGGCTTCTCATCGCAGTGGCTTCTCTTGTGGCCGAGCATGGGCTCTAGGCACGCGGGCTTCAGTAGTTGCAGCACGCGGGCTCAGTAGTTGTGGTGCATGGGCTTAGTTGCTCCGCAGCATGTGGGATCTTTCCGGACCAGGGCTCGAACACGTGTCCCCTGCATTGGCAGGCAGATTCTTAACCACTGCGCCACCACGGAAGTCCCAAGCAGAGGTTTCCTCATGCCCTGCTCTGGGGACAAGGAGAGGGGTGGGGTGAAGGGATGAAGGCCCTCCCAGGTCATGCCCAGGCCCTTTCTGAGAACACAGTGCACCAACCAAGAAGGAATTAAGAGAGGCTTCCCAGAAGAGTTGGGCTCTGGCTGGGTGCTGCGGTGCAGTCGGCAAGCCCCAGGGCCATCTCCTCCTCCAGCCCCAGTGCTGGGCTCAGGGCCCCAGGGCTGATGCACTAGCTGCTCCCCAGTTCCTGGAGACCTGTGGATCTGGGGTCACCAGGGGCATGCTCCAGGCCCGCCACCCACCTCCTCTCACCTGGGCCTTGCAAATCACCCCCATATGAAGGATCCAGCTCATCAGATATGGGCCGGGAGAAGCGGGCAGTGGGCACACTGCCAGGGTCTGCCTGCCGAGGCTGGAGGGAGTGGGGAAGCAAGTGCCAATGGCAACACCATTAAGGAGAATGACCCTTCATAAAGGGTTCGCTGTGTGTGCCAGGCTCAGGAGGGGGAGGCCTGATGCTGAAATGTACCCACGAGCCCCACACCTGCCCCGACCCCTCCTTACTCCGGGGGAGGGGAGGGGGTGGGCTCCTTCCTTCCCAGCTTTCTTGTTTGTAATGCCTGGCCCTGTTTGCTTTCATTTCTTGTACCTCCACAGCCTTCCTAGGCCTGGAAAGGCAGTGTAGGGCAGTGGTTAGGAGCACAGGCTCTGGAACCAGGTTGCCTGCTTTGAGCCCTGACTGCTCTGCCCTTTATTAGGCTGTGAGGCTCTGGCAAGTTCCTTTAAATTTCTGGGCCTAAGTTTCCTTATCTGTAAAAAACAGAATATTGGGGGACTTCCCTGGGGGTCCAGTGGGTAAGACTCCGCACTCCCAATGCAGGGGGCCCAGGTTCGATCCCTCGTCAGGGAACTAGATCCCGCATGCCGCAACTAAGACCCGGATCAGCCAAAATTAATCAATTAATTAATTAATAATTAAAAAAATAGAAAATTGGGGGAATTCCCTGGCAGTCCAGTGGTTAGGACTAGGTGCTCTCACTGCCGGGGCCCACGTTCAATCCCTAGTCGGGGAACTAAGATCCCACAAGTTGCGCGGTGTGGCCAAAAAAAAAAAAAAAAAGACTGGTACATAACTCAGAGAGTTGTGAGGACTGAGTTAATCCCACATTAAATACTCAGTGCCTGGCACAGAGTAAATCCTCAATAAAAGAGGCTTTACTATTATTATTGTTATTCAGTTTAAAAACCTCACCCTCAATCCCAGTGTCTCTATATGAAACCCGCTGGGTTTCTATCCTCCTGTCCAGCCTGAGAAAACCAAAGCCAAATTGGCAGCCCTGGGTTTTGGCTCCAGAAACACCCTTGCTCCCCTGGGTGACCTTGGTCAAGACCTTCCCTGTTGTCTCTGAAAAAGGAGGGTATGTGGCAAAATTAAGGTCGCTGTCTAGAGCTGATCTGGGGTTGGACACTTTGAGAATTTGGTGAAAATATTGGATACTCCTTAAGACAGCCAGGTATATACAGTCATATGACTTTGCAGACAATTTCAACAGGAGTCACAGACTTCTGTCTTAGAATTCCCACAACTGATGATTGTATAAACTTTTCATCCCAGGAGTTTGTAAAATGTTTCAAGCCCATCTAAATCTGGGGCAGTGCCATGAGGATTCTGACCATTTTTAGGATCACTCACTGGTGGCCTAAGGCCAACGCTGAGATTGCTCAGCACACGCGGGTGAGGGATGCAGGGCATCCGGGCAGGCCACCAGGGCACGGCAGGTTAAGGGCTGCACCCCGGGCTCCCTGGTCTCTGTCCCCGGGCCTGACCACACTGGAAAAGGGGGGCACCTCCGGCAGGGCGTACCTCCTGCCACGTTCCCCCCCCACCCCAGCACTTCCTCTTCCTGTTTTGGCCTGCTGCCCCGGAACCTGAAACCGGAGAAGGGACCAGCAGGAGAGTCTGTTGCTTGGCTGCCTCAGGTCCACTGGCTACTAATTCACTCACCTGAAATGTCCAGACCCATTAGGTGCATCAGGCCCTGAGCTGGTTGCTGGGGGTCTATACGGCGGCAGGGGCAGGGGGAACGACACACACATATACGGGTATATGTTCTCTTAAGCCTGGTATCTCTACCTCTACAGAGCCATTAAGAGTGAACTGGCTCCTCCACTTACAAAGCTGGTAACCTCTCTATGCCACAGGTTCTACATCTATAAAATAGGGGCTGTTATGAGGGTTCAACAGATTAATGAATACAAAGCCCTTAGCACAAGATCTGTCATATATATATATATATATATATATATATATATATATATATATATATATATATGCTTATATACACATATGCTGAATAAAGTGTCAATGATTACTAGCAACACTATTATTACTTTTTTACAAATGAGGAAACTGAGGCTCTGTGCAAAGGGGGTAATACCATTTTCCTCACACCTGCTACTACAGCCCGAATGTCTGCAAACCCTCTAAATTCATATTTTAAATCCTAACCCCCAAGGTGATGGTGTGAGGAGGTAGGGCCTTTGGGGGTGACTACGTCTTGGGGGTGGTGCCCTAGTGCCCTTACAGGAGAGTTGCCCCCAGCAGAGACCCCCTCACCACTCCTGCCAGGTGAGGACAGTAGTCAGTGTCTATGAACCCGGAAGCCAGCCCCTCACCAGACGCTGAATCTGCTGGCACCTTGATCTTGGACTTCTAGTCTCCAGAACTGTGAGAAATAAACATCTGTTGTTTATAAGCCACCCAGCTTGTGGTATTCTGTTATAGCAGCCCAGACAGACTAAGACAATCACTGAGGGGATTAAATGAGGTCTTGACAGGGGTTTAACAAAGGGCCAGCCCCCAGAAGGTACTCAATAACTCTTAGTTAAAAAGAAAAACGCGGGGCTTAAAGTGGAAGACAAACAGCCCCTGCACGCCCTCAGCTGAGGCTGCTGAGAGCTGACCCTGTGTGCCTGTGTTCTGTTCCCTGGGGAGGGTGAGGGGCTCAGACCCCCCACTCTGGGCCTGGCCTGCTCCAGCTCCAAACCCTCGGTACAAGGAGAATGTGTGCCCCACGGCACAGCTGGCCAGATGGCCACCTTGGCAGGACAGAGACCACCTTGCCGGACCTCCAGGCTCTAGGGCCGTACACACAGCTGTTGGGACACACCTGGCCTGGGGACACCAGAATTTCCCCCGAGGTCTTGGGCTGGTGGGGAGCCTGGGCAGCTCAGCCTGTGACGCTGGGCCTTCTGAGGAGAAGGGGCCTTGCCGTGCTCCGGAAGAAACCCCATCATCCTCGCCGGACCCTACAGTTCCTGGAACTTGGAGCACGCTGGCGGGCTGTGTGTACCGTTCCCACATTGGGGACCAAGCTCAGTGTCCTGGGGCTGCGTGAACGAATGGCTGGCACAAATCATGGCTCCTGATGAAAACTGTTCACAGGAATAAAAACTACTGCTTTTTTCAGAATGCGTCCCACTTTGGAAATCTCCCCAAGGGCAGGGAGGGTAAAGCCAGGGGGGGCCTCTCGGAATCTGGCAGGCAACTCCCAGGGCCCCAGCTGAGTCCCAGAGAGATCAGATCAGATTGCAAGCAGCTTCGCAAGGTAAATATAGCCAGAGTGCTGGGCCGTTAACCTAAAATAAACAGCTCCCAGCCAGCCACAGGCCTGCTTAAACCTGGCCATATGGGTCCTAAAGGGTGAGGAAGGGCGAGGGACGGCCAGCCCCACCTCACTCTGGTCTGCGGACCTCTGACACCACCACCCCGCCACGGGGACACCAAACCTCAAGCACGAGCCAAGAAGAGGCTCCTGAGAAGGGCAGGGCCTGGCTGGCCTTGCTGGGTGTCTGCCCACCACGCCCGGATGCCAACCACTCTTCTCACTCCTGTTGGGCTCCATGGAGACCCCTACCACCTGGCGCCGAGGCCAGGCCCTTCCAAGGCAGCCTTCCCATGCCTGGCCTGACCCGGGCGCCCAACAGCTGGAAGACACAACTCTCCTTTCCCAAGCCTGGGCTTCTCCTGTTCACTGGAGCCGCCATGCCACAGTCACCCTGGGTCACCGAGCGCTGCCTGAGCCTGCTGGCCCCGCCTCTGATGCAAACTATCTATTAAGAGAGGATTGAGGGCTCATCCAGTAATTTACAAACTCTTTTGACCACCATAGACCAGTATTCCAAAGGTTTCCCTAAATAGACACACACCCATTTATAACAGAAACAAGTTTCCCCAAACAATAATTACCCTGAAAGCGTGCTAACCCAGCCTCCTCTTACACGTGACGCATGCTGCTGCTTTCTGTTTCATTCCACTCTTATTCCAAAAAAAGAACACACAAAAAACCTGCTGGTTGCGACTCAATGTCACAAGCCACTAACAGGTTGAAACTGCAGGTTGGGGGGAGGGGGTAGAGAACAGGCCTAGCCTTTCTCTTCATCTGGCTAATTTTGACGTCCTCAGGTTTTTACCTTCCAAGTCACCCCTGTTCCATGGCCTCCCAGGTGAGGACGGGGCCATTCATTCGTTCATGGACTATTTTTTTTTTGTGGCTGTGCTGCGCGGCTTAAGGGATCTTAGTTCCTCAACCAGGGATTGAACCCGTGCCCTCAGGAATGAAAGTGCAGAGTCCTAACCACTGGACCGCCAGAGAATTACCCTCACGGACAACTTTCATTGAGAACTTACTATGTGCCTAAAGGATCTTGCGGCTCCGCTGGAGAAAAAGCAGGAAGACAGCAGAATCCCTGCCCCAGGGAGGATGACAGGTACTAAACGTTTAGGCAAGTATTTTCAGACGGTGGTAAGTGTCCCTCCACCAACTCTCCTCCACCACTGCGCTTGCCAAACACGTTCTGAAGATGTAATGACACGTCTGGTTTCCTCCACTCTACTTCCCTGTTTCTCTAGCTTCCAGCACTGGGCCTTGTCCCTCTAGGGGCCTCACTAAACGAATATTAAAGGCAAGACTTGACCTTTGGGTATTTCAGCCCAGGGTTTCTAAAGTGTCCTAAGACAATCCTATGTAATCCATTGGAAACCCTAAGAACTCTCATGACATTCCTTTTTCAGCTCATCCTTTCAACTTTTCAATGTTGTTTTTTTTTTGTTTGTTTGTTTGTTTGTTTTGCGGTACGCGGGCCTCTCACTGCTGTGGCCTCTCCCGTTGTGGTACGCACAGGCTCCGGACGCACAGGCTCAGCGGCCATGGGTCACAGGCCCAGCCGCTCCACGGCATGTGGGATCTTCCCGGACCGGGGCACGAACCCGTGTCCCCTACATCAGCAGGCGGACTCTCAATCACTGTGCCACCAGGGAAGCCCTCAATGTTGTATTTTTATGTACTTTTTTGTTGTTGTTTTGATTTGTCTTTATGTACTTTTTTTTTTTTTAATTTCTGGCCACACAGCTTGTGGAATCTTAGTTCCCCAACCAAGGACTGAACCCGCGTCCCTGCAGTGGAAGTGTGGAGTCTTAACCACTGGACCGCCAGGGAAGTCCCCTATGTACCTTTTAGTACTTATGTTTTATTAGCACACACATCATTCATTACCATACATATACGTATACGTGTACACATAGTGTGCATACACATGTATACAAATACTGAGCCTAGTGTTGACAATATTTTGAGTGGGGTGTGCACTCAAAAAGTTTGGAGACCACTTAAATCAGGGGTCGCCAAACTGGCCTTCAGTGTACTTCTTTGCAAATAAAGTTTTACTGGCACACAGCCATGCCCACTCATTTATCTAAGGTCTATGGCTGCTTTTGAGCTAGAATAGCAGAATTGAGTACAGGTTTCCCCCTATAATGTACCTCTGAAACCTTTTGTAAGGTGAAATGGCCTAAAGGGATGGAGCAATTACCTTAGGAGACATCTTGCTAACAGATGCACAAATAAACCGAGATTAAAGCACAGATGCTAAAAGACACAGCTCAAAGCTCTGGCGACTTGATGCCGAGATGCTGAGTGCGGTTCCAGGGAAAGGAGTTTGGTGGTGCCAGTCTCACCCCTTGGGGTGCGTGCTGCCTCTATAACGGCTCACTGCAAATGCTGTTTTCGCTTTTTACCTTTCTTTGGTAAAAGTAAAAATTCTCTTTGGGTTTCTTTCAGGTTAGTGAAAACAGGTACTAACGTAGGTCTTTCATAAAAGCGAGGTGGTGTAAAGCGAACTTTCAAAAAGTAGGGGATACGCTGTAGTTATCACTGAGACTGTGTGGCCTGCAAAGCTGAAAATATTTACTTTATAGAAAAAGTTGGTCCGTTCCTGGGTTAGACCAATGCTCCCAAGAAGGGCTGTCAAACCACAGTCCCAGATGATTCTCCTCCGAAGAGTTTGTGGTTCCATCCGTTTTCTTTTTGTTTTTTTTGGCCATACCGCACAGCTTGCGGGATCTTAGCTCCCCGACCAGGAATTGAACCCACGCCTTTGGCAGTGAAAGCATGGAGTCCTAACCACTGGACTGCCAGGGAATTCCTGTGTTTCTATCAGCTTAAGGCATCCCTTCTGGGGAGCATATTCAAGGCCTCGCAGAAGAAGTTCCACCAGAGAGAAACTTGCTCTTGTTTAAACTTTCTCAGTTTCATTTCTCCAGGGAATCGCCTTCCCAACATTGATTACCACAGTGCCACCTTGGGAAGCCCTAGAGCTCTCCTTCATCAGCCCTGGATCCAGCAGAAATCAGCAGAGCTCAACAGAGACCCTGGCTGAAAATTCCAGACACGTGCCACAGGCACTTGTGAAGTTTTCCAAAAGGCTTCTCGGCTAGGCAGGGAGTGCCTTCCCCTTGGGACATTCAGCAAAGTTCCATTTGTACACGGCCCAGAGTGCAGAACTGCACATCTGGAAGACTTCAAAGGCCCAGTTTTCAACTAACAGCAAGGGACACGGTGAGAGGGTGGTTGAGTAGAAAAGACTCCAAGTCAGAGGGACTGGGGCTTGAAATCTACTAGCTGGGTGATCAGAACCTCTGTAAGCCTCTGCGGAGGTGACAGTACATATGTTTAAGAGCTGTTCTGAGGATTAAGTAAGAATGAAAGAAAAGGATCCAGGCTCTTGCCTGGTGTTCAGTAAATAGTAACATCTTCAACATTATTCAAGAATTCATCATGGAACTCCTCTGCTCCAAAACCTTCCATGGCTCCCCATTGCCGATACCAGAGTTCAAACGTCCCAAACAGCAAGTCAAGGTCCTGCACCATCTAGTCTGGCTAGATTCATCTTCCTCTACTATCCCCAACACACCCTCAACTCCAGCCACACCACACTCTCTGCCTTTTCCTGGAGACCCTATAATTCCTCACCTTAGTAACCGTGCTCCTAATACTTCCTCTGATAGAGGGTTCTCCCCTAAGCCCTAACTCTACCACCCTCAAGGCTAGGCTGGAATCACATTCTTCTAAACCAGTTAACCCTTATAAAAGAAGCCCTGGGAATTCCCTGGTGGGCCAGTGGTTAAGGTTCAGTGCTTTCACTGTCGTGGGCCCGGATGCAATTCCTGGTGGGGAAACTAGGATCCCACATGCCGCAGCATGGCCAAAAAAAAAAAAAAGCAGTCCCAACATCATGGGAACAAGGGTGAGAGAGTTTCCGTCGTACCTGGGCCAGGTACTTTTCTAAGTGCTTTGCAAATACAAATGAATCCTCACACCAAGCCTATGAGGTTGGTATTACTATTACCCCCATTTTACAGAAGAGGAAGCTGAGGCCCAGAGACATTAAGCAATTTCCCCAGGATCTCACAGTTATAAGTGGTAGAGCCGGGGTTTGAACCCAAGCTGTCTGGCTCCAGAGTCCCGGTTCTTACTCTGCTCTACAATACGCGAACCTCCCAGCTCTGTCCTCCCACCACTCTCTCTGGTGCTTCCTCTCCCGTAGCAGTGGGGCCACACCACAGTCACAGGGCCCCACAGCTTACCAGCCAGGTAACCTCGGACAAGTCATTCACTGCAGAACCACACCTGCCCTCACTCCCCAGGCTGTGAAAATCACAAGAGATAGTACAAGGAGCATACTTAGTACAACGTCTAGCCTATTCCAAGAGCCCAATCGACAATGGCAATGATTACCATGAATAAAGAGCACCAGGACTTCCCTGGTGGGGCAGTGGTTAAGAATCCGCCTGCCAATGCAGGGGACAGGGGTTCGAGCCCTGGTCCGGGAAGATCCCACATGCCGTAAAACAACTAAGCCTGTGCGCCACAACTACTGAGCCTGTACTCTAGAGCCCAAGAGCCACAACTACTGAGCCCACGTGCTGCAACTACTGAAGCCCGCGTGCCTAGAGCCCGTGCTCCGCAACAAGAGAAGCCACCGCAATGAGAAGCCAGCGCACCACAATGAAGAGTAGCCCCCGCTCGCTGCAGCTAGAGAAAAGCCCGCGCGCAGCAACGAAGACCCGATGCAGCCAAAAATAAAATAAATAAAATAAAATAAAGAATCTGCCTTCCAAAGCAGGCGACTCGGGTTCGATCCCTGGTTGGGGAACTAAGATCCCACATGCCATGAGGCAACTAAGCCCACACACCAAAACTACTGAGCACGTGGGCCACAACTAGAGAGAAGCCCGCGCGCCGCAGTGGAGGATGCCACGAACCGCAACTAAGACCCGATGCAGCAAAAATAAAATAAATAAATAAATATTAAAAAAATAAAAAGTAATGAGCACCATGAGTAATTTGTTCCTCATCTCCACGCCCCCTGAACTCGGAACGTGTCACAGAGGCTCAATAATGCCTTATGATTTGAGCCCTTCCTTCCAACTCATTTTCAGAGAAATTCCAAGCAGCTTCTGAACCCACTCTGGAACCTGGGAACAAAAGGGTGCTGGCAGGTGGAGAACTTGAGGAGGCAGATAATCCAAAACTAATTGATCCCAGGTCACAGAAAGCATTCTGTTTACCCTTCCCAATTATCTACTGCTTAGGCTAACGTTACAGGCTGCCCTCCCCAGCACACCACGATGGCTGCGTGTGCTCCCCGCGGCCCCAAGGGGACAGGGTCAGGCCGAGGCTGGCTGCCTCTTGCTGAGAGGTAAACTGAGGCACAGACGGCCCGAGTCATGGCACCCTCGGCTCAAGGAGCACTTGCAGGCTGCTGATCATGTGCTACATCCAGGGCCCCTGGTTTTAAGAGTCTGGGTGCTGAGCCCAGACAAGTTCTGCCGTTTCTGGAAATGCCATCAGGAACGGGAATCTTGTCTGAAGATAATTCCTCAATCCTTCGTGGGCCATCAGACCTTGTAATGACTCCTCATGCAAGTCCACGGGAGAACAGAATATGTGCCTCCTTTGCACACATGAGAAAACTGGCCCCAAAGAGCAAAGCCGCTGTCTGAGGTCCCATGGCCTCAGGGCACCTGGCCAGGCCCTTCCATCCATGAACGGGGAGTCTCTCCATCCCCTCCAGGCTCTTGGGAGACCCTCCCTCAATCTCACCTTGTGCGCAGGTGAGTCTGGCATCCTCACCAACTCTCCCACCCTTGGAAATCAAAGGTCACGTCATGTCACTTCTTCTGGTGTTCGAGGTCTCTAGGAAGGAAGCCCTCTGGGGGCAGGAAGTTGGTTGTGCTGACTCACAGGCCAAGGGAGAGTAGTCCAGGAAACCTGCTCACTCTAGTTTCCATGGCGCTTGGCTGTGTGGCACCCCTTCCTCTCCAAGTACCCTTCACGAGGCTGGGTGGCTTTGGTGGGATCGGGATGCGGGCAGACCCGCCCTGCTGAGCACCCGCTCTCCACCCTAACGCCATCTCTCCCACTCATTTCCAGACTCATGGCAAACGCAGTCACTCTCTTGTAACTGCTTCCCCAGAACAGAGGCTGGTTATGGGGTTTAGCCTTCCCGGCTGGCAGAATTTTGGGGATTTCATCAGTGGAGCCAGGAAGCCTTCTCCACCCTGACTGGGTAAAATAAAGGTCCCCAAGAAACAGCCTGGGTGAGTCAAGGCCCACCAAGTGCCTCTGGCCACCCCTGCTGCCTGACTTCAAGGCCCACCAAGTGCCTCTGGCCACCCCTGCTGCCTGACTTCCCCACACTGTTTTTAGCAAGAGGAAGAGGGAGATGACATCTGATTAGGAGGCCCGGCTTCTAAGACACGATTCAAGAAGGCAGGAAAGCGTCACCCATCAGCTCCTTACTTCTCCTGGAGTGGGAAGGGGCCTGGGCAGCTGTGAATTTATGACCCCAAGAAAAAGAGGAATAGGCAGGGCTTCCCTAGTGGCGCAGTGGTTGAGAGTCCGCCTGCCGATGAAGGGGACGCGGGTTCGTGCCCCGGTCCGGGAGGATCCCACATGCCGCGGAGTGGCTGGGCCCGTGAGCCATGGCCGCTGAGCCTGCGCGTCCGGAGCCTGTGCTCCACAACGGGAGAGGCCACAACAGTGAGAGGCCCGCGTACAGCAAAAAAAAAAAAGAAAAAAAGAAAAAAGAAAACAGAGGAATATAAGCATCCCACCATCTGAAACCCAGAGAGCTGCTGTGAAGCGCCGACACCCACCCCCTAACTGTAACATTTTATTTTGCTTAAGAGAAGTTTTTCTGCTCTATTTCTCGTTCCCTACAAGGCCTGGTCCTAACAGGTCCCTGGCAGGACATGGCTCAAAGCTCCATACACCACAAATGGTACAAGTGTCCAAGAGAGTTCTGGATGTCAGCCGTCCTGGGTTCAAATCCCGCTGCAGCAGGTGAGCTGTGTGGCCTCGGGAAAGTCCCATGAAAAAACTACCTCAAAGGGTGGTCGAGGACTTAGTGCATAAGTTAGGGAACCTACACAGTGCCAAGCACCTAGTGGGTGCTTGGTAAGTGTCAGCTATTCCTAGGATTTGGGGTTGATAGAACAGCACCCCTTCATATAGACCTAAATTAAAAGCTAGAGTGACACTTCTTACAAACACACACATTCTCTCCTCCCCTCTCAAAGACTTCCTCGATTAAATTCTGAAAGTCAGAGAACCTCAGTAGCAGCCTTCATTCACCAATTCAGAAACCGAGGCCCACATAGGGATTAGTCTGAGGGCGCACAGGCAGCAAGTGGCAGAGCCAGGAGAGCTCTTCCCCAACCTCAATCACCTGGCCTTTCCACCGTGGCCCCAGGGTGCTCTGGGACTGCTAAGGGCTTCTAAAAAGTTCTTGCTCCTGTGCATCGCCCACTAGTTTGAGGAGCACAGGGAGAGTGCCAGACACGCTCCTTTCCCAAGAAAACACGAAGGGTGCAGCCGCCCCTCCCTCAAGGCCAGGGACTTACCTCACTCACTGGTGAGGCAAGAGTGCTCTGGGCTAAAAACCTTGGGGGAGGGGGAGCAGACCCCATTCATGCAGGCTGAGGTCACTGAAAGTGATTATCAGGGCTTGTTCTGTAGCTCCCTGCCCTGGGAGACTCCAAGATCCCCAGCATGAAGGCATCCTCGGGGCCACTTCTCAGCCCAACTTGCAGCCTCACCTACCCTACTCCCCAGAGGCTGGTTCTCACTCTGACCCAGCCCGAATGGGGAGCGGAAACTAAGTCCACCAGCTACATCAAGAAAGAGCCCATTCAATGGGAACATGTCCCATGCTGCTCCCCCACACCCAGTGACTCACTGGCAAGTTTCTGGAGAAGAAACTGAGGTGGGGAGCGGTTGTCAAACCCCCAGGCTGAGGCCTCGGAAAATGCCATAGGAGACAGGGTGTCGGGAAATCCCCTCTACCAGGTAATAAAAGAACCTGGCCTCAAGTGTGGGGGAACTAGGGAGACGCCTCAGGAGTCCTTTACCTCCCAACCTCCTGATACCTGCTTCCAAAGAGATCAGTCCACGTTATGTCTTTCCTTTCCCCCTGAACATCTGTGGGAATGTCTTCTTACAGATCTACGTCGAGGATCCTGCCGTTTCTCCCTCCTTGCTGCATCAAGCTTGCCCATCTGAAGGTATCTGAGCCCCGCAACCCTGGACATGTGTATGATACCGTCTCCCACATCGGGTGTCACGTGTCGCCCACCTCTCATGTCCAGCACCTCTGGACCCCTCCCGCGTCCACGACAGCTTTCTCCCAGCTCTTCCCTTCACCCCCAGCCCGCCTGGCCCGCCCAGCCAGCTCCCCTGTGGGCTCCGTCAAGTCTGCGGGCGATAGTGGCCAGACCTGAAGGGGGCAGGGCACGGCGGCCCAAGCTCACCATGGCGAAGCCGGAGAGCAGAGCCGAAGTCCGACTGGAGGCTTTGAGCTTGGCGCGGCTCAAGTAGAGCTTGCGCCAGGACAGCGCCTGCATGGAGTGCTCGTTTAGGCTCATCACCTCCGAGTAACTCTGGCCGATCCAGTCCGGGTAGGTCACGGCGGGCGGCGGGGGCGACGGCGACCCCGGGGGCTCCCCGTCCCCGCTGCGCCGGTGGCTCCGGCGGCTGCCGCTGGTAGTGTTGCCGCAGCTGAGGGGAAGCTCAGGGCTGTTGCTGCTCGGGGGCGGGGCGGGCTCCGGATGCATGGAGCACGCTGAAAAGGCGCGGGCCGGCCCAGGCGCCTGCGAAGGCAGCGGCCCCCACCACCCCCCGCACCTCCGCCTCCGCCTCCGGCTGAGGCAGCCGCCGCCTGGGCCCCTGCGCGGGTCCGGCCTGACCCGGCCGGCCGCTAAAGACGAGAAGGTCGAGGAAGCGACTACAGCACAAGCTCGCAAGCCCGCCACACCGCTTGCAAAAACCCGGGTCTGCAGAGACGAAAGCCTGCGCGCGAAGCAGCGTCCCGGATCCCCGGGCCCCGGACCCCGGACCCCCGGCGCGCGCCACGATTGGCCGCCGCCGCGGGCTGATTTGCATGCTCCCCGCCCACGAAGGGGTGGGCGTGGCCTGCGCGAGTCAGGTGACTCGTCCCATCGGACGGTACCGCCCACAGTCCCTGGCCCCGCGCCGTCAGCGTCCGCGCCTCTTCCTGGAAGTGCCCCAGCGCCCGGGCCTCACGGCTCTCCTGCTGCCGGCGCCTCACATCTCCACAGCTGCTCCAGTGGCCCTTCTTCCAGAGCTCGGACTCCTGGGTCGCGCCACCTGAAGTCACCTCTGGGCGCCTCCTGAAGCCCGTTTCCCCCTTGGAACAAGGTGACTCAAGGTCTGCAGAAAAAAAGCAGACTGTGATCTGGAGTTCATTCATTCTCTATTTATTGAGCACCTGCTGGGTGCCAACACTGTTCTGGGCACTGAGGGTAGGGTGGTGAACAAAATGGACAAAATCCCCTGCCTTCGTGGAGCTTACATTCTAGTGGCGGAGACACGCAAACACCGAGGAGTAAATTATAATAGTTTAGAAAGTGATACATGTATAGAAAAAAATAAAGCAGGGAAAGGGGGCACTGGTAGTGCGGGGGCTGCAATTTTAATTGAAAATGCTCTGGACAAGGTGTTTTGTTGTTGTTGTTTTAGGGCAGGGATTTTTTTTGTCTGTTTTGTCCAACTCATTCACTCACAGTTCACTGTCTTCTGAAACAAGCCGGGGTGCAGGATCATAAACCCATTCAGTAAGTTTACTGCGCGCCTATCAAACGCTAGGCTGAGGGATTCCAAGAAAATGGTAACTTTCATGGAATCTTATAGTTTAGTGAAGAGAACAGGCAAACAACAAACAAAATAAGTTCACATCTTTCTGACTTGGTCACTTTTGAGCTGAGACCCGAACCAGCAGTGCAAAGAAGCAGGGACCTGCTTTCCAGGGGTGGAAGGGAACAGCAGATGCAAAGACGCTGAAGCAACGATATCTGCCCGTTGGATCATTAGGAGGCCAGTTAAGCTGCAGAATACTGGAGGGCAGAGGGGCAGTGGGGGTAGAGTAGTGAGCTAAGAACTGTTCCCTAGGGTATCGACTCCAGGAGGGCAGGGACCTTCACTGTCGGTTTCACAACTCTACCCCCAGCATCTAGAGTTATTGCTTGGCACACTGCTCAGTAAATATCTGTTGAATGAATAAGTGCGGGAGAGAAAGGAATGAGTGAAACTCATAATTAACCCAGAGTCAAGTCACAAGCATGCGGCATTCCAGGTCAGCTATGTGAAATTTAACTCTTGTCACCACTAGAGGGCGCCCCTCCACTCACCCACATTATGGGCTAAAACTGAAGGCCCCCTCCTCCCAAAAGTCTCTGGGATTCTCCCAGAGACCTTTGTTTTTATGAGACCGGGAAACTTGGAATTTTAAATCTCACCCCATTGGGCTTGTTTCTTTGGTGGCCTTTGTACTTGTTACCTCTTTCACTTACCATCTGTGTCTCAGCTCAAATATCACCTCCAAAGAGAGACCCTTCCTTCTCTGTTTAAAGTTGCCCCCGTTTCATGTTCTGTCCCCTCGCCCTGTTTTATTTCCCTTAGAGTTCTGATCACTACAGTATCTGAAATTACTTAATTTATGTACTGACCTGTTTGGCTGTACTCTCCTCCCCCCGCCCCCGTCCCGGCTCCCCCAGGAGATGAGTGTCTGAGAGCAAAGTTCCCCTCTGTTTAAATTACTTCCTTATCACCCAGGGCCTCTCACAGGATATGGCGCACCGGAGATTCCCAATAGGAACAGGTTCAATGAAAAAGATAATGAAATGTCCTTGGTTCTAAGAGCCCCCCAACTCAGAATTGGGTACACACAACGTTTTGAGGGCTCATGGGGCCTGAGGGAGGCTAGCAGGTCTGGAAGGGAAGAGCCTGGAAGCTGGGAGGAAAGATTTGCTGATTAAGGAGGAACAAAAGAGGTGGGAGTGGCAGCTCAGCAGGGGGCTTTGGGGTGGGGATGGGGCCAGGTTTCCTTTCTCAAGATCCTACATCATGCCCCTCCCACTCTCCTAATTCTGTGCGGTTTGAGTCCTACCATGTGCACAGAGCAAAAGAAAAGAAAAACAAAAATACTATCAAGACTTGGGTTGGTGGCTTGGGAGAGGGGTGAGCATCTGGGCAATTCCTGTTTCCTGCTCTAGGGTCCTAGAGCCCTGAAGGGCCAGTGGTTAATAACTTTTTCCCACTATTGTTAGAGCTAGTCGGGGGCCGTGAGATACACCTACCCCATTCCTAACCCCTACTTAACAGAAACTGAGGCCCCAGAGAGAAACCACCTCCCCAAAGAACACCAAACAAGCCAGTAGAGAATGAGCCTTGGAACCCCAGCTACCCATCCCAGCAGTGCCTCCAAGCACCATGTATGGGTCCCCTTAGTGGCTAGAGGGTGTGTGCTCTCAGCCTTTTGGGGTTTGTATTTGAAAAAGCCAAATAGAAAATTTCAATCAACTCTGTGTATGAGGGTATAGAGATCCAGCTGAAGGGACTGCTGCAAACTGCTTCACCACTGTGGCCAGTGGGCACAGCCTGGGGCTGACCAAAGATGGCAGGAGCTGCCTTGGGAGGTAGCAAGCTCCCTATCACATGGGGTAAACAAAATATTTAGCACTTAAGTAGTACTTATGAATGACAGGCACTATTCCAAGTTCTTTATTAGTAAATAATTTATATACTTATTATAAATAAATATATAAAATATATTAATACAATAGAATAATTGATACATTTATTAAATACATTGTTATGTTAATATATCTATATTATCTTGTGTTAAATTATTTTGTTGTTTATTATTATTTTATTGTATTGAATATATTATATTGAACTCGAGAATTCCTTACAACAACCTGTTGTATTAATATCACCATTTGAAAAAATTGAAGTGTAGTCGATTTACAATATTGTGTTAGCTTCAGGTGTATATCACCATTTTGCAGATGAGAAAAATGCACAGAGAGCCAGTAAGTAGCAGTACAGGACATTAAACCCAGTTGGTGGGTCTCCAGAGTCTGGGGCTCAACTACCACCAAAGTCACCCTTACCCCTGCATCAGAATCTCCAGAGGTATTTTTTTAAATGCAAGTTACTAAAACCCACCAAAACAGTTGAGTTTTAGCAAGTTTTTTGGGTAAAGTTTGAGAAGCACCAAACTAGATGAGCTTTAGTTTTTAAGTACTTTTAGTCTTCTGCAGTGGTTAAGGTTGGCTGTTCCCTTGGCCACTCAGTTGCAGTGTGACCTTGGGCAAACTACTTAACCTCTCTGAGCAACCAATACCCTTAGCAAAAATAAAGACATTACAAATACCTATTCATGGACCCTGGACACCCAGAGTCTGGACACCCAGTCACCTTCCCGAGGCAGATTTTAGGAGGGGTAAATCTGATGCCCAGCTGAAGAGGGAATCCCTTGCCCGTTCCTGCCCAAAATGGCCTCAAAGAATTCCCCACTTTCAGTTTGAAAAGAGAGCATTCTGTCAGAGCCCATCATGGTTGCTTGCCTCTATTTCCTTCCCCCATCTCTGCCTTACCCTCTGATTGCTCTAGGTTTGAAACCCCTAAATTAATAATAATAAAAGAGCCATCGTCTCATTTATTTATATTTATTTATTATTTTTGGCTGTATTGGGTCTTCGTTGCTGCGCGTGGGCTTTCTCTAGTTGTGGCGAGCGGGGGCTACTCTTCGTTGCAGTGCGCGGACTTCTCACTGTGGTGGCTTCTCTTGTTGTGGAGCACGGGGGCTTCAGTAGATGTGGTGCGTGGGCTCAAGGAGTTGTGGCTCGCGGGCTCTAGAGCGCAGGCTCAGTAGTTGTGGCGCACGGGCTTAGTTGCTCTGTGGCATGTGGGACCTTCGCGGACCAGGGCTCGAACCCGTGTCCCCTGCATTGGCAGGCGGATTCTTAACCACTGCGCCACCAGGGAAGTCCAGAGCCATCATTTCTTGAGCTCGTGCCTTTATAGACCAGTGCTTGTATACCTCTGGTGATGGGAAGTGCCCTCCTTCTGTACCAGTTATTTCTAAGAGTTCAAAAGTTCTCCTTCTGTGGAGCTGGTACAGGCCTCCCTGTGACTCCTTCTATGTGTCACACAGAATGTGTGAAATCCCTCTGCTGCCCAACCCTGGTGCCACCTCCACAGGACATCTGGAAGGCAGCATTAGTAAGTGATCCAGGGGCTTTCAGAGTCAAAGAATTGGGTGATGGAAGCAGGGGACTGGTTACAAGATTCAGAATTAGGGTTTGTGTTGATTTCAAAATGATTCTCTGTGCCTGAAGCTCAGAGACCATGTCCAGGGGAACCCCTGCCCTGCCTCCCTGCTCCCCAGGCCCTGGGCTTTTAGGGCTCACTCTTCTCCCTGGTCAGAAGCCGTTGCTGGGACTGTGCGTTTCTGCTCATGCCTTTTATGGTTAGTGCTTTTTCTGTCCTGGCTAAGAAATCTTTGCCAACCCCAAGGTCAGGGAGATATTCACCTATGTTTTAAAATTTTTAAATGTAGATTTTTAAAAAGCTTTAGAGGGACCTCCCTGGTGGTCCAGCAGTTAAGACTCTGCACTCCCAATGCAGGGGGCCCGGGATCAATCCCTAGTCAGGGAACTAGATCCCGCGTGCCCTAGATCCCACATGCATGCATGCTGCAACTAAGACCCAGCACAGCCAAATAAATAAATTAATAATTTTTAAAAAGTTTTAAAAAGTATAAAGCTTTAGAGTTTTTCCTTGTATGTTTATGTTTACGATCCATCTCAAACTGATTTTTGAGTGGAGTAAAATTTCCCCATTGAAATGCATGGATCATTCTGTCAAAAATCAAGTGACAATACGTGAGGGTCTGTTTCTGGATTCTCTATTCTATTCCATTGCTCTATTTGCTAATATGCCAATATATACTTTCTTGATTACTCTAGCTTTAAAATGTGTTGAAGTCAAGTAGGTTAAGTCTTTCAACTTTGTCCTCCTTTTTCAAAATTGGTTTGGCTATACTAGGTACTTTACATCTCTCTCTATATTTTGGGGTAAAATGTTGGGATACATTTTGGAATACATACATGACTTGGGAATCATTGCATCTCTTAAAGGGGTGGGGTCTTCCTGGAAATCTAGCATCCTCCATTAGAAATACAGGTCCGGGAATTCCCTGGCAGTCCAGTGGTTAGGACTCTGCACTTTCACTGCCATGGGCCTGGGTTCAATCCCTGGTCAGGGAACTAAGATCCCGCGAGCGGCGCAGAGCCGCCAAGAAAAAAAAAAAAAAAGGACCAACTAGGTCACACTGTAGAGACTGAGCACCTGGGTCAAGAAGGACTGTTATTAGTTAAATTGTGTCCCCCCCAGTACCTCGGAGTGCGATCTTATTTGGAAACAGGGTCTTTAGAGAGGTAACCAAGTTAAAATTAGTTCATTACAGTGAGCCCTAATCCAATATGACTAGTGTGCTCATAAAAAGGGGAGATTTGGACACACAGGCAGGCCCAGAGAGAAGATGATATGAAGAGACACAGGGAGAAGACGGCCATCCGCAAGCCAAGGAGTGCCTGAGGCTTCCAGAAGCTGGGAGAGAGGCCTGGGTCAGAACTTTCCATGGAGTCTTCAGAGGGACCACAGCCCTGCTGATACCTTGATTTCAGACTTCTGGTCTCCCAAAGCATGAGACAATAAATTTCTGGTGTTCTTGGCCACCCAGTTTGTGGTACTTTGTTACAGCAGCCCTAGGAAGCTCATATACTTACCTTAGAGTAAGTTGAGGTGGGATCTTCAGTCAGCCAAGGGACTTGAGTTCTAATAGGTTTATCAGGGAGTTGCAAGTGTGTTCAAGATGTCAGCAGAGATTAGAAAAAGACAAGCAGATTTTTGGAGCTGGGAGCTCCTCGAATCCCAGCTTTGTCAGTTTATAACTGTACCACTTTGGGCAAGCAACCCAACCTCTGTGAGACCCACCTGTCAAATGGGAATAGTAATTAATGGGGTTTGGCAGAAAGGGCTGCTATGAGTGTTCCACAAAAGAACATTTGTCTGGCACTGAGCACAATGCTCAATAAATGGTGGTTACTATCTTCCTTTCTGTGGGATGTGCTGTGCTCAAGGAGAGGGAACTGTTTCATTCCGAACCTGATGAATTGACTAATCTGCGAGTGTTCACGAAAGGCAGAAAACCAGTGAGAATCCAACCAGGAAAAACAGATACTAGAATAGGGGAATTTATGCAAAGAATTGCTTCCTAGGTAATGGAAGAACCATGGAAGCACGCAAACAGGGGAGGGAGGGTAAAGAACCTACAGATGAGCGACAGCAGGAAGGCCAGTACCACCCCTGGGATTGGAGGGACCACAGGAGGAGGTGGTGTTTCTGGTACCCAGGAAGGATTGAGGTCACCAGACAGAAGGTGGACCCACAGTGGGCCTGTCTGATGGGAGGTGGAGACATAGGAAATGTAGCTGCTACTGGAAATATTACCTGAGGCAGAGAGAGGGAGAAATACCCAGGCTTCTCCCTTCCTCCCGCCCACCAGGCTCCTATCCCTGACTCCCATTGGTCAACCTATACAGTAAGTCAGTTGATTTGGCAGCCAGCAGAGGTTGGCCTTCCTGTGATACAGAGCTAAACAGAGGAAGGGCAAGGAATGGATTTGAGGGCAAACAAGCCCAGGCCCAACACTGGGGAGCTAGAGTTATATTTAATCTCTCTAAGCCTCAGATCCCCCATCTAGAAAATGGGGATAATGATACCTATGAGTATCTACTCACAGAATAGCTGACTGCATAAAACAAGACAACACGGAGAAACAGTTGAACCTGGTGCCTGCCATATAGTAGGCAGTACCCTGTAAATGTGAATGAATCATCTAGTTAGCTGTTTTCTGCTCAGAGGATGAAAGGGAAGAAGAGGACAGAGGCCTGGGAATAAACTCAAGGTACTGGAGCAATGCTGGTGCTAGTGATATTTTTATCTTGCAGACGTGCCCATCTGTCCTCTTTCTGTTCTAAGCTGGTGACTGTCATTCTCCTTTTAGAAACCCTGAGTCAGGGCTCACCACACCAAGTTCAGGGGAGTCTCTCCACTCCTTCAGAAGGACTTCAGTCCACTAGATTTTTAGTTGGTGTCTCTGCATCCAACCGCTGCCAGATTTCTTTTACCTCCTCCGGCCTGGGGTTGAGCTGTTTCCGGGATCTCTCTCTGTATAATTAAAAAGAAAAATAGAACAGCAGATGTTGCCAAACACGTATTTAAAGTGACACCCTGGGTTCAGGGAGTGAAAAATAAAAACGTTTAAGGTTTAGATTAAAAGTCTCCATGCCCAGCTGTCTCCTGACCTTGGAATTTCTCCTCAGCCTGGCCGCCTTTAATCTCCTGCCCTAGCTTGTAAAAGCCTTTTAGACCGAGGGCATTTATTTCCCAAAGAACTATTCTAGCCTAATCACATAAAAATGCCCAGCATCCCAGGAACGGCTTGTCAAGTGCAATGTGGTTCTGCGGTTCTCTCCAGAGGCCCTGGAAAAGGTGAGGAAATTGGGGCTCTGATCACCCTAGGAGTCATCCCTGAGTCTTTGCTTCCCTTCACTGTGCCCTTTCTCCACCACATCTAATCCATCAGGAAACCCAGTCGACTGTAGCCCTTCACATTTTCTTAAAATCTGAGCTCTTCTTGTCAGCATCGCCTCTTCCATCTTATCCAGGCCACCATCATCGCTCGCCGAGAGGTCTGCAGTAACCTGCTCCCTGACGTCTCTGCTTCTAAAGCCATTCTGTAACAGCAACCAAAAAAAATCTTTCTAAAACAAATCTGACCCTGTCCCTTCTCTGGTTGTATTATTTTCCCACTGCTGCTGTAACAAACTACACAAATTTGGTGACTTAAAAACAGTACAAGTGTATTCTCCTACACTTCTGGAAGTCAGACGTCCAAAATGAATCATAAGGAGCTAAGATTAAGGAGATGACAGGGCTGGTTCCTTCTGGAAGCTCTGAGAAGTCCATTTCCTTGCCTTTTTCAGCTTCTGTACTCCTTGCCTTGTGACCCCTTCCTCCTTCTTCAAAGCGTATTAGTCCACTCTCTGCTTCTGTTGTCATATCTCCTCTCTTGAGCCCTCCTGTCTACTTCTTAAAAGGACCCTCGTGTTTACATTAGGCTCATCAGGACAATTCAGGATAATCTTTCCATCTCAAGCTCCCCCCCACTTTGCTACACGCCATGCAGGATCTTAGCTGCCCAATGAGGGACTGAACCTGTGCCCTCTGCAGTGGAAGCGTGGATTCTTAACCACTGTACCACCACGGGAAGTCCCTCAAGATTCTTGATCACATCTGCAAAGCCCCTTCTGCCGTATGCGTAATGTATTCGCAGGTTCCAGGGATTAGGACGTGGATGTCTTCATGGGTCATTATTCAGCCTACCACGCCTGCTTAAAGCCCTCCAATGGCTTTGCATCTAAGTTAGAATAAAACCCAAACTCCCTACCCTTGAGAAAAGGTACGAGAAAGCTTCATCTGACCTAGTGCCTTCCTATTGCTCCAGCACCGTGCTCTGCCCCATCCCACCCCTTTTAGCTTACTTGCTTCTCACAGTTCTTCCCACAGCCAAGTCTACTCTTGTCTCAAGGTGTCTCTGCACATGCTGTTCCCTCTGCCTGATTGCGTTCCCCCCAGATCTTCACATGGCTGGCCACTTCCTCCCTTTTAGACTTTAGCTCAAGTCTAAAGAGACTTCTCAGAGAGGTCTTTCCCAGATTAATCCATCGCACCCACCACTCCCTGCTGTCTCTCATATCACCTAAGTATACTTAATGTCAACATGAGCACTTAATGCTACTGTTTTGTTGTTGTTGTTGTTTTTAATTTGTTTACTTATTTATTGTCTTATTTATTTAATTTATTTATTGTCTTTCTCTTCCATTAGAATGTGAGCAAATGAGAGAGGAAAACCCTTCCTTGCCTTGGTCGCTGCTGTATCCCCAGTGACTGGTACACAGTATCCTTGATAAATGTGTTTTGAATGGATGGATGGATGGATGGATGATGATGATGGTCTGGATGTCCAATTTGGTCTCAGGGCTTCAGTGTTCAGGATTCAGGCTCAGGATGGAGGCAGATGAGAAGGGCAGGAGGGTACTTCCTGTGTGCCAGGCCCTGTGCTAGTCTTTCCTTTATGCAATTCAACATTTATTGAACACCTACTGTGTGCCAGGGCTGGTGCAAGTTACTTATTCATGCATGATTTATTCAATTCTAGGAGCATTTGAGTGCCTACTGAATGCTAGGCAATGTACATTTAATAAGCCTCTACTGTATACCACCTGCCCCAAATTAGTGCCTGGGTACACAGTAGTTAAATAAATGTCTGAATCAATGAATACCCTCAAGGAGTCCCCAGTCTGCCTGCTAAAATGGCCTGTAAATAAATAACTCTAACACACAAAGATAAGCCTATAACATGGGTGTGTTCAGAGTGCAGAGGGGGCCCTTATCACCTTGTATTGGCAGGTACCTTTCCCAGTCTTATCTTCTCACCTGGGAACTAGCTTTTTGAAGGTCAGGTAGACTCACCCCTCATTCACCTGCCTGTCCATCCCCTGGGCACCCAGGAAGGATCTTGCCTGTAGCACGTGCTCAATCAATGCCTGTTGTCTGATTACTGCTGATCCCCTACTGGCAGTTGTTCCTTCATTCATACCTCCGGCAAGAGGGCAGCAGCTCAGTCCTAACCCTGCTGCTGCTGGCAGTGAGCTGGGAGCCTCTGACAGGCTACCCACCCTCCCATTTGGCCTGACTTTTCCAGCCATCAGTGAAGGATTTGGTCTCCTTCCTTGGTGTAACTCCTTGCCTGGACTTCTATATAATCTATTATAAAAATTCAGGCAATGCACAGCAATTGTTAAAGATTCAAGTACTCACCATAAGGGATTCCCCTGGTGACCTAGTAGTTAGGATTCCAGGCTCTTACTGCGGTGGCCTGGGTTCAACCCCTGGTCGGGGAAGATCCCGCAAGCCATGCAGTGCGGCCAAAAACCAGAACAAAACAAATCCTCACCATAGTCACAAGACTTTGCCTGATCTGACACTTTCCTTCCCTCCTTCCATTCTTCTTTTTTAAAAAAATAGTGGTTAGGGGCTTCCCTGGTGGCACAGTGGTTGAGAGTCCGCCTGCCGATGCAGGGGACACGGGTTCGAGCCCCGGTTTGGGAGGATCCCACATGCCACGGAGCAACTAGGCCCGTGAGCCACAACTACTGAGCCTGCGCGTCTGGAGCCTGTGCTCCACAACGGGAGAGGCCGCCACAGTGAGAGGCCCGCGCACCGCGATGAAGAGCGGCCCCTGCTTGCCGCAACTGGAGAAAGCCCTTGCACAGAAACGAAGACCCAGCACAGCCAAAAATAAATAAATTATTATTATTTTTTAAAATAGTGGTTAAAAAATAACATAAAATTTACATAACATAAAATTTACCATTTTAACCATTTTAAAGTGTACAGTTCTGTGTCATCAAGTACATTCCCACTGTTATGCCACCGTCACCAGCATCCTTCCCTTCTTTTTCAATAATAATTTAAAAATTCACTATTTGCTCATCGTCTTTTATTGGGGTCTTACAGTTAATGATCAGTTTGTTTGAATATTTACAAAGATAACTTTAATAATGTACCAATTGTTTTGATAAGAAATGGCTAATATGGAGTTTGGCGTAGTAAAATGAAGTTGTGAAATTACTTTTTGGAGTTACTGGCATGCAAAGTAATAAAGATTGTGCCACTGTGAGCAAGTATAAAAATGAAGAAGAATACTATGCAGTTCTAAGCTTAAAAAAATAGGAAATAAACATATATATGGTTTAAAATAATAATATATTATTGTTATCAATTTAAGAAACAAAACTTTACCACTTTCACAGCAGCATTATGCACAATAGCCAAAAGGTAGAAACAATCCAAATGTCCATCAGTGGATGAATGGAAAAACGATGTGCTATATACATACCATGGAATAGTATTCAGTCTTAAAAAAGAAGGAAATTCTGACACATGTTACAATATGGATGAAACTTGAAGACATTGTGCTCAGTGAAATGAGCCAGTCACAAAAGGACATATATGGTGTGATTCCACTTATGTGAGGTACCCAGAGTAGTCAAGTTCATAGAAATGGAAAACAGAATGGTAGCTTCCAGAGGCTGGGTGGATGGAGATTTGGGGAGAGTTATTTACTCATTAGGTGTAGAGTTTCTGTTTGGGATTGTTTGGGCTGAATGTTTACTTCCTCCTGAAACACTTTTTTTTTTTTTTTTTTCCGGTACGCGGGCCTCACTGTTGTGGCCTCTCCCGTTGCAGAGCACAGGCTCCGGACACGCAGGCTCAGCGGCCACGGCTCACGGGCCCAGCCGCTCCGCGGCATGTGGGATCTTCCCGGACTGGGGCACAAACCCGCGTCCCCTGCATCAGCAGGCGGACTCCCAACCACTGCGCCACCAGGTAAGACCTGAAACACTTTTTAAAAATGAATTTATTTATTTATGGCTGCATTGGGTTTTCGTTGCTGCACGCGGGCTTTCTCTAGTTGCGGCGAGCGGGGCTACTCCTCGTTGCAGTGCACGGGCTTCTCATTGTGGTGGCCTCTCTTGTGGAGCACAGGCTCTAGGCACGCGGGCTCAGTAGTTGTAGCTTGTGGGCTCTAGAGCACAGGCTCAGTAGCTGTGGTGCACGGGCTTAGTTGCTTCACGGCATGTGGGATCCTCCCAGAACAGGGTTCGAACCCATGTCCCCTGCATTGGCAGGTGGATTCCTAATCACTGTGCCACCAGGGAAGCCCCTCCCAAAACTCTTATGTTGAAGCCCTAACCCCCAGTGTGATAGAATCTTTGGAAGGTGATTAGGTTTAGATTAGGTCCTGAGAGCAGGATCCTTATGATGGGATTAGTGCCCTTATAAGAGGGGGAGAGAGAGAAAGGTCCCTTTCCACACACATACCGAGGAAAGGCTCCACGAGCACACAGGGAGAAGGCAGCTGCCTACAAACCTAGAATTGAGTCCTCACTGGGAAATGAATCTGCTGGCACCTTGACCTTGGACTTCCCAGCCTCCAGAACTGTGAGAAATAAATGTCTGTTGTTTACGCCACTCAGTCTATGGAATTTTGTTATACTGGCCCAAGCTAACTAAGACAAGGATAATGAAAAAGTTCTAGAGTTGGATGGTGGTGACAGTTGCACAACAATGTGAATGTACTTAATGTTACTGAACTGTACACTTAAAGATGGTTAAATGATAAATCCTATGTTATACGTATTTTGCCACAATTAAAAATCAAAGTGCTCACCTCAGTCTACTAAAGTTGGAACAACACAAAGGTTGGCATGGCCACTACACAAGGATGACATGCATATTTGTGAAGTGTTCCACTAAAAAAAAAAAAAGAAAAAGAACAATAGTAACAAGAAAAACCCTAACATTACCAGCATTTCTCATTGAAATTCTCCATCGCCCCATCCCAATCTCCTCCAACTCACTCCCCAGAAGTAACTACTATCCTCAGTTTTGGATTTATCCTTTACTGTAACATTGCTTTTCTATATACACTGTTTACTTTGGCCTGTTTTTCAACTTTATATAAACTTTACTGTGTGCCTACTTCTGCAGCTTGCCTTCCAGTTCAACATTTTTTGGTCAGAGTCATCTTGTAGACACAAGAAGCTCTAGGTCATTCTTTTTCACTGCTGCACAGTATTCCACCTTACAAGGTACCTGTCACAGGCTTCTTCAGAGCCTTTCCGCCTCCCCTCTCAGGTGATTTCCTTTGGCCACTTGTTTCATCCTAACCATTAATTACTATGTTGACCGATTCTGCGTGGGCTCTGACCAAATGGCCTCCATCTGGGCTTCCCTGTGTGACACTGAGTGACTGCCTAGGTGCTCACATGTGGGTAATGCTGAAGAATAAGGAAGTTTACACCCCATGGGGCGAACCTTTGATCAGGAGCCAGTAGATAATTCTTCTCCCTTCTTCCTCTCCCCAGAACTGTCCTAAGTTGCCATAGTCAATATGGCCTCTTCTCAGTACTCTCATTCACTCCCCCTCTTTCCCTGCCTCACTCCCCCTTTTCTGTACTCTTGTTTCCTTGGACTGCACTTCCCAATAAAGTAGTACTGCAAACTTTTGATTCAGACTCCGCTTTCTGAGGAACCCAAGAAAGACACATCTGTAATGTGTCTACTCCCCTGTCGATGAACGTTTGAGTTGTTCCAAGTTTTCTGAGATTGCATACAATGCAGCTGGGGCCACCATCCTTGTTCATGCTTCCTGGTGCACTTGTGTCTGTTTCTCTAGAAGGTTCCTAGCACAGAACTGCAGGATCATAGGCTGCATGTTCCTTCAGCTTTATCAGATACTGCCCAATTAGTTCTTAAAGTTCCTACTTATTTTTCCAGTTTATTTCATCCCTAACCCCCACCAGCAGCTCACTACATTTGGGTCATATGGGCCTTTTTTCAGTTCCTTTACTGTATGTGCTCCCCCATCATGAGGCCTTTGCATCTGCTATCTTTTTGCTGAGAACACTTCCCCCACACTCAGCCTAACTCCTCAGAGCTCAGCTCTGTGCCTCACTTCCTTGGAACAGCTCCTTGATTTCCTCCTCAATCCCAGCCTGGGTCAACCCTCTCCTCACCCCACCCATATTATATATCTCGTAGCCTCATATACTTCTCTGCTGTGATTCACTGATCCGTTGCAATGTTCTATCTGTGCAACTGTTGGTACAAAGTCTCCCCTCGGCTAAGTTTTACTAGCCTGAAAGTTGTGACCACCATGTTTGTTTCAGCTCGTTGCCGTATCTCTGGCACCCAACACCATGCCTGGCACATAGTAGGCAATTGATATTATTATTCTAATAGCTATTCTATGTTCTCACTCATCGAGCTCAGTGTGTAATTTTTCCAACATGTTTTAACATTAATTAGCATCTACTGGGGGCCAAGATCATGACAATGTAAACAAAATCCTGTTCCTTGAGGAACTCACGGATAAAGTTTAACAAACATTAATTGAGCTTGCTGGACCCTTACCTATTTTAAGTGCTTAGAGCTAAGCACTTAAAACTGTTTAATTGGCTCAGAAGTTACCCCTAGTCTGAGAATTACTGTAATGAGTAATGATGACCATTGTTTATTGAGCACTTATTATGTGCCAGGCACTCTACTAAGCGCTTTGCATTTACCATCTCATTCTATCCTCACATCCTACCAGGGAGGTAGTATTATTACCTCCATTTTACAGATGAGGAAACTGAGCCTTAGTAAGGTGAAGTTACTTGTTCTAGATCACACAGCTAGTAAATGGTGCAGACAGATTTCTCAGCCAGAATGCCTAACTTCCTATCACAATGTTAAACTTCCCCTGTCCCAATTACGATGCTTTCAATTAGATTCCAGAGACTGAGTTCTTAATCAGAATGGTAAACTAACGAGAGCTACCGTTATGGGGCACTTATCGGGTACTAATCACTTTATATCCATCCATTCATTTATTCAACAAATATTTACTGAAAACTTACAACATGCCAAGCTCTGTTTGAGAGGCTGGGGGTACAGAGGCAAACAAAACAGAATAAAATCCCTGCCTTGCAGAGTTGACATCCTAGTGGGAGGAGAAAAAAAACTAAACAAAATAAATAAAATATATGATAGATGGTGATCAGTGCTACAGAGCAAATGGAAGCAGAAAAAGGAAATGTGGAGTGTTATGGCTGGTGGTTCCATGATCTCATTTCATCCCCCCAACAATCTATTATTTTTCCCATCATAAAAATGAGATTCAGAGAGGTGAAGTCACTTTCCCCAAAGGCACACTGCTCACAGTCTAAGTCCGAACTCTGGAAAAACACAGGAACCCATCATGCACTTTTTGCTGTCCACCTACTGAGTGCCTCACGTTGGAAACAAAAGGAGCATCAAACTTTGTTCCAGTTCCAAGAGTTGAAGATCTGGAAGGCTGGTAAATTAACCCAGGTGAGTGGAGGACTCACAAAGCAGTATTCAGGTGTCTATGCTTTGCTGGGGGCAGACATTAAGCGCGCAATTGCTTGTGGGACATGCTAACGTTGAGACTGGAGTCGAGGCTCAGGCTGACGAATCGATTTTAGAGATTAGGAGCAGAAGATGAAGGCCGCCTAGTTCATTTTGGGGCTGTTGGTGACCCAGAGGCCCACCAGTCCTTGCCCTGCCCCCAGAGCTGGCTCTGCACTCCACCCGCTTCTGCCCTAGGTCTCCAGCCTCCAGGCCATCAAGCTGAGAGATTTAGAAAGTGGCTAGTGACAGAGTGCTACCCGACCCCACCGAAAGCCACACTCACATGCAAATAGGGCCTCCCCCACCCCATCCAGCATTACCAGCTTGAGGGGCCTCCCACACTCCGAGGGTCTGGGGTCTGGGGTGGGATGCGTGTTTGCAGGCCTCAGCTGCCAGCGTTGACAGCTGGTCCCCTGCCCCCTGGTGGCCCAGCGGCTCGGTTTCTGCCCAGCAGATCTCATGAACCCTGAACCCGGGAGGCAGTCTGGAATAGAGTGGAGAGCCTGGGCTTTGGAGCTAGAAAAGCGTAGAGCATTGCCTCCCCCAGGCCACCACCTTGTCTGTTGCACTTCACGAGGGCCTCTTAGAACCCTTGCATCTTCTTCAAAGAGGTACACTTTAAGGTTTAGTTTATCAAGCTGAAAACAGACATATCTTGGAGTTTGTAGGCCTCATTCATTCAACAGATGTTTGTTGCGTATATTTTATGAGCCCATCCCTAGGGGTTGAGGATAAGCAGTGAGTGAGACCAAGTCTCAGAGACTTCTCCTTTCAGTGAGACAGACAGACAGTAGACTATTAATACGTGAGCATTTTATTATAATTGTGAGAAGTGCTCTGGATGAGAAAAGGTTTTGTGCTAAGGTAAACTGGGCAAACTTACCTGCTCTCAATTTGCAATGGGCAAGATTTCTCTCTTCAGGCTGGGGATAAGAGCCAACGGTCCATCTCATTTCAGAACATCCTAGCCTCACCGGGATAAAAGGGCTGCTCTCAGCCATAGATAGGTGTTGCGGGGTAAAGAAGAGGGTTTCCTAGAAAGTCCGCTCTGTGTATGAATCTAGGAGGCACTTAATAAATAATTGGTGAATTACTGACTGTCATTTCGAGGAGGGTTAAAAAGGCATCTGCAAAGAGTGTTATACAATGGATCGCTAGGAAAAGAGAAAATCTTAGTACTTTTATTCCTAGCTTTCTGAAGGGGAGGAATTTGGGGACTAGCATAGGAAAATTAGGGGTGCTGGACTTCCATTAGACACTTTTAGAGTAGGTGCTGGCACTGTGCTACCGTGAAGATATATCAATGAATGAGAGAGACGGGGTCCTTGCCCTCCTAGGGCTCACTGTCTGGTGAGAGCATAAGCAACAATGAAATAATGTGATAAGCATTACGAGGGGCCAGCAAAGAGAAGCCATCTCGGATGATGCCAGGAGGATAAATAAGAGCTATTATATTATTCTATTCTAAATATGAGGAGGAGGGCTGGCAGGAGAGAGTGCTCTGAGTGGAGAGAGCATAGGCCAAGGTCTGGAGGAGAGAAAGCAGCTTTATTCAAAGAACTCAAAATAGTTCGGTGTGTTCAGACTTTGAAGGAGACCTGTTGGGGAGACAAGGAATATTGGAGAGAAAAGCAGGGCTGTTGCACTCATCTCAGGCAGCCTTCCTCTTGGGGGAAAACTAAATTTCTTCTTTTTTTGGCCTTGCCACACGGCTTGTGGTATCTTAGTTCCTGGGACCAGGGATCAAACCTGTGACCCCTGCAGTGGAAGGGCAGAGTCCTAACCACTGGAACGCCAGGGAATTCCTGAAAACTAAATTTCTTTCTTTTATTTTAAAAATTAATTAATTAATTAAAGTTTGGCTGTGTTGGGTCTCCGTTGCTGCGCGTGGGCTTTCTCTATTTGCGGCAAGCGGGGGCTACTCTTTGTTGCGGTGCGCACGCAGGCTTCTCTCTGCGGTGGCTTCTCTTGTTGCAGAGCCCAGGCTCTAGGCACGTGGGCTTCAGTAGTTGTGGCACACGGGCTTAGTTGCTCCACGGCATGTGAGGTATTCGCGGACCAGGGCTTGAACCCGTGTCCCCAGCATTGGCAGGTGGATTCTTAACCATTGCACCACCGGGGAAGTCCACTCTTTCTTTTTTAAAAAATATTAATTATTTATTTATTTGGCTGCGCCAGGTCTTAGTTGCGGCAGGTGGGATCTTAGTTCCCTGACCAGGGATCAAACCCGCGTCTCCTGCGTAAGCAGTGCGGAGTGTTAACTATTGGACCACCAGGGAAGTCCTGAAAACCAAATTTTGATTCACCAACTAGTTAGGGTTATGAAGTCCAGGTGGTCGCCTTCATTTTAATGAAGACACACCATTTACTGACCACCCTGTTGCAGAACTTTGGCTCATTCAATTGTCATATTATCTCTTATACATTTGATATCATGACCCCCATTTTACAGGTGGGATAACTGAGGCTCACTTTGGGCCCTTGGTCCAAGGTCATGTAGCTCATTACATCTGGGAATTTTATTTATTTATTTGGCTGCGCCGGGTCTTGGTTGCGGCACGCAGGATCTTTGCTGCTGTGTGTGGGGATCTTAGTTGTGACATGCAAACTCTTAGTTGCAGCATTCGGGATCTAGTTCCCTGACCAGGGACGGAACCCAGGCCCCTCTGCCCTGGGAGCGTGGAGTCTTGGCCACTGGACCACCGGGGAAGTCCCACATTTGGGAATTTAGAATGTTCCTTTATGTAAATACTTCTGTTCTAGCAGTTTTTTTACATGAGGTAATGCATGTAAAAGTTTTTTGTAATAGAACCATGTAAACATGAAGCATTATTATTAGTTTTGCTGGATTTTTGGCTCTATCCAGTTCAGCCTGCAACATTCAGGGAGCCTAGGAAGGGGCAATAATGAAAACCAAAAGCCCCTATGGCCGCTCTTAATATTCCCCCATGTCTATTCTGGTTCCCTCTCTGGGGCACCTCCAGATGTTACCTTCTGCCAAATAGAGTTTGTTTCTCAGAAGTTACAAGACGTGGGAGGTTAAAAAACAAAAAACAAAACTAGCAGCATCAATAACTATAAAAACCCTTGCAGCAGCCTGAACACAAAGGGTTTGAATTTTGAACAAAGGGCAGGGTGAGACAGAAAGTTAATGCTGACACATCCTCTCTCCAGCTGTGAACTGGGGGGTCTGAGGGCTGCTGCAAAGGTCATCTGTCTCTACATCTTCGGGCAGGAAATGCAATTCAATCTTCTCAATGACTGATCGCTCTGTAAGATTAATGGAATCATCTCCAGCATTGGTCTCCGTTCTGACAGCACAAAAAGTGAATCAAACTTCTCTCTCCTCCCCTCTCCTCTTACTAAGCAAGGTCAGCTGATTCTGCATTTTAAAAGTTCAAAACTTTTCTCCAGGAAATTTGTCCCCGGGTGTTTCTTTGCAGGGCGAAACTCTTTCTTCTGGGGTGAGAACCGAAGGTGGCACTTGAAGGTTTGGGTAACTTTCTAGGCTTTTCATCTGTCCCTGCTTCATCTTTCAAAATGAAGTGAATGCACAGGGCATGATCGTCCCTGAAAGGGTTAACTGCCAGCCCGGCTGTCCAGCCCTCTGGGATTGCCAACCAATGATAACTTAGCATGATGAAGTAATGCTTGCATTTTGAGTTCCATTGGTTAATACACTTGTCCATCAATCCAAAGATGCAAGTTTTGAAAGTATCTTTGAACTTTTATGACTCTCTTCCTGGCGTTAACCCCTTGGTTAACTCACCTGTTATTTCCAAGATTCCTTCCAGTTCTCACGCAGGAAGGGAGATATTAGAATATGCAAAACTCTAGACATAAACCTGTCTTCCCCAAATGACCAAAGCCCGACACTAAGGCCATGTGTAATTCTGCTCTTTCTTACTCAGATACTTCAATCCACAAGGACTGAGGAGCAAAACAAAAACCAAAACAAACAAAAGTCTCTGGGAACTACAACCACTTTAACTGTAATAGTGTGTGGTCTGTTGTCCCAGAGTACTTATTGAATTGCAAAAATAACACAAAATATGGCAAAACCCTAAGGTTTGGAAAAGGTAGGTGCTGGATAAACAAATCCTTGCTATATATATATTTATTTTCTCTGCATTTCTTTATGTTTGAAATATTTGATAAATTTAAAAGGACATAATGGTTGTTAAAAATGCAAGTAATATATAAGTATAGACTATATAACCCCCTCAAAATTCTCTCCTCTCCTCAGAAGTTATCAAACAATGGTTTGTTATTCTATTCAAGCCTTTCTCTTTCTCTCTTCCTTTCTTTCTTTTTCTCTTTGCATATCTATACGTTACCTATATATAGTTTGTTTTAACATAAATGGGATCATTACATACATGTTATTCTGTGACTTATTTTGATTCTTAACCAATCTTGAATTTTTCTGTATCACAACATTCAGATTTACCTCATCCTTAAATATTTTAGAATGAGGCAGTTCTACAGATCACATTAAGTGAAAAAGGAAGGGGAAGGACAGTGTATATTTGTGTGACACAATAATGAAAGAAGATACATGTAGATGTTCGTAAGAGCATAAACCATTTCTAGGAGGGTACCCAAGAGACTTGCTAAGTTTTCTGGGGATGGGAGTGTGGAGAGGAGAAACTGGGGGTGGGAGAGAAAGAAAGCAATTTAAAAACAATTTTTAAATAGTGGAACATTTCATAAATACAATCGAATTTATAAAATATTTATGTACTCTTAAAGAATTACACTCAGCTGTCCACCATCTAGATTAAGAAACAGAAAATCACCAGTAGCTTTCACTGTTCATATTCCCTGCCCCAGAGTTGAGTTTTTTCCTGCATTTTGTGTTAATCACTCCTTTGCTTTTATTTATGCTTTACCACTTATGTATTTATAACTAAATAATATTTATTTGGTTTAGATTGGCCTGATTTTGAAACCCATAGGCTCAAAAAGCACAAATAAAATGAAATTCAATTTTGAGTAGGTAATACATCTATATAGTATAAAATTCAAAAGGTACTGCAACATATAAAATGAAATTAAATCTATAAGGTTCAAAATCAGGCAACACTAATGCATATACATGGTAAAAGTTTCACACTGTACCAAAGAAAAAGTTTTCTTCTCTTTTCCCAGTTCTTTTCCCCATTCAAAAATTGTATTTCTTTCCAAAGAAAATTTTCTGTGCATATAAAAAAAAATGTAGATATAGATATATCCCCTTTGGTTTACGTAAGTGGTCATCACAATTTAGTATCATTCTGCACCTTGTTTTAATTTAAGGATATCATGAAATCATTTTACATTAGTATATATAGAGCTACCTTATTCTTTTTAATGATTTGATAGCATTTCATTGGGCAGATAAGTGGTCCAAGAATTATTTAATCAGTTCCCCAACTTTTAGATCGTTTTCAATCTTTTCCTGTTGGAAACAGGGCTACAGTGAACTGCATCTTTGGGTTTGAGTCTGACAATAGGATATATATCAGGAAGTAGTTATCCATTTCTAAGGCTTCCTGCCCCATCACCAATTATCTGTCCCTGAGAAGTTTATTTGTCAGATCTGGGTAGGTGGGACAATTTTATATCCGACTGGCATCCCCAGGTGCCTACAGTGCCATGCTCTTGCAGGCACTCAGAATGGGTGGTTTAAGGGCTAACACTCCAAACATTCACATTGTACCAGATGGCTCCTTCTAGAAAAACCTTTGCAGATATTCCTGGCCTCCTTCCCCCGAGATGAACTCTGGAAAACACTCTAAGGTTGCACTGGACTAGTGGCCAGTAAGATAGACACTAGCTACATATGGTTATTTAAATTTAATTAAAATTAAATAAAATTCAACATTCAGTTCCTTTATCCCACGAGCCACATTTCAAGCGCTCAACAGTCACATGTGTCTAGAAGCTCCTATATTACACAGCACAGACATAGAACATTTCCATCTGTATGTTCTATGGGGCAGCCCTGCAGGGAGTTATAGTGAGAAGCCTGTGGGCTCTGGATTCCTACAAGCCCTGGGTTCAAATCCTGTCTTTGCTATTTCACAGCCCTAAAATGTGGGCAGGTTACTTGACCTCTCTGTGAGCCTCAGCTGTAAAAGTGGGCAATTACAGACCCTCCCTCATAGAACTTTGACGCGTTTTCAGAGATAGCAAATGTGAGAGGCTTTGCTCAAAGACATAGTTAGCTCTCAAAAATCAGCAGCTATTATAATTATACATGCATATGACAGCTTCAGTTTCTAACAGTGTGAAAATGCTGGATTCTAAGAGCTCCATAGAGTATCAGCCCTTCCTAACTTGCTTGGGAAGCTGGCGGCCCACCCCTTGCCCAGCCTGGAGTAAGTCTACAATCGGAGCTGGTTTTTCTACCTTCTGTCTTTAGAGCACAGAGCTGCTCAATCAACCTTTGATGAATGAAGAAATGAATGAATGGAGCCAATACAGCCAGGATCTGACTGGGCCTTTTGTAAGAATGAGCAAGAGGCTCCGGGAAGTCATTATTATTATGCTTCAAATACAACTGGCCTGGTCTTTTTTTCCTGCAAGAAAAGACAAACAAACAAACAACCCTCTCCTGGGGAATCACCTTAAGCTTCCCTCTGCTCTCTCACCTACAGTCCACTCCTCGGGGACAATTAGCCAAGGAAGGAGCTCAAGGGTCTTGGCCCTTCCCCCTTCGGCCCAACATAACCTCCTCCCCCCACTTTGAGCAAATGCCTGGGATTCTTTCAACAGGAGGACAAAGCCTTTCATCTGCCAATTACTGATAAAGAGAAAATGCAAATATTGCTGGGAAGGTGATCCATCAAGGGCCCAACATTTATTGAGTGACCACTTAGTAGCGGGCGGCAGGGTAGGCATTCTGGGGGCGTCAAAGGGGAACAAACCCCCGGCTGGCCCATTCTTCTCTCTGGTCTGTGGTTTCCTGGCGGTTTGTAGAGGGAGGGGATTAAATTAGGTGACTACTCAACCCCTTCCCACTCTGACAGGCCAGGAACTCCCCATCGGGGTGATATATGGACTTAACTGTTTTTACACTAAGGTGTCTGCCATTGGGTCTTTTCCTGATACCAGCTTTTGGGGACACCATGAGACCACATGGGGAGGCAGTAGGGTCTTTGGGAGGAAAGGAGAATTAAGACCAAGTGTTTTATTTCACAGTTTTGCTTTCCTGCACTTAACTCATGACCTTCCAGCCCACTGCACCCTCCTTTGAACATGTTTGTCTCATTATGTGGGAGCAGTGAAGATGGTCAATATCCAAAACAAGGATGTGATGGCAGAGCCAGGCTCCAGTCCGAGCCCCAGCAGCCCCATTTATATAAGCTGTGTGATCTTGGGGATTGGCTTTCCCTTTCTGAGTTACAGTTTCCTCATCTGCAAAATGAAGAATAACAAAACTATTTCCCTTGAAGGGTTCTTGCAAAAGAGAGAAGCAAATACAACGGTCCCTGGTTCTTGACAGAGGCTGAAGGCAAAACCCCTCTCACGCCCATTAAGCCAAGGTGGGCGATTTCAGTTTGGAAAAAAATTTTGAAGTTCGCCAGCCAGTGGACTTGGATTAAAACAGACTTCAACGAGTAGTCTTTGGAGGGTGGGTGGAAAAAAACACAGAAAGATAGGACAGGAAACTTCAAGGTGAGTGAGGGGGAAGCTGTCTCTTACGCTGACGGCTCACATCTGATCTCTGATGGGGAAGCCACTTCCTCTCCACTTATCTGTCTGATCACTGTGTTGACACCGGGGAGGATATGAGGGTAAAGCAATCAACCAGATTCAAAACTTCTCTGAGCCTCAGTTTCCCATCTGCAAAATGATTTGCTCCAACTATCCCACAGAGTTCATGAGAGAAGTAAAATTAAAAGTATGGGAAGTTTGTTTGCAAAGCCTGTTATGAGCAGGTATAAGGCTCTTTTACTGTAGCCCTGGTGCCATGTCATCTCATCGTGATCTTTACCTTCAAGATCAGGCCTAGTTGGGCTGGAAGAATGTTTAGGGCCAGCTTTTCTCACAACCAAAGTCGACCTGACTGTTGTTCATGATGGACTTACAGGATAACACGTTTAGGATTCCAGTTTTGGGGGTGGTCACAGTGAATGAGGTATGTGGACAGCATACTGAGATCTAATGATACTCCATATTTGTATAGAGGGTGCCCATACCTCCGTCAAGAAGCGCTGTAGGCTTAATCAAGGGGTGCCCAAAGTTCCCCGCGCCCCATCCCAGCGCCTTGCACCTTTCCACCGACATTTCTCCTGTAAACCGCCAATAAGGGCTTACCCTTCGCATGTTTGCCAGCTGCGTTAGGAGGCGCCAGATCCGATTCTCTCGGTAGTTCACTCCTGAGCATCTATTTCCTCCGCTTGGCGAGCGCAGGGACCTTTAAAAAATGTCCAACTTCTCTTCCAGGGTTTGTCGCCTAGTAAAGGACTCCACAGACGCGGGCAGAGTGAATGAATGAAAGGCAACGTCTTCCGGTCAGCTCGGGTCTGAAAAGGCTTTGGTCTGGCTGTATTTCCTGTACCTGTGTGTATGTGGATCCTTATCTTTGAGTCCAGGAGTTTAAAAGCTATGCAGTCCGTACAGGTATGGAGCTGCGCTAATTTCTTCCTGAGCCCCCAAATGCCTCCTCCGTATGGCAGGTCCGCTTATGGGGATCTAGAGAGGATCCCCCCAAAAAAAGACGTAGTAGAAAAGAAAAAAAATTATATATACACAAAATGTTTTGAATTTGGGTCGGCCACGTAGGTAACGAGGTGGGGTGAGTGAAGGAAGAGGAAGAGGGGTAGCCCGTGGGGGCCGTGGGCAATGGGGGCAGGGATTGAGGTGGGAGGTCGTTTTTGAGGGGTGCCAGGCCCCGGGGGCTTTCACTCCAGCATGCTCGGCTTGCATTTCCGCGCCTCCCGCTGAGGCCAGCCGTGCAAATCTGCACCTCCCTCCCCACCCCCTCCCTCCTTCCCTTCCTCCCTGCCCCGCCATCTCCGGGATGCGCCCGCCGCCTGCAACTCAGCCCTTCCAAAAGTCAGCTCTGCACACAACTCCCGGGCGGCGGCGGCGCCTGCGTGCAGAGGCGCACTCGTGACCCAACAACAAAACAGCGATGCCAGGGCGCTAACGGCGCCCGGTGCCTCCCGGGCGCCCTCCCCGCCCCACACCTCCTCAGGCCGCCGCCCCCGCCCACCCCCATCCCGGGCCGAGTGCCCCCCCCAAGCCGGGCCGCGGGCTCGGAGCGCGATCGGCAACAATGTTTACGTTCCGGGGATTATGACGTCGACGCCTCCCCCCACAACTGCTGAAAATGGTTTCCTAGGACTTTGCAAACGGATCTGCTTAAGTGTTGGTGCAAAACTTTGTAGATCTCGGCTCTGGCTAGCTTTATTTATTTATTTTTTGGTTTGTTTTCTTTGGTCTTCCCTCCTTCCCCCCTCCGCCAAAATGCAGGGGGCAGGAGTGTTGACAATTAATTGGTGAACTCTCCTAAAAAAATGGAGGCAGAGAAAGACTCTGGAAGAAGATTGGTGTGTAGCTTTTTTTTTTTTTTCCAAATCTGTATCTGGTATATGATAGATCTATTTTTTTTGTTGCTGTTTCTTGCTGCCTTTTCTTTCCTTTTCTGTATTTTGCAAGAGGACCGGAAAAAAAATATAATAAATTGCATGCAAAAGGAAGCAAGCAGCTTACTCCTCCAGTCCCTTGTGAGGCTCAGAGTCTCAGACACTTAAGTGGGGAGGTGGTAGCGGGGAAGGCGTGGAGGGGGAGCTCAGCGGGCTCGGGTTCGCCCGGAATCTGGGGGGCTGCGGGGCTGGGCGCTCGGCGGTGGAGGGAGGAGGCAGGGGATGCGGGGAGTGGCGGGGGATTCTCCTTAGGAAGTGAGTGTGCGCGCGCGCTTGTGGGGAGATGAGACAGCTGCTGGTGCGTTTTGGGGTCTCCGATGGGAGCTTTGTGGCGGGCCGTCTGCCTCTCCCCCTCCCAAGCCCCGAACCCCCCCTCCCATCTCTTCTTCTTGCACTGGCGGTCGGTCGGCGGGGGCGGCTGGGGTCTCAGCCCTTCCATTTCAGCTTTCCAGCTTCCCCCGTAGCTCGGGGGCGGCTCCAGTCTTAGAAATGCCGCCGGCCCCCGGTTCCGGCTTCCCGGCTCTGCCGCTGCGGCCGCCAGGGCTGCTGTTAGCGCCGAGCCGGGCGCTGCGGCGGCTCCTCCCGGGGCCTACAAATGCCCCGCCAGCCCGTGCGCCGAGCCCCCCTCGCGGGTTACATAACCAGGCTCCCGGCCGAGTGGGCAAAACCTAACACCTCTCGGGGGTGGGGGGCAAGGGAGACTCCCCCAGATATCCCTTCCATGGCCTCCAAAGATGCAGGAGGGGAGTGCCCTGTTTAGGGCGCAGCTTGACCCTGGGGGCGCTGGCCCCTCTCATTATGCCCATTTTCAGCATCTTTGGCTTTTGCGCGAAGTTGCTCCGGTCGCAGTGGTGGGGTGCAGGGGGCGCGCGGCTCCTGCACCTGTTCGAGCTGGGCCCAGGGTGAGAGGCGACCCCCACTTCCCCCAGTAATGTCCCGGGCTCTCTGGTTTGGGTCCCTGCAGCGCCCGATTGACCGCCAGAGATACGACGAGAACGAGGACTTGTCGGACGTGGAGGAGATCGTCAGCGTCCGCGGCTTCAGCCTGGAGGAGAAGCTGCGCAGCCAGCTGTACCAGGGGGACTTCGTGCACGCCATGGAGGGCAAAGGTGAGGCGCCCCCTCCTTGGGCAGTCCTCCGCGGCGCGGCCCGAGCGCACGTGGGGAGGGAGCTGCCGGTGACTGGGTTCGTATTTCGCGCCCGCGTCCCCCATTCCAGGGGATCCGGTGACGAAACGAGGCCGAGCACTGGGGGGGTGGGGTGGGCTGGGTGGCGAGGGAGGAGGGCAGGCGGGAACCGGGGCCGGGCGTGGGCCTAGGCCCGGCCCGCGCCCACCACCAGCCCCAGGGTGGGTAGAGCCAGGGGGCCGGCGGACTGAGGGACCTGGGGACCGACGGGCAGACAGATGGAGGGCGGGTGTGCCGCGTTCTACCCCTCCCGGAGCCGGCCCAGCTCCTTGCGCTGCACGAGGTGCAGCCGATGGGCTGGAGCGGGGCTGGGGCACCCCAGGGGTATTGGGGTGGGGGACCCCCAGGCCTGTAGCCTCTCAAACCCCGTGACATTTAGGGCCCTGCCAGTTAGGACCTGGCGCTGGGGACACCCCCGGTCACTTAGTGACACCTCCTCAGGCCTGGGGTCTGCTGAGCTCCATCACCTTGTGAGCCCTGCTAGATGGGAGCAGGGTGGGTGACCCGGAGGTGTTGGCTGGATCCCGCTTAAGCCTGAGGTCTCTAGCCCTGCATCCCTGATGCTTGAAGTGGGGACTGTGGGTAAGGGGGTTATCCCCCCATCAGGCTTCAGGCTGCCCCCTGGCAGTTTGAGGTGAAGAGTTGGGGCACCCCCCCTGGGAAACAGGGTCTCTTCCCAGGGCTGAGGGCTTGAGAGCTCTGTCCCTCTTGTGGGCCCTGCCAGTTTAGAGTAGAAGTTGGAGAAGCCTCTGGGGTTTGGGAATGTCACCCTAGCCTGAGACCTTCAGGGCCTACCTCCCTGACCCTGGTACTAGCAAAGTGTCTGGGAGTGTCTTCCAGACTTTGAGTTTATGCTCTGTCTGGCTTGGGTCTAAGGCCTGCAAGGCCCCTGGTTTGGCCTGTGGGATTGGGGTTTTGGATTTGCCCTGCCTACTTAGGCATCTCCCTATGCCCTTCTGGGGTTTGTAAGTTCATTTTTGCCCCTCAGACATTTGGGTTTCCTTTACATTACTCTGTTCCCATTTTGTTTATCCCCTTCCCCCTTGGAAAACCCTCCCATCCCTCAGTGAGCTGATAACTGGGAAGCGCCTCCCGCCTCCAGGTTCCGGTTGAGTGGCTAGGGCTCTGGGGTTAGCTCCTAGGAGAGACAGCCTAGCTTTGCATTTTTGAAGTTTCTCTTTTGTGCCCATTGCTTCCTGGAGTGCCGGGCTTCGGTGGTAGGGGGTAGTTGTGCGAGGAGGGAAGAAGAAATTTCTTCCAGCCTGCCAGGTCTTAAGAGCATTGCACCCAGAGGCCAGACAGTTCAGGGGTCTAGTCTCAACTACATTTAAATTTCCTTAGCACAAATGGGGTTTTAATTCCTCTCCTTCCCCATTTTTCTTGAGTCGTTTGGCGGATCGCAGGAGAGAGCAGTATGCAACTCTTCCTGGTCATTGGTGAGGAATTCTCTGCCCAGGATCTCAGTGTTTTCTCAGGCTCATTTGAGGAAGTTGAAGCTGACCCTGGGGGTGGACTCTGGGTGTGTGTGTATGGGGTGGGCTGGGGGCTTCCAGCGAGGGAGGGCCCTTAAATCTGCTGTCCAGGCTCCTTTCAAGAGAGAGGGCTCTAGGGTTTTTGGTTGTTAATTCAGATCTTGCCCCAAAACTCGAGGGAGGAGCTGAGAAACAGAAGGAGCCCTTAGCCTGGATTCAAAATAGAAGCTTCTTAAACTTCTCTGCCTTTAAATCCTTAGGAATCCCCATTCACTGGGAGCTCCTGGGGATCTGAGCTGCTAAGGTCAGGACTTTCCCCAGCTCTGGTTTTGTTCTCTCTCCTCTGAGCAGAGTTGCCTTGGCCTCTCCCTACCCCCACTCCCCCAAGCTGCCCTAGTGAACTGTTCCCTGGGGCAGGGGCTTCAGTGGCCTGGGATCTCCTCTATCTCCCTTCTGACTGGCCAGGGAGGGCTTGTGCCTTTGTGAATTGCTTCAGTTACCTGAGGATTTGGGGATATGAGGATTTGTCTCCGCCTCCCTCGCCTCCATATTTAGGGATATGGTTGGGTCAGATCCCCTACTTTTGGAACTCAGGAAGATGGAAGCTAAGGCTTCCTTCGTGCTCTAGGGCTTTCGATAAGGATGTTGGGGGTCTACACTAGACAAGCGTCAGTCAGACAGGAAAACTACGCGGTGAGTTTTCTTCAGGCCTCACTATGTCCCCTTCACACAGTCTTCACCTGGGGAGCATCCCTCTTGGTTATCCAGCTGAAGCAAGTGTTCTGATGGCTGTAGCAGAATTTCACTATTAAGGCAGCAAAGCTGTGCCCAGTTCCCTAGTTATTTTGGCACCAGATACACAGTTTCCAGGGAAACCGGCTTTTCCCCCCTCCCCTTCACCATGCAGGATATTACAATAAGATCTTCCCTGATGCTCGGCTACAATGAGAACCCTCCTCCCAGCCTCCTCTCTGGGGCTTCAGATCCTCCCAGGTGGCATTCTTCAATTTTGCAGTTCCTTTACTTTCTGAGCTCAGCTTGGGATGTGTTTCTCCATCCGTCCCTCTCTTGCAGTGATAACTGGGCTGTGTGGGGCTCTTTCATGAGGCTCTCTCCCCAGTTCTCTCCAGCCTTGGGCTGTTCATTGACAAGTTCTGACCCGTGGGGCATGCAGGCCGTGACTGAGTAGGCAGAGGAGCTGATAGTTGGCATGGCTTCTCTTGGGCTTTGCCTAATCCATTTCCTTGTCATTTTCTAGGGAGCTCTTGCCCTTTGAGCTGGTGTCTGCATCTAGTATAACCCCTGCCCCTTCCTCCATCGTTTTTCTTCCCCTAACCAATGGATCATGGTTCATTTGCTCCTTCATGACTTAACCAACCTGTTTTAATTCCAATCTCCAAACAGATTTCAACTATGAGTACGTGCAGAGAGAAGCTCTCAGAGTTCCCCTGATATTTCGAGAAAAGGATGGCCTGGGAATTAAGTAAGTTGCTGAAACCAATTGCTTCTTCCCCTGTCTCTTTCCCTAACACAGTTTGTAGCTTGGGATGGATTTCTTCCACCCTTTTCTTTACCTCTCATCACTGAGAAGGACTTTTCTTCATTATTTGGGGATTGTATCTCCTTGTTCAAGGCCTGACAGAGGGGAAAAACTCTTTAAAGATGAGTCTGGATTTTCAGAGAATTTGGATGGAGAGGTCACAGGGTACTTAAACAGCGTGGACTTTTTTCCCCCGACCCACCCCAATTACACGCAGTGACTTCCTGAAGAGAATTGTGTCCTCCCCCTGAATCAGGAAACTGAGGCAGGGCCTGAGGTGCAAAGGGATTGGCCAGCTTCTGGGCCCAGAGGCAGGACGCCTACATGCATATTTTCTACTCAGACTTGCACTATGTGGGAAACTGGCCCTTTTCTGTGGAGGGTGTGCTTCCTAGGATGCTAGGCCCTCGTCTCCCCTTTCGTCTTGGGCCCCAGCACCTGCCTCCCGTGGTGTGTTGTCTGGTTTACATTCTCTTCAGAGCTTCCATCCGGAGGCTGGCTGGAAGAACAGGTTTCCACCCCTTGGGCAGGGGTGGGGGAGGAAGCTAAGGGCTTCATCACAGCCTCCCTCCCTCCACAGCATCTACTGCCAGTCATTCCTACCAACAGAAATTAAACCTTTGGCATCACTATTAATTAATAGTGAACCTCATCACAGTCATCATAGCCAGTGTCACCAAATCCCTGGAATTGGTGCGATATTTTTTTTTTCCTCTAAACTTAAAAGGGGTCCCTCCCACCCTCCATACCACTCCTTATGGAGAGTATTTTCTAGAAGAGGAGCCACAGAGAGGGCTACCCACCCTAAAAGAAAGCAAGTGTTTGAATGCCCAACTCTGGTGGCACACTTCAGTCTTCCCCGGACATGTGGCAGGGGGACAGTGGATGTCCATCCTCTTCTCTGTAGCTGTGCTGAGTTCAGGTGTCAGGGAGAGTGAGGGTCTGGTTTGCCGTTGAGGTGAGGAAGCTGCTGACCGGTTTGGGGGGTGACCCTCCCGCTGAGTTATCCCATTTTGGACTCACAGCATGAGAACCAGGCAACTCTCTTGGAAAAATGGCCTCCCTCTGCCCCCATTGTTGGGTCTAACCCTGTTATTTCTTCTCATCAAATGTCTGTGTTCCTCTTTTTCGAGGATGCCTGACCCTGATTTCACAGTCCGAGATGTCAAACTCCTAGTGGGTAAGTTGCTGTGTGTGTGCGTGGCCCAGAGATGCTGAATTGGGGGGGCGTGGTAGTGGCAGGGGACGAGGCTTATACCACCTGCCTCTTTGGATATTTAACTGCCTCTGAAAAGAAAGTCCCCATGCGAGGAGGCAGGAGCAGGTGTGAGCTGCAACCATCTCATTCTGGAGAACGGGTCAGATTGCAAAGCCGTAAGAAGCTGTTTTAGAGGGTGTTTGCCAGTGCAGTTGTATGAGGCTGATTTGGACCCTAGCCTCCAGCTTGGGTGTCATCAAGGCAATCTTAGCTCTCTCCTTTGTGTTTGTTTGTGGGTTGCTGGGTAAACACTGGGTGCTGTGTGACCCCTGAAAGACTTTCAGAACTTTCAAGGGGAGGGATCATTCTTCCTGCTTCTTCAGGGTTCCAGACAGGTCTAGGGCAGGGCTTGGTGCTGAGCACCTACAGAGCTCGGCTGGACTCACTGAGTGCCCCGGACTCCTGACCAGGTAGTGGGCTGCCTTTCAGATTTTACAGGAAGTTGGTCAATACATCCATTCTTCCCAGAAGTGTTTCTCAAGTAGCTCCTACGTGGTAGGCTAATTCAGAGCTGTGAGCAGGACAGACAAGATCCCTGCCCTCTTGGTTGGAGTGACAGGCAACAAAGAAATAAATAGTTTAAAAAAAATTTACGTCTTTTCAGAGGGTGATAAGGGATATGAAGAAGTAAAGCAGGGTAATGGGGTGGAGCTTGCTGGAGCTGTGTTTTGTTTTAGGTGGGGGGTGGTCAGGGAGGGCCTCTGGGTGGAGGTGATGAGGACGTTTGGACAGAGACCTGACTGATGAGAAGCCAGCTGTGGGAAAGAACATTCCAGATGGAGGAATGAACAAGGGCAAAGGGTGGGGGAGGAATGGAAGGAGTGAGGAGGGGAAGTAGTAGGCGAGGTGGGAGAAGTTGCAGGGCCAGGCCCACATAGGACCTTCTAGGCCCTGGTGGGGAGTTTGGGTTTAACTGCTTGGGTGATGGGAGGCCCCTGGGGAGTTTTCAAGTGTGGTGAGGTGGGTAGCTTTGTGATCTGATTATTTTCTTGGGGGGGGAATTAAAAATATTTTAAAAATTGAGATAGAATTCATATACCATAAAATTCACCATCTAACCATTTTAAAGTGTGCAATTCAGTGGTTCTTTTTTTCTTTTTGGCCACGTTGCATGGCTTGCAGGACCTTAGTTCCCTGACCAGGGATTGAACCTGGGCCACAGCAGTGAAAGTGCTGAGTCCTAACCACTGGACCGCCAGGGAATTCCCCAGTGGTTCCTAATATATTCACAATGTTGTGCAACCATTACCACGAACTAATTCCAGAACATTTTCATCACCCCCAAAATGAGCCCTGTACCTCCCAATTCCCCTCTCCTTCCATCCCCTGACAGCCAGTCTGCTTTTTGCCTCTGTGGGTTTGTCTCTTCTGGATTTTCCATATAAGTGGAATCATAATATGTGGTCCTTTGTGTGTGGCTTCTTTCACTTGGCCTCATGTTTTCGAGGTTCATCTCTGTTGTAACAAGTCTCAGTACTTTATTACTTTTTAAGGCTGAACAGTATCCCATTATATGGATAGACCACGTTTTGTTTACCCATTCGTCTGTTGATGTACATTTTAGTTGTTTCTACTTCTTGGGTATTATGAATAATGCTGCTATGACTATTCATGTACAAGTTTTAGTGTGAACATACATATTCACTTCTTTGGGGTATATACGTAGGAAGGGAATTGTTGGGTCATAGGGTAACTACATTTAATCTCCTCTGACAGTTACCAAAGTAGCTGCGCCATTTTAAATTCCCATTAGCAGCATACGAGGGTTCTAATTTCTCTACATCTTCACCCACACTTGTTATTGTCTGTCTTGTGTGTGTGTGTGTGTGTGTGTGTGTGTCTGTCTGTCTGTCTGTTTTTTTTTTTTTTTTTTTTGTGGTACGCAGGCCTTTCACTGTTGTGGCCTCTCCCGTTGCGGAGCATAGGCTCCAGACGCGCAGGCTCAGCGGCCGTGGCTCACGGGCCCAGCCACTCCGCGGCATGTGGGATCCTCCCGGACCGGGGCCCGAACCCGTGTCCCCTGCATCGGCAGGCGGACTCCCAACCACTGCGCCACCAGGGAAGCCCTGTCTGTCTTTTTTTAAATTTTATTTCATTTTATTTATTTATTTTTCTATCTTTTTGATGCTAGCCATCCTGGTGGGTGTGAAGTAATGTGATCTGATTTAAGCTCTATAAAAGCTGACTCTCGGGCCTTCCCAGGTGGCGCAGCGGTTGAGAGTCAGCCTGCCGATGCAGGGGACACGGGTTCGTGCCCCAGTCCGGGAGGATCCCACATGCCGCGGAGCGGCTGGGCCTGTGAGCCATGGCCGCTGAGCCTGCGCTTCCGGAGCCTGCGCTTCCGGAGCCTGTGCTTCTCAACGGGAGAGGCCACAACAGTGAGAGGCCCGCGTACCGCAAAAAACAAAAAAAAAAACAAAAAAAAAGCTGACTCTTGTGGTTGTATGGAGAATGAAGGCAGCTGACCAGTGGGTGTGCAGAGATCCAGCCTGAATTATTATTATTATTTATAAAGTTAATTAATTAATTTTTGGCTGTGTTGGGTCTTTGTTGCTGCCCGCGGCTTTCTCTTGTTGCCGCGAGTGGGGGCTACTCTTCGTTGCGGTGCATGGGCTTCTCATTGCAGTGGCTTCTCTTGTTGCGGAGCACGGGCTCTAGGCATGCGGGCTTCAGTAGTTGTGGCTCGCGGGCTCTAGTGCGCAGGCTCAGTAGTTGTGGTGCATGGACTCAGTTGCTCCGCGGCATGTGGGATCTTCCCGGACCAGGACTCGAACCCATGTCCCCTGCATTGGCAGGTGGATTCTTAACCACTGCACCACCAGGGAAGTCCCCAGCCTGAATATTGACCCAGAGATGTGTTAACTCAGAAGGGAGAACCAGGGACTTCCTTGGCGGTCCAGTGATTAAGACTCAGCACTTCCACTGCAACGGGCGCGGGTTCCATCCCTGGTTTGGGGAACTAAGATCCCGCACGACATGTGGCGGAAAAAAAGAAAAAGAAGAAGGAGGACCGGTTGGCTATAAGGAGGTGCTGCTGTTGACAGAAGGATCTCAGTTAACTGGGGAGGGCTTGCTCAGGAGATAGATTTTTTTTTTTAAGCTGGATTCTAGAAATGCTGAAGGAAGTGGACATCAGAACAGAAGGAGGCAGCCTTCCAGCAGTGAGCAGAAAATGGGGTGATGGACCCCGTAAATCAAATCTTGGCACAGGTGACTCTCTCTGGTGCCTCAACCCACCCCCAGCCTTTGTTGTTGGGACTCAGCTCTGCTACTTGGCTGAGTGATTTGGGGCAAGCTACTCCTCAACTGCAAAATGGAGCTAAGAGCAGAACCTGCCTCAAAGAAGGATCCTGTAAGAGAATGAATGAATGCTTAGCATTATGGCGGATGACGAAATGGTCCCCATTATTATTCTAATGGCAGAATGTGGATCCGATGAAGTTCTCTTTATGGACAAGGATTAAAGCCAGATTCTCAAATCTGGGGATCAGGGAACATCACAGTCTCAGTAATGTTGCCCTCACGCTTTTGAAGAATTTTCAAGCCCTTTGTAGTTTTGTTATTCTCTGGTTGTATCCAGGCTGCCTCTTTCCTTGAGCCTCATTCTTCTCATTGTGAGAGCGAGAGGATTCAATTAGATGGTCCTGACGTCCTTGCCGGCTCTCAGAAAAGTCTAGGATGGCAAAGAAAGCGGGAATAGTGAGACTTCCCTGGTGGTCCAGTGGTTAAGACTCCTTGCTCCCAGTGCAGGGGGCATGGGTTCAATCCCTGGTCGGGGAACTAACTAAGATCCCGCATGTCGCACAATGCAGCCAAAAAATCCCCCCAAAAAATGGGAATAGTAGTAATACCTGCAGCCTATGTCTCTTGGCATTTCTGTAATGATCGAAAGGATTGGTGAATTTTCGTGCTTTGTAAAGGTATAGCACCGTGAGGGATGCCTGTAATGGCAGTTAGCAGCGGGTAGGATTATTCCCACTGAGAGTGCACACAGGCTTCTGGAGAGTGGTGAAGGGGAAGATTTGTCATAGTGACATAAGTGACAAATGTAACTCAATCTGCCCTAAGCAAAACAGAATTCAGCGGTTTACGTAATAGGTTCAGGATGTGACCTTAGGCATTTCTAGATCCAGGTGCGCCAAGAAGATCTCAAGGTCTTGGCTCCTACTTTTCATTTTTGCTTCCCTTTTTTTGGCTTCCTCTTTCTGCTTCATTCTCCGGCAAGTTTCTCTCCACATGGCAGCTAAAGTGGGGAGCAAAATCCCACACCCAGCCTAGCTGAACCATGTGGACTGAGAGTGGGGAAGGAGTGACTCCCCAGGGTTGCTGGGTGACGTCACCATGTCCCTAGCACAAATGGGATTTCTTTTTTGTTTTTGGCCATGCCACATGTCTTGCGGAATCTTAGTTCCCCGACCAGGGATTGAACCCACGCCCTCGGCAGTGAGAGCGTGGAGTCCTAACCACTAGACCACCAGGGAATTCCCACAAATGAAAGTTCTGCTGTGGATGGCAGAGTATGGGGGAGGCTGGACCATCCCTCGAAGTTAGTGGGGAATCTCAGCCTGTCTTCCAGCCTCTTGTCCCCTCCCCAGGCCCTGTATCTTGGGAGGCGACTGTCTGAGAAGCGGGTGGTGCACAGCCAGCTATTAGGGCAGACTCTTCTCTAATCTCCTAAAATTGGGCTTTTTTCTCTCAGCCCTGTTTGTCTGCCCGCTGGAAGACCGGCGCCTAGCCTCTGTTTTTAGCTCCTCATCTCTAAAGAACCAAAACAAAAAGTGGTGGCACTGTGCGCTTAAAATGAAAGCTTTTTTCTTGAAGTCTAATATGCATATAGAAAAGTGCACATATAGTAATCCTGTTGTGAAAATTTGTATAATTTTAACAAATTGAACACACCAGGGTAATTGGAAGCCCAGGGTCAAACCCCCCTTGAATTCCCATCCAGTCACTCCCTCCACTGTTGTCGTGGCTTCTTCTAATAGTGTGGATGAATTTTGCCTGTTTTCATACTTTGTGTTAGTGGAATCATACAGGGTATCTGTCCTCTTTTGGTTTTGGCATTTTACCACTCAACCTTGTGTTTACGAGATTCATCCATATTGTTGTGTGCAGTTGTAGATGATTTATTTTCATTGCTATATAGTTTTCCATTATGTGATTATTTCACAATTGATTTATTCATTCTATTAGTGGGCACTTGGGTAACTGCCAGTTTAAGGTTGTATGCATAGTGCTGCTATGAACATTCTAGGCATGATTGGTGAACAAATGGATGCATTTCTGTTGGGCATATACTTAAGAGCAGAATTGCTTGGGTCAGAATTTACGTATATGTTCAGTTTTAGTAGATTCCGTCAAGTAATTGTCCAGCGGATTGTTCTGGTTCTGATTGCACCATATCCTTACCCAGAGTTGGTGTGTTCATCATGTTCATTGTAGTCATGCCTCCATGGTGATGGGAGTATAGTTCTATTTCACTGTGTTTCACTTGTCATTTTTCTAATGATTGACGAAATTGACCTCCATTTCATATGTTTATTTGCTATTTGGATATCTTCTTTTTTTTTTTTTAACGCGGGCCTCTCACTGTCGTGGCCTCTCCCATTACGGAGCACAGGCTCTGGACGCACAGGCTCAGCGGCCATGGCTCACAGGCCCAGCCGCTCCGTGGCATGTGGGATCTTCCTGGACCGGGGCACGAACCCGTGTCCCCTGCATCGGCAGGCGGACTCTGAACCACTGCGCCACCAGGGAAGCCCCTGGATATCTTCTTTTATGAAATGTTTGATCAAGTCTTTTCTTCATTATTTTAAAGGTTGTTTCTTATTTAAAAAAATTTTTTTTATTGAAGTATAGTTGATTTACGTTGTGTTAGTTTCATGTGTACAGCAAAGTGATTCAGTTATACCTATGTGTGTGTGTGTGTGTGTGTGTGTCTGTGTCTGTGTATATCAGATTCTTTTCCATTATAGGCTATTATAAGATATTGAGTATAGTTCCCTGTGCTATACAGTGGGTTCTTGTTGTTTATTTTATATATAGTACTGTGTATCTATTAATCCCAAATTCCTAATTTATCCCTTCCCCCACATTACCCTTTGATAAGCATAAGATTGTCTTCTATGTCTGTGAGTCTGTTTCTGTTTTGTAAATAAGTTCATTTGTATCATTTTTTTAAGATTCCATGTGTAATTGATATAATATTTGTCTTTGACTTACTTCACTTACTATAATAATTTCTAGGTCCATCCATGTTGCTGCAAATGGCATTATTTCATTCTTTTTAATGGCTGAGTAATATTCCGTTGTGTGTGCGTATATATTATATATATATATATTACACACACACACACACACACACACACGCCCCCCACATTTTTATCCATTCATTAGCTGATGGACCCTGAGGTTATTTCCATGTCTTGGCTATTGTAAATAGTGCTCCTGTGAACATTGGGGTACGTGTATCTTTTCTAAATAGAGCTTTCTGTCTTTTCGGGATATATGCCTAGGAGTGGGATTGCTGGATCATATGGTAACTCTATTTTTAGTGTTTGGTTTTTTTTTTAATTAATTTATTTTTTGGCTGTGTTAGGTCTTCGTTGATGTGCGTGGGCTTTCTCTAGTTGCAGCAAGCGGGGCTACTCTTCGTTGCGGTGCACGGGCTTCTCATTTCAGTGACTTCTCTTGTTGCAGAGCATGGGCTCTAGAGCACGTGGGCTTCAGTAGTTGCAGCACGTGGACTCAGTAGTTGTGGCTCGTGGGCTCTAGAGCACAGGCTCAGTAGTTGTGGCGCACAGGCTTGTTGCTCCACGGCATGTGGAATCTTCCTGGACCAGGGCTCAAACCCGTGTCCCCTGCATTGGCAGGCGGATTCTTAACCACTGTGCCACCAGGGAAGTCCCTTTTTTTTTTTAAGATTTTTTTCTTTTTTAAAATAAATAAATAAATAAATAAATTGGCTGCATTGGGTCTTTGTTGCGCGTGGGCTTTCTCAATAGTTGCAGGGAGTGGGGGCTACTCTTCATTGTGGTGCGCGGGCTTCTCATTGAGGTGGCTTCTTTTGTTCCGGAGCACTGGCTATAGGTATGCAGTCTTCAGTAGCTGTGGCATATGGGCTCAGTAGTCGTGGCTCCCGGGCTCTAGAGCACAGGCTCAGTAGTTGTGGCACATGGGCTTAGTTGCTCTGCGGCATGTGCGGTCTTCCCGGACCAGGGATTGAAACCGTGTCCCCCGCATTGGCAGGTGGATTCTTAACCACTGAGCCACCGGGGAAGTCCCTATTTTTAGTATTTTAAGGAACCTCCATATTGTTCTCCACAGTGACTACACCAATTTACATTCCTACCAATGGTGTAGGAGGGTTCCCTTTTCTGCACACCCTCTCCAGCATTTATTATTTATAGACTTTTCGATTCTGGCCATTCTTTTTTTGCAGTATGCGGGCCTCTCACTGTTGTGGCTCCTCCCGTTGCAGAGCACAGGCTCCGGACGCGCAGGCTCAGCGGCCATGGCTCATGGGCCCAGCCGCTCCGCGGCATGTGGGATCTTCCCAGACCGGGCCACAAACCCGTGCCCCCGGCATTGGCAGGCGGACTCTCAACCACTGCGCCACCAGGGAAGCCCTTCTGCCCATTTTTTGATTGTTTTTTTTTGGTTTGTTTGTTTGTTTGTTTTGATATTGAGTTGTATGAATTGTTTGTATATTTTGGAAATTAAGCCCTTGCTGGTCTCATCGTTTGTGAATATTTTCTCCCAGTCTGCAGGTTGTCTTTTTGTTTTGTTTATGGTAAAGATTGTCTCTTACTGTTTATAAGGTGTATCAGTTTGCTAGGGCCAAACATAACAAAGTACCACAGAATGGATGACTTAAACAACAGAAAATTTTTTTCTCATAATTCTGGAGCTGGAAGTCCAAGATCAAGGTGTCAGCAGGGTTAAGTTTCTTTGAAGGTCTCTCTCCTTGGCTTATAGATGGCTGTCTTCTTGTGTCTTCCTATGGTGTTCCCTCTGTTTGTATCTGTGTCTAATCTCCTCTTCTTTTTTTCTTTTTCGGTATGTGGGCCTCTCACTGTTGTGGCCTCTCCCGTTGCGGAGCACAGGCTCCGGACGCGCAGGCTCAGCGGCCATGGCTCACGGGCCCAGTCGCTCCGCGGCACGTGGGATCTTCCCGGACCGGGGCACGAACCCGTGTCCCCTGCATCGGCAGGCGGACTCTCAACCACTGTGCCACCAGGGAAGCCCTAATCTCCTCTTCTTAAGAGAACACCAGTCTTACTGGATTAGGGGCCACCCTAAAGACCTCATTTTAATTACCTCTTTAAAGACTTTATCTCCAAATACGGTTACTTACTGAGTTACTGGGGGTTAGAAGTTCAACATATAAATTTTGGGGGACAGAATTCAGCCCATAACATAAAGGTTCTTTCTGTATTCTGGATGTTAGTACATATTCCAAAATCATCTCCTACTTTTCACACTCTTAAAGATGTCTTTGAACTAACAGACAGTCTTCATTTTAACATAGACCATTTAGCTCTTTCTGGTCCATTAGTTTGTTTTGTGTCTCATAAAATTAAGAAAATTTTGCATACTCTGAGATCACAAAGATATTCATATGTTTTTCTTGAAAAGTTTTGGTGTTTGAACTCTCACATGTACATATGTAGTTCATCTGGAATTGATTTTTGTGTTTGGTATGAGATAGGGGTCAAGATCCTTTCTTTTTCCTATACGGATATCCAGTTGATTAGTACCATTATTGAAGAAACACCCTCTCCCCATGGCACTGCGTCAGGTGACTTTGTTGTGAATCAGGTGACTGCATCTGTGTGGGTCTGTTTGATGCTGTAATCTGTGCCCCCCACCCCCAGGATCGCTAGGAGAGTTCATGTAAAAAGACTGGGATATTTTCACATCTATGGGTTGGGAGTTGGGGGGATAGGGAGATTGGGGAAGAGATAATTCTTGCTGTCTCTGAAGGTGCTTTAAACCCTCTGAGAAAACGTATCCATAAAGTATAGTGTCCCCACTCATTGTCTGTACTTATGTCACTGAGGGTTGGGAGGGCCCATGGCTATGGGGAGACTTGCATATTATCTCTTTACTGTACTTCTGTCTAATGAGGGTACCCAAGCCAACTGATGCTTTCTTTGGCCCCTTTTCTTAAAAAATCTTCATGACAAATCACCTCATTCAGTATTCATTTATTCATCCCATTAGAATAATAATCACCTATCTTTTACTGTATGTTTACCATATGACCTCATTTTGTCCTCACCAATAATCATAAAGTAAGTGTTATGTTCTGTTTTCCAGATGGGGGATCTGAAGCTCAGAGGGAGCTGCTCACACAGCTAGTGGGCGGTGGAGACAGGATCCAAACCCAGCCCCGGGTGCTTCCAAAGCTCATGCTTTTGCTTTATGACTTCCTACTCTAATCCTAACCCTCCTCCATTCCTTTTTTTTATAAATTATTTATTTATTTTTGGCACTGGGTCTTTGTTGCTGTGCGGGGGCTTTCTCTAGTTGTGGCAAGCGGGGGCTACTCTTCGTTGCGGTGCGCGGGCTTCTCATTGCGGTGGCTTCTCTTGTTGTGGAGCACGGGCTCTAGGCATGCGGGCTTCAGTAGTTGTGACACACGGGCTTAGTTGCTCTGTGGCATGTGGGATCTTCCTGGACCAGAGCTTGAACGTGTGTCCCCTGCATTGGCAGGCGGATTCTTAACCACTGCGCCACCAGTCCATTCATTCTTCACTCACAAATTTACCAGGTGTCTGTGTTGTGTCTGGCCCTGCAGGAGGTGCTAAGACTCGTCAGACATGGGCTCTGCCCTTGACTGGTGGTATTTAGGGAGAAGACTAAATTATTACTCCTTAGAAATCAAAGGTAGCTGATTTGTCCCCAGACCTTATTTTTATTTTATTTTTTGGACCCTTTTTTAAAAAAATTTTTATTGGAGTATAGTTGATTTACAAGGTTGTGTTAATTTCAGGTGTACAGCAAAGTGAATCAGTTATATGTATACATATATCCACTCTGTTTTAGATTCTTTTTCTCATATAGGCCATTACAGAGTATTGAGTAGAGTTTCCCTGTGCTATACAGTAGGTCCTTATTAGTTATCTATTTTATATAGAGTAGTGTATATATGCCAATCCCAGTCTCCCAATATATCCTTGCCCCCCCCAGACCTTATTATTATTACTAATATTTATTTTTAGTATTTATTTATTTAGGTTGCTCTGGGTCTTAGTTGCAGCAGGCAGGCTCGATAGTTGTGGCATTCAAACTCTTAGTTGTGGCATGAATGTGGGATCTAGTTCCCTGACCAGGGATCAAACCAGGGACCCCTGCATGGGGAGCTCAGAGTCTTAACCACTGCGCCACCAGGGAAGTTCCTAATCTTTTTTAAAAATTGAAGTATAGTTGACTTAACAATATTGTATTAGTTTCATGTATATAGCAAAGTGATTCATATATATATATACATTTTCCATTATAGGTTATTACAAGATATTGGATATATACACTACCAAATGTAAAATGGATGGCTAGCGGGAAGCTGCTGCATATCACAGGGAGATCATCTCCATGCTTTGTGACGACCTAGGGGGGTGGGATAGGGAGGGTGTGAGCGAGGCTCAAGAGGGAGGGAATATGGGGATATATGTATACTTATAGCTGATTCACTTTGTTGTACAGCAGAAACTAATACAGCATTGTAAAGCAATTACACTCCAATGAAGATTAAAAAAAAATAATAAAAAAACACAAAAAGCAAGATATTGGATATATTTCCCTTTGTTATACAGTAAATCCTTTTTGCTTACTATTTTATGTATAGTAGCTTATATCTGTTAATCCCATACTCCTAATTTGTCCCTCCCTCCTTCCTAGACCTTTTAAAGTTGGTTTAAAATCATAGACTTCAAAAAATTTTAGGGAATTCCCTGGAGGTCCAGTGGTTAGGACTCTGCGCTTTCACTGCCGAGGGTGCAGGTTCGATCCCTGGTTGGGGAACTAAGTCCCGCAAGCCGTGTGGTGCTGCCAAAAAAAAAAAAATAATAATAATAAAAAAATTTAAACTTTGGAAGAGTTTTTAGAACTCGCCTAGTCTTGCTTTCCCATTTCACAGGTGAGAAAAACTGAGGCCTGGAGAGAAGTTACTTGTAAGTTGCCCAGACAGTAGATGGCACATCAGATTCAAACATAGGTTTGAATGTCAGCAGTTGGGAAGTGAAGCTTGTAACAGAATCCAAGAGGAAATGTAGACTTGGGTGGGGTTAAAGATGAGTTCAGTTCTAGACACTTTGAATTTGAGCTCAGGAGTGATGTTAAGGTTGGACAGATATGTGGGGGAGGCATCCACCTGACAGGACAGATAGAAATGCTAGGAGGGGAAGGTACATGAGGTCAGGAGCGCTGAGAATCCCAAGGGAGGAGGGTTTCAGAGGGGTTCAGTTATGTTCTCAGGTACGTATTCTCTCTAAGAGAAACACCCGCCTCATTGATTTGTTCTGTTTCCCTTTTCCTAGAAATCTAGTGCTCTATAATCAAAATCTTGATTTTGATTGTGCTAGGGGCCTAGGGAAACTGTATTTGCTTCTGTCCATTATTTGCCTAATAGGAATCACTCCCCTGTGGGGTAGCTCCTCAGAGTGTAAATAATAGTGTTAACTACTGTTTACTAAGATCTTGTTATAAGCTGAGAATCTTTCCTATATTTTTTTGTCCAATCACATAAAACCCTATTTATCACTAGCCCCATTAAAAAAAAATAAATTTATTTATTTATTTACTTTTGGCCACGTTGAGTCTTCGTTGCTGCTCACGGGCTTTTCTCTAGTTGCGGCGAGCAGGGGCTATTCTTCGTTAACAGCTGAGGGCTTCTCGTCGCGGTGGCTTCTCTTGTTGCGGAGTGCGGGCTCTAGGCACATGGGCTTCAGTAGTTGTGGCGCATGGGCTTAGTTGCTCCGCAGCATGTGGGATCTTCCCGGACCAGGGATCAAACCCGTGCCCCCTGCATTAGGCAGGTGGATTCTTAACCACTGTGCCACCAGGGAAGTCCTTGTCTTGGGGATAATTTTAAAAGTTGAGGGGGTCAGAAGATATTAGTGCTTAGGGAAAGCCTGCGGACCTTTGCAAGCATCCTCTTATTTCACAAAGAGGAAACTGAGGCCTAGATCTGGGAAGCGATTTGTCTCAAGTTGTGCAGTGAGTCAGCCCTGTGTCCTCTCTTTCCTGTACCCTTGCACCTTCAATTTGGGACAGCGTTTTCACTAGGATCCCCACTTTTAAGTTTACAAAGTGCTTCCAATAATTGTGTGAAGCCACTAGGGCGGGTCCTATTATCCCCACTTTGCAGGTGAGGAAACTGAGGCCCAGAGCGGTTCAGGGATGTACCTAAGGCCTCACTGCTGGGAAGTAGTGGAGCAGTATTTGAACCATGGCCAGTGCTCTTGATAATAAACTCTGGCTCTATGAGGTGGATGAGGAGATATTCCCAAGGAGCAGAAAAAAACCAGTCCAGAAGCTTGAAGATGATAGAGAACGTTCCAGAACTATGACGTGGGACACTTGTGTGCAGTCTCTGAAGAGCGGGCTCAGTGGGGGTTTGGGGTCAGTGCCCGTGCATGCTTTATGTTGGCCTTCAAGGTGACTTTCCACAGCCTCCTTCCGGCTCTGAGCCCGTGGCTCTTGGAACTGACTGGTGGAGCCTTCAAAGCAAGGGCCATGGGGCCACGGATTAATTTCTGCAGCTGGAATTTGTTGGATGTGTGTGTAGCCTGTGAGCTCAGAGAACCAATGAGGAGGGGAGGGGCTGCTGCTGAGCAGGTGGCCTACTTAGGAACTCCAGGCACCGCTCTGACGTGGAAAATTTCTCCTGTAACCCCTTGACTTCAGGAGCCTGAGTTTCAGCACTGTGGATCCCTTGCAGGCTCCAAAAGGCACCTTGTCCCTGTCACCTGCCGTAGGGGTGGCTGCTCCCCAGGACTTGGAGTACCACATTCCTTTCTTAGCACCCATCTGTCCCTTTGGGCCACTTGCCTCCCGCTCGGAGACCCAGCGCTTATGCCCAGCTCCCCTTTGCCACCAGTGGCAGACCGGACTGGAACCTGAGAAGATGGAGGCCCGGTGCTTAATCTCCCAGCTCAGCCTGGAAGGGACTGGGAGGCCTCAAGTGTCCCCAGTGACCCCTTGGGCGAGCGTCTCCATCTCTTCCCTCTTCCTTCCTTCTCCTCTGCCCAGTTCATATTTAAGGGCTATGATCTGAGTGTTTAAGAACTAGACTACACAACATTGTAAAGCAACTATACGCCAATAAAAAGTACCTAGAAGAAAAACTACGCTAAAAATCAGTGTGTTGGCCCTAGAAGAGGACCTAAAAATGACCTAACCCAGTGGTTTTCAAAGGGAAATCTCAGGAATCCAGTTCTGAATTCCTACCCCCTTCCCACTTCAGCCTGAGCTGCTTGTTTTTATTTATGTATTTGGCTCTCATCAAAGCTTCTGTTTGAAGGAAGAGATCTGCGGCAATGAAAAAAAAAATTATAAAGGCCGGCTTCTTCCTGCCTTTTCATGTGAGGCAGCTGAGGCCTAGAGCAGGGGCAGTCAGGGTTGCTGGGACTAGGGCTCAGTCCAGGGCTCTTGGCGCTGTCCCAGGGCCCTTGAGGCTCCCACTGCTCATTCTGGGGTCTCCTGTGAGCCATCACTGATGGAGAAACAAGCCAGGCACCTGTGCCTCCAGCCTGGCTCTTCAAGTGAGCATAACGAGCCTGGTTGGGGCTGTGGCTTCAGAGCTGAAATTGGTCTCTCTGAGAAGTCCACATATGGGGGAGAAAGAGCTCCCTTTCACTTTCTGTCTGATTGGGACCCTCTTCACTTTGTTTTTTGTTTTGTTTTTCTTGCGGTACGTGGGCCTCCCATTGCTGTGGCCTCTTCCGCCGCGGAACACAGGCTCCGGACGCGCAGGCCCAGCGGCCATGGCTCACGGGCCCAGCCGCTCCGCAGCATGTGGGATCTTCCCGGCCCGGGGCACGAACCCATGTCCCTTGCATCGGCAGGCGGACTCTCAACCACTGCGCCACCAGGGAAGCCCCCCTCTTCACTTTGTATTCAGAGCCACATGGATATTTCCATACCTGCTTAGTAGCTGGTGGGTAAATGTGTTGCAGACCCTACCATGTGCCAGACATGGTGTTAGCCTCTCTTACATTGAAGGGCCCGTTTTACAAATAAAGACCGTCCAAGTCTAGAAAGGGTAAGTGAGTCCCCGAAGCCATAGAGCTAGTAACAGCTGGAATTTATAAAAATACTTCTGATTGGAGAGGATTTTGAAAAGTAACAAGAGTAGACAGACGGTGTGGAGTGGTGGTGGTGGGGTGAATTGGGAGATTGTGATTGACATGTATACACTCATATGTATAAAGTAGATAACTAAGAGAAAAAAATTCTATTAGATCACAAAATCTAAAAAAAAAAAGAATAGACAAAGTATAATGAACTTCTGTGTACCCATCATTCAGCCCCAATACCCATGAATCTGTGGTCTTGCCCCTTCCGTCCCCCCATCCACTTCCTCTTTTTGTGCAATATTTGAAGCATATTGAGACATCATGCCATTTCATCCCAAAAGTTTTCAGTATATAGTTCTAAATGTATACAGTATAATTGATTTACAAGAGCAGGGGTTTTTAAAAACGTAATCACAATAGCATTATCATACCTAGCCTTTTTTTTTTTTTTCCTCAAAAAGCTTCATTGTTCCCATTTGGTCCAAGGCTTGGGAGAGGGCTCCAAGGTGGTTAGAAAGCTGCCTAGTGGCTGCATTGAGAGGCTTCAGGCAGAAGCCCTGACACCAGAGGGTCTCTTCAAAGGCTGCTTCAAAGCCTCCTAGTCCTGCTTGAGGGTGAGCGTTTCAAAGAGATCCTGGCCCAGCCCAGCCTGGGGACCAGCCAGCCTGCGGAGGTCCGTCAGGTGGTCACCCATCTTCTTGATGAGTTTCACCTCCTCACTTAGGGAGTGGCTCCAGGGAGTCACAGAGGTGGGGGGCTGCATGGCCAGAACCCAGGGCATACAAATCCAGAAGGGCCTGGTTCAGGTTCTCCATGAGAATGGTGGCTTCCGTAGCGGCCTGGGTTTTACCCCACTCATCTTGGGGTGGCTTCTGCACGCTGGTTTTGCGTTTTCAAGAGGTGCTTGGTGCCCTCGTGCTTTTCCTCTGCCAATTTGTGGAAAAAGTGGCCCACGCCCTCCAGAGTCACCCCCTGGCACATCGTCACCATTGAAATAGAAGCCCAGAGAGAGGTAGGTGTAGGAGGCCCTCAGATGCATGTTTACCAGGCGGTTGATGGCAGCCTCCACTGCGGTGGAATATTTCTGACGCATCTGGGAGCTCACAGTTGATCGGTAATAAGGAGCTAAGCGCAAAAAATGATGTTGGCTGGTCCTGGAGGCCCCTGATGCCTGAGTGGTTCGTTCTGAAGGTTACCACTGGAAAAATGGCTGGAGGGTGGTTGGAAGCTGGGGGAAGGGGCGTCCCTGGGTCTTTTCCTTCCAAACATTGTTGAAGCAAGAGACGGATGCTCAGGACCATGGAGTGCCCTCTCACACCTAGTCTTTTAAAAACTAGGAACCTTAAAAACTAAGGAATTTAAAAAATTCCTTAAAATGAGTATCCATATACATTGTTCAAATTTCCGGTTGTTTCATATATAGCATAAATGTTACTTTCTTTTTTAAAATTATTTATTTATTTATTTAGGCTGCACCAGGTTTTTAGTTGTGGCATGCGGACTTCTTAGTTGCATGCATGCGGTCTAGTTCCCCGACCAGGGATCCAGCCTTGGCCCCCTGCATTGGGAATGCGGACTTTTACTCACTGGACCACCAGGGAAGTCCCTACTTTGTTTTTAAAGTGGTCTTTATTTATTTATGGCTGCATTGGGTCTTCGTTGCTGCGCGTGGGCTTTTTCTAGTTGCGGTGCACGTGGGCTACTCTTGGTTGCAGTGCGCGGGCTTCTCACTGCGGTGGCTTCTCTTGTTGCGGAGCACGGGCTCTAGGCGCGCAGGCTTCCGTAGTTGTGGCTCATGGGCTCTAGAGCGCAGGCTCAGTAGTTGTGGCGCACGGGCTTAGTTGCTCCGCGGCATGTGGGATCTTCCTGGACCAGGGATCCAACCCATGTCCCCTGCATTGGCAGGCGGATTCTTAACCACTCTGCCTCCAGGGATATCCCCCTACTTTTTTTTTTTTTTAACAGTTGTATGAGTCAGAATGTAAATAAGGGTCTTGCATTGTGATTGGTTGAGGTGCCTTTTAAGTCTCTTATTAATAATCTCTGGGCTCTCCCTCTATCTCCCATTGGATTGTTTGACCTGTAGAATTTTTCATTGCCTGGATTTTGCCTTGGAGTAGCTTAACATGCTCTTCCATTCTCTGTCATTTCTGTAAATTGGTAGTTGGCTATAGATGCTTGATCAGATTCACAGTCTGTCTCTCTCACTCATTCATTCATTAGTTCATTCATTTTATTCTGACTGCCTCATAGATCCATCAGGAGGCACATGTTAGGTTCTCTCTCTCCCTCTCTCTCTCTCTCTCTCTCTCTGTTGTTAGCAGTCATTGATGTCTATCTCCATTATTTTATCAGGGGCTGCAAAGTGGTGATGGTCTAATTAATTCTGTCATTCCTCCCCCCGCCCACCCCCATTTTTTTTGGGGGGGCGTGCCACGCTGCATGCAGGAATCTTAGTTCCCCAGTCAGGGATCTGATTGAACTTGTGCTTCCTGCAGTGGAAGCACAGAGTAATCTTTTTTTAAAAAATATTTATTTATTTATTTATTTGGCTACTCCGGGTCTTAATTGCGGCACGCGGGATATTTAGTTGCGGCATGCAGGCTCTTAGTTGCCGCATGCAGGGTCTAGTTCCCTGACTAGGGATCGAACCTGGGGCCCCTGTATTGGGAACGTGGAATCTTAACCACTGGACCGCCAGGGAAGTCCCTCCTTTGCCATTTATTGGCTGGAATATATTTATGGAGAGAAACTTTTCCTCAACTGCTGTTCGCTTCAGAGCTGGCCTTTATCTCAGATTCGTCAGACTCCTAAGCCAACGGTCACTTCAATCCGTATTGTTCTGCTTCCCTAGGAAGTGTGCTAATGTTCCTGCATTTCTCATCCTCACCTGTGGGCTGGAACCCAGTGGGGTTGAATCGGGTTACTGGTGCACTTGCGTTTCCCTGGAGGTTTATGGAGCCCAGGCACCCAGAAGAACCGACTTCCCTGCCTCCTCCCTCTATTCCCACTCCAACTCCTCCCACCAGCTGAGGCTTCCAGGACACCTGGGGAGCCGGATGGAGCTCCCTGCACACCCAGGAAGCTATTCTTAGAAGCGCTCCAGATACAGGCCCTCGGCCTCTCCCACCCCCAGGCCTCTCCCCTCCTGTCCCGCTCAGCCCCAGCTGCTCCTCACGGCTCTAACCACTCCAAGTCCTGACTTCCCTTTTTGGCTGAGGGTGGGGCAGGCCAAGGTGGGTCAACTGGGGACCTGCACCTGGCTAGGAGCGGAGTGGGGCGAGGGTGCACAGGGAGCCCTGGGGATTGTGTTGGGGAGAGGGGGTCTGGAAACCTTGTTAGTGCTCAAAAAAGTAAAAAACAGGACTTTTCTGCCCACATCCTTCTTCTGTTCAGGAGGAGAATTGCGTTAAAAAAAAAATTTATTGAGGTGAAATTTACATAACATAAAATTAATCATTTTCCTGTTTTCTTTTTTTTAAAAAAATATTTATTTATTTTGGCTGCGCCAGGTCTTAGTTGCAGCATGTGGGATCTTCGTTGCGGCATGCGGGATCTTTAGATGTGGGATCTTGGTTGCAGCACATGGGATCTTTTAGTTGCAGCATGCAGACTCTTGGTTGCAGCACGTGGGATCTTTTAGTTGCAGCATGCAGACTCTTAGTTGCGGGATGCAGGATCTAGTTCCCTGATCAAACCCGGGCCCCCTGCGTTGGGAGCGCAGAGTCTTACCCACTGGACCACCAAGGAAGTCCCCAAATTAATCATTTTAAAATGTACAGTTCAGTGGCATTTAATACATTCACAGTGTTATGCAACCATACCGTCTGCTGGTTCTAAAACATTTTCAACACCCCGAAAGGAGATTCACACCCCTTAGCAGTCACTCCCATTCCCTCACTCCCAGCCCCTGGCAACCACTCACTTACTTTCTGTCTCTGTGGATTTGCCTATTCTGGACATTTCATGTGAATGACATCATGCAACATGTGACCATTTGTGTCTGGCTTCTTTCCCTTAGCATCATGTTTTTGAGGTTTATCCATGTGGTAGCATGTATCGTTATGACAGATCTTCCTCGACTTATGATGGGATTACATCCCCATAAACCCATTGTAAATTGTAAGTTGAAAATGCACGTAATACACCTAAGCTACCAAACTTCATAGCCTCACCTCGCCTACCCTAAGTGTGCACTTACATTAGCCTACAGTTGGACAAAATGATCTAACACAAAGCCTATTTTATAATAAAGTGTTGAAAAGCTCATGCAATGTATTGAATACTGTACTGAAAATTAAAAAACAAAATGGCTGTAAGTGTTTCGGTTGTTTGTGATTGTGGTTGACTGGGAGCTGCGGCTCCTTGCAGCTGCTCAGCATCACAAGAGAAGATCATATCACTAGCCTGGGAAAAGATCGAAATTCAGTATTCCAAGTACAGTTCTATTGCATGTGTATTGTTTTTGCACCATCTTAAAGTCAGAAAACCTAGGTTGAACCATGGTAAGTCGGGGGCCATCTGTACTCTCCTTTTTATGGCTGAATAATTTATATTTTTTATTAGGTATGTTTTAAGTGGATAGGAGACTTTTGAAAGAAAAAAATATTTTTTAGAAAAACCAACTTTGTTAGTCGTTTAGTGCCTAGTGTTTTTGTTTAATAACAGCTTTACTGAGTTATAATCCATATACTATACAATTCATCCATTTAAAGTGTACAATTCAATGGTTTTTCATTTGTTCACAGAGTTTGTGCAGTCATTGCCACAGTCAATTTTAGAACATTTTCATCGCCCCTCATAACCCGCCCCCCATCCCCCCCATTAGCCATCCTGATTATGTTTTAGGATGGTAAGTGGTCAGTCCTTTTGGACTGAGTGGCAGAGATTTAACTGGCTCTGATTTCCCACCACGTCACTTTCTCCACCTGTAATTATAAATGAAATTGGCCAGTTAGGTAACACTTCCTACTTGCAGGCACTTCTCAAGAATGTTTCGTGTACATTATCTCAGTTAAGTCACAGGACAACCCCATAGGTTGGCTGCCATTTTTGTCCCATGTTACAGATGGGGGGAAACTGAGAGATGCTAAGAGGTCTGAGGTCCAGCTGGGGTTCAAACCCACAAAGTCTTAGCCTAACCACTGTATTGTACTGATGGGGCAGCTGAGCTCCAGGCCTTTAATGCCGACTTGCACCAGCCTCTAGGGCTGTGATTCCCATCACCTACCTGCTCAGCAAATCCCCTTCCTCAGGGGGCTTTGCAGATGGGACCCTGAGCAAGGTGAGGGAGGAGAGGCAGGAGGAGAGGCAGGGGAGGTGGAAGGCTGGAGGCCAACCAGAAAGCGGAGGGAGCTTGGGGGCCTGTTCTCTTCCCCTCCCCCACTCTAACATAGCAGGTTCTCTGACAGGTGGGCTTTCCAGAACAGCTGAGCAGAGCCCACCTGTTCCAGGAGCCCTGGTAAGGAAGGAGCCGGCACTGCCCAGAGCATGTCCAGAATTTCCAGCAAAGTTCAGGGATGCCCCCTGGTGGATTTGCACTCCTGACTCAAAAACAAAGCGGTTCTCCAAGGCTTCCCTGGATCTGTGGGGCGACGAGCCAGCCACTGAAGGCGGGGATCATTTTTCAACCTTAGCCTGCGATCAAGATTCAGTATTGCAGAGGGCAGAGGTGGGGGTCGGGGGTTAAGAATTAAGAACCTGGGTTCTAGCATAAGATGGAATTGGCTTCAAATCCCAGCTCTGCAGCTCAGTAACTGAGCATTTTGGGGCAAGTTAGTTGTGGTGGAGGGAAGCAGATGGACTGGGGAGGGATTCGTTTTAAGATTGGAGAGTGACTTGGTGAGGAAAACTGATAGGACCAGGTAACTGAGCAGACAGGGCGTAGGGTGAGGCATATGGGGGATGCTAGGGCGGGGCAGGTTTAGTTTTACGGGGCCTCCCAAGTAGGATCTGCACCCCCAGCTGGCTGGAGCCACCAGCCTGTGGATTCTGCCCCCAGGTAGCCGGCGGCTGGTGGATGTGATGGACGTGAACACCCAGAAAGGCACGGAGATGAGCATGTCCCAGTTTGTGCGGTACTATGAGACGCCCGAGGCCCAGCGGGACAAGCTGTACAACGTCATCAGCCTTGAGTTCAGCCACACCAAGCTGGAGCACTTGGTCAAGCGTCCCACCGTGGTAGGCGCCCCCCCCCCCCCCGCCCCGGCTGCGGTCCCCTCCCCGGCCAGCACTTGGTCAAGCATCCCACCGTGGTAGGCGGCCCCCCCCCCCCTCGGCTGCGGTCCCCTCCCCGGCCACCTTCCGCCTCCTCGGGCCACCTTCCGCCCCCTCGTCTTGTGTCTTGCGTGAGCGCTGGCCCAGGGGGAGGGCGGGAGGCGTTTGGAAGCGGGAGGAGGGTTGAAGTGTGGTGACGGGGGTCCAGCTTAAGGGCACTCGGAGCCAGGAAGCGCTGACGGTGGCCTGGCTGGATTTCAGGTAGACCTGGTGGACTGGGTGGATAACATGTGGCCCCAGCACTTGAAGGAGAAGCAGACGGAAGCCACGAATGCTATTGCAGAGATGAAGTACCCGAAAGTGAAGAAGTAAGACTGCCTGGCTGGTGGCGGGACCTGGGAGGGGGTGGCTTTCAGCCTTGTGGGGGGCGGGGGCTGGAAGTGATCCTGGGCTGAGACCACGGCCCTGCGGGGTCGCTGCTGGGACGTGAGGGCTGGGGGTCCTTGGTGTGGGCAGGTTGGCATCTTGCTTCCCTGGAATGCAGGGGCTCTGCATTCTGCTCCGGGTCTGGATTCTCCATCCAGATAGTTCTTTGGCCTCCCTGCCAGCTCTCCCTGGGGGGATGTGATCTGAAGAGGAGGAAGAGTAATGGGAACCATCTCTGTGTGCATCTGTGTGTGCGTGTGTGTGTGTGCACGTGTGTGTGTGTATGTGTACTTGTCAAACATTCGTTTTCTCCCTCCAAGTGACAGCATGTCCTGGGAGTGGATTTTTAGGGGTCCGCCACGGACCCTTTACTTTTGACAAGGGATGGGTAGGGGTCTGGTATTTTTTGCTTCCCGCTGTTGAGACCTGGGACCTCTGATTGAGAAGAACCTTTCCTGAAAAAAGCCAGGGGCCACTTCCTCACCAGACATTCCTTAGAGAGACGGTGCCCTCTAAGAGGGAGGTTGGTGGTGGGCTGGGAAGGTGGCCACATCTAATTGCAGGGACATCACTACGTGTGGTGTGACCAGCAAGTCCTGAGACTGATTATTTAACATGGGCAGAGGTAGCTACGAGCACCTTCCATGTTCTAGGACTTGCGTGGCGGACCCTTGGGATGAGAAAGTCACCTTGGGGCCCGTACCATCTCAGGCCCTCTGTGTTTCCGTCTTCAAAATGAGAAGGAGATGCTGGTGGCCCAGGCAGAACTATTGCTTTGGGCTTCCTAGAAGAGTTGGCTCTGGTGACTCCAAATCCATTAGCATCTCTCTGCTCAGCCCCACTGCCAGGAGTGACCCCAGGAGCTTAAAGGCTGTGAACTTTTCATTCACTCAGCCCTTCATTGAGTGCATATTGAATGCAAAGTCTGTGCCAGGCTTTGTAAGGGAGGCCAGCATGCTGGCCCTGGGCTTCTCAAGGTTTTGCTTTCAAGCTCTCTCTCTCTTTAATTACCTCTCAGACATTTTTTTCTACCCTCAAAGCTGAAGCTCCTTACACCCCTTGGATCTGGGCTGCCTCAAAGGGAAAGATTGGGCTCAAGGAGGGGTTGGTAGGAGGGTTTTCAATTCTGTTTTGTTCCGATCCGATCACATCAAAATTTATGGAGCCCTTGGAACAGGGAAGTAAAAGATGAACAGGACTAAAAGCCCCTACCTTCTGGAGAATGTGCCATTAACATGAGGGTAAGGTGCAGCTCTCATCCTAGGCAGAGGGAAACAGGTTCCCAGAAGGCAAATGGGGAGAGAAGGAATCCTTTTGGGCTGCTGGCATCAGGAAATCATCTTGGAGGGGATATTGACCTGGGCTTTAAAGGACAGAGGAGATGGGACGGGAGTGGGGGAGGGATGGCAGTAGGCAAGTGCCAAGGTCCTTGATGGAATCATGGAGGCAGAGCTTGAGGAAAGAGTGTGAGATTCAGATTAGTGAGAGGCAGATCCTGACCCTCGTTGATTGAGTGATTGATTGATTCAGCCTATAAACTGAACATCTGATTGGTGTTGGGCACCGGGAATAGAGCAGGGAGAAAACCAGATGAGCTCCCTGCCCTCATGGAGCTTACAGTCTATTCAGGAGACATGTTAATCCAACAGTCAGAGAAACAAATGGAAATTTGCAGCTGTGATGAGGCCACAAGGCAGAGACCCTCGGTGCTATGGGAGCATGTACCAGGGGATTCACTGGGTTAAGGAGGGCAGGGCAGGCCACCCTGAGCTGCAGTCTAAAGGGGAGAAGAGCTACTTAAGTGAAGAGGCCTGGGAAGAGCTTTTCTGGCTGTGTGCAGAGAGCCTGGAATGGTGGGGAGGGCTGGGGACAGGACGGGGCTGAAGGACTTGCCAAAGAAAGGCCAGTGGGGCTGGAGCAGATCAAGGGAAGGTCAATGGTGCAGGATGCGGGGTGGGTCAGGCTGACAGGGCCTGACAGTGTCATAGTGAGGGGTCTGTATTTCTCCTAAGAGCAGTCGGAAACCTCTGAGATTTTAAGCAGAGAGGTATGTGTTCAGATTTGTATTCTGCAAATCCTGCAGCTGCCGTGTGGATTGAAGGAGGTGGGGGCAGACTGGTATGAGGAACCACTGCATCATCTAGATGAGGGTTAGAGGAGAGCACAGGACAAACAGGGCATGTATTTAGGAAGGTAAAATAGACAGCCTTGGGTGACAGATTTCAATTAATATCTACTTTGTCTCTCTGAGATATTCAGTATTCTACACTTTATTGAAAGATTCCTTTAAATAGTAAGTTCTGTTAATACGTTGAGAATTCTATCTAATTACCAGAAAAAGGCTCACACACAATTTTCTAGAACCACATGTCTTGGACATATTGGTTGGACTATGTGGCAAATAGATTTACAAACCCTGTCAGTGGGCGTGGGAACTTGTTATAGGATTTGAACCTTGTTAGGAAGGAAATTGTCACCTTGGAAGTGGTCCACTTGTTCGGCTGAAAAGAATGCTGATTTCAGTTAATAAGCAAGGTAAAAATCCCATGATGATGAAGTCCTCTGGGATCATAGAATGGTTCTTTGGAATTTAATTAAAACGACACTTTCTAGAAATCACAGAGCCTCCATGCTGGAGGTGCCTGGAGAGTGGAGACAGCTGAAGGGCCACCTGAACTGAAGGTTTGCAGGGGGGACGAGAGGAGGGTTACAAACCCATGACTGACTTCTCCCTGGTTCCAGGATTTATGTCGTTTGATCATGGTGAGGGGGTTAGGAATTTTAATGGGTTTTGGTTCAGTTATTTAAGACAAGGGGTGGAGACAGTTGTCGAAGGGGTAGTTGCAACTTTGTGGGAGACAAAGATTTCTACAGAGTATACTAGTGTGGGAATTCCCGGGCTGTCCAGTGGTTAGGGCTTGGTGCTTTCACTGCTGTGGCCCAGGTTCGATCCCTGGTTGGGGAACTGAGATCCCACAAGCCACATGGCGTGGCCGAAAAAAAAAAAAAAAAACAAGAAAAAGAAAGAGAGTATACTAGTTAACCTCTTGCTGCATTTACTTTGTATTTTGTGCAAGACACTCTTCTAAGTCGTTGGTAGAATACAGTGAATAAACAAAGTCCCTCTTCTCATGGAGCTTGTATTCTGGCCGGGAGAAGAAACAGGCCAGCAAACAAGTGAATAATATAATTTAGGAGGTGGTAAGTGTCATGAAGAAGCAGGATAAAGGGAAAAGATGATGACAGGGTAGGCTGAATATCAGCTGTGCCAATGGATTTCTGCCACGGCCTCCCCCCCACCCCACCCCTAATTGCTGCCCCACAGAAATATTTTGGCTGTACAGAATTATTTGTCTTGGAAAATTCCATAATCGTACAAACAGTGACAATGATTTGGAAGTACCCCTGTATTAGTTGTTTGTTGCTGCATAACAGATTACCCTAAAACTTCACAACTTAAAAAAATTTATGTCTTAGCATCAGCTCACAGCTTCTGTAGGGCAGGAATCTGGGTGTGGCTTAGCTGGGTGATTCTGGCTCAGAGTCCTGAATGAGCTTGTGTCAAAACTTAGACCTGGGGAGTTCCCTGGCTGTCCAGTGGTTAAGACTGTGCTTTCACTGCCGAGGGCCCAGGTTCAATCCCTGGTCGGGAAACTAAGATCTCACAAGCTGTGCGGCACGACAAAACAAAACAAAACCCAAAACTTAGGCCTGGGCCTCAGTTCTTCACTATGTAGGCCTCTTCGTAGGGCTGCTTGAGTGTCCTCATGACATGGCAGCTTCCTGCCTTCCGCCAGAAATGGTTTGAGAGAGAGCAAGGAGGAAGCCACAGTGCCTTTTATAACCTAATTGTGGAAGTCACATACTGTTTACTTCTGCCATATTATAGTAGTTAAAAGCAAGTCACGAAGTCTAGCCCACACTCAAGGGAGGGAAATTTGGCCCTGTCTCTGGAAGGGGTGGGGAGCTCTCAAAGACTTTGTGGACAGGTTTTAAAACCTCTGCAATCTCCTGGGTCTATGACATGGGCACACCTTTTTCACTTAGGACCGTTGGGTATTTTAACACATTCCAGAAAGAAACTAGTGAGTCTTTTCTGTTCTCACCTGCTCCTGTAGCCCACTGGGCTTGCAGAAATAAGGTTTGCTGGTGTATTAGAGATATACAGTGGACTGAAAGAGCTCAAAAGCCCAGCCAAAAGGGGATCCCGTGTAAAGCCTACATTTGGCCCCCCAAAATTGAAAATTGACTGCATTTTCTTCCCATGTGCTTTCTGGGGGTACGCAGTTGAAACAGGATGAAGACAGGCACTGGGATGACCAAGTTTCAGGGCTGCCTCTGTCACTCCCTGAGCTATGGCAAAGCTTTTATCTCCTCTTAGAGACTCAGTTTTCCCTCCACAAAGCGGTGATCCTGTCATCCCTGCCCTGCCTCCCTCCATGATGTGGGGAAGATGGAGCCTGCAGTGGATGTGAAATGTGGTTGGGATAAGATGTTTGTCTACGTGGCCTCCTGTAGACACACAGGGGCTGCAGCTGCCATTGGAATCCTGGCATCCTCTGCTTTTTAATCTACCTTCCCTCGCATTTGCATAGGGCATCCCTACAGCCGATATTTACCGGCTCACTCTCATCAACCGCGTTTGCTGGCATCATAAATGATCGTCCCTGTGTCATGTGTCACATAGAGAAACTGACCTAGAGAGGCTGCTGATGTCACATGTGGGCCACGCCCCGGACCCTGGTCTCTGGATTCCTGGCTTTTCCCTTCTACCTCGAAAAGAAGAACAAAGAGAGCCAGCCTTTCCTGTGGTGCCATGTATGGCCCCAGGTGCTGTGTTAGACACTTAGCACCCAGATCTCAATGATACTGGAAGCAGGTTACTATCCCCATTTAACAGACAAGGAAGCTGGAAATCATAGTGGTTCAATGCAGTAATGGATAGAGCAGCTGAGTGTAAGACAGCAGGGGCTGGTGTGGCTCTGGATAACTGGAGAGGCAGCCTTTAAAAAACATTTTTTTTTTTTAAACGAGTGCTGGCCAGACCAAGCATATCTAGGGCAGCTGAGTGTAAGAGAGTAGGCAGACCAAGCATATCTAGGACCTGGTTTGGTCTGTAAGGGCCACCAGTTAGAGGGCCCTGACTAGTTTTAACAAATGAGATGCTGAGATCCAGAGCGGGGAAGGATTTGGTCCCGTGTCGCATAGCTGGTTAGAATAATTATAGGGCTGTTGCTGGGTACTGCACTTACACAGATGAATCTGGTGTGGTCCCTACTCACAAGGATCTGGGCATTTGTGACTTAAAAAGTAATATGGGGGAGTTCCCTGGTGGTCTAGTGGTTAGGATTCGGTGCTTTCACTGCGGAGGCCTGGGGAACCAATCCCTGGTCGGGGAACCATCCTGCCTGCTGCGTGGTGCAGCCAAAATACAAAATAAAAAGAAAAGAGAAAAGTAATATGTCTCCCATGTGGACAGCCTGATCCTGTTGTCAGGGCTTCTCCTCTCTGAGTTCATTTAATTCAATGACTGGTGCTCAAATCCAAGGTCGGGGATTGTCTTTGTCATTACTATCTTTTCTTTTAAATAGGCAAAGCATACATAAGGTAAAAAATTCAACCAATTCCAGGGAGTTTACAGTTTAACCTCACAGCAGGCCATCAGGGAGGTACTAATGGGTGAGCCATCCAGTAAATGACACAAGGAAGCAACACCCTGGGCCAGGGCGTTGACCACCTTTAAATGGCTTAATGTTCAGTTCCCTAAAATGGGGATTATTAGGTTGTTTTAAGGATAAAATGGTATCATGCATGTAAGCAGCTATTATTATGAGCACTTGATAATTGGAACCTATTAATTAATAATACTGGGTAGCCCAGGGAATGGGATTTGGCCAAAGAATCGAGAAGTTTGATTTCTGCCCCTGCAGACACCATACCACCATCTCCTGGCCCCCCTTGTGGTTTATGGAGGAAGGGTGGGATGGGAAGAGGGCTGTGGTCCTGATGAGCATGCCCTGGAGGGGGGACTTCTGATGTGAGCTGGACTGACTTCTTCAGTTAGTGGTTGAGGTTTGGCTGTAACCTGCACACTCTGCTTCTTGAGATCTTGGGATTTACCAGGGACACCTGGGGAGAAGGGCTGAGAAACTCTGAGACAGGCTGCTTGGGTAAGCACCCCACTACGAGGGTAGTGATCAGGGTGAGTCACCACCTCTGAGCCTGTCTTGCTTTCTCATCTGTAAAATGGGTACAGTCCCGCAAATGACCTTACAGGGCTGTTGTGAAGATTGGATTAAGTAATCAAAGTGTTTATCTCAATGAATTCCCTCAATAGTTCTATGATGTGGGGTTACACAGCTCCTAAGGCGGCAGGTAGGGGCAGGCGCAGGAAAGAGCATCTTAGATTGCAGATGAACGTCAGGTCACCTCCCTGCCCCCAGGGCAAGGAAGCTGCTGAGAGAGGGGAAGTGGTTGTCCAAGGTCACAGCTAGTCTGTTTTAGGGCCAGAGCCGCATCCCTGATCTCTGGGCTGCCATACCCGGCATCAGACAAGCCCTCCACCCCCTGGCACTGGTCCTTTCTATAGCTTTGCCCCGAGGGGTGCGTTTCAGGAAGGTGGTTTTGCTGGGTCGTCGCCTTCAGCAGCAGGACGGCGTCCACCCTCCCTGAAAACGGGCGTGCGGGAGTCCCCGAGCGCCTGCCAGTAGAACGGAGGTGGGGAGAGCTACCCTCGTGCCCCAACCCAGCCCGGGCGAGGGGGCGGCCGTGGGCGGCGGCGTCCCCTGGCGCTGGTCGGGCGCGCTTCCCTGTCGCCGCCGCGGCCTCCCTCCGCCTCCCTGGCAGCCGCCGTGCCGCGCGGGTGTTCAGTTTCTGCGCGGGGATGAGCGCAGGCTGCGCCCGGCTCCCCGAGAAAAGAACGAAGCGAGCGAGGGCTCCGCGGTCCTCGACAGGGGCCTGGCAGCACCGTGGAGGGGGCTCGGCTCTGGTCGCCGGGGCCGGACGAGTGTCGAGCCTCAGCCGCCAAAGGGGACGCCCGGGAGCCGCGCTGCAGTCGAGGGTAACCGCGGGCGGGGCCGGGCGGGCGTTCCTGCGCTGCGCCCCGCGGGCCCGGGGCTGCCCGGGAGCCCCTCACTCCTTCGGGGCGCACCGGGGCGGGGTGTGGGTCGCCTCCCTCCCGCGGGCTGCACGGCCGGCGTCACGGAGCCGCTCTTTGTGTCTCCCGGGGCTGCGTGTGTGTAGCGTGTGTGCACGCGCGCTCGGCGCCTCCAGCCCGGTCACCCGGTGCCAGCTTTCCAGGTCCCCCCGCCAGACCTTTGCCCGAGGGGACGCCGCCTGGGCTGCCGGGGGAGTTTCGCTAAGTTGGAGGGAAAAGGGCGGGGTGGGGCTGCCCCGCCTCCCCAGACCCGAGGCAGCGCCCCAAAGTTGGTGCTGCAGGTGCAGCGCCCCCTCCTACCACGCTCCTCCCCAGCCAGCCCCGGCCTTGGGAGGTGGGAAGCCCCCAAAAGCTTAGGTCGCGGGTGCGGGGTTTTCAGGCGCCAACTTGGAGGGTGTCCTACACAGATGCCGCCTGCGCCGTGAGTGGGGGTGTCGAGGGGCGCGGCTTTCCGGGCAGGGGGCGGCCGAGGCGGAAACCAGGCCGGCTGGCCGGCCGCGGCGAGAGCTTAGCGGCCGTGGCACCGAGCCGGGGTGCCCATGTGACTGCGGTGTGCTTTGGAAGAGGAAGCTGTTAGAGGTCAGTGCAAAGGCGTCACGCCAGAGCGAGCGAGAAGCAGGAGTGAGGGGGGAAACGCGGAATGAGTGCGGGGCAGGCGAGGAGGCAGGCGGGGTGACGGCTGCAGGGGCCCGGGACAAAAGCCGCCCCGTCCCAGCTCCCCTGGCCACCCTAAAGCGTGCACTTGCCCGGCAGGAGGGGCGGTCCAGGCCTGGCAGCCAGGAAATGAGGGACATGGGAGGAGGGGCCTTTCATGGAGAGGCGGGGCTGGAAGTGGCTCCCCCAAGCTCCGAGGGGCCTCGGAGGGTGCTGGAGGGTGACTGGGAGGGCAGAGCAGACGCAGGCTCGACTTGGAGAACTTTCCCTTGTACGCAGCAGCCGCAGCTCGCAGGGATTCCGTTTCCGCGTGTGCTGGGGAGGCTGGAACTGCGGCAGGAGATTGGCAGATTGAAGGTGGACGACCTGTTTGGCCAGGACGACCTGTTTGGGGAGACTTGGGTCCTGGAGCCCAAGAGCCCAAGAGCCGAGCTCCTCTCCTTTCTGCTTTGGGCCCCTGGGTGGGTATCCAGCTGCAGACTGAAGGAAGCACCTCGCCTTTCTCCACCCCACAAACACTTAAATTGTTTTCCCCACACTGTGTTCTGCTCAGGCCTGGAGGAGGTGGAAACCAAGGTTAGATTAAAGAAAGAGAAGAAGAAAACCGAGAGGAAGAGTGGTTTTAGGAAAATGAGGACTAATATTTTGAAGTGGTGCTTGGAGAGAAGAGGCCGGCGTGGTCCATGGGGGTGGGGTGGACTAGGGCTTTAGCAGGCCCCCTACCCCTCCAGTTCCTTGGAGAGAAGAGAATCACCCAGGCCTTCAGAGTGGGGACCTGGCTTGGGTGGGCCGGGAGGAGGCAGCAGGGTGTGGAGGCGGAGCCGGAGCCGGAGCCGGAGCTGGGACTTTAACAACCCCAGCGCCAGCAGCACAGCCCGCGCCTGTCTTCGTGACAGGGCTGCGTCCTGTGCTGTCAACTACACCCCTCCGATGGGGTTGCTAGGCAACGGGGCTCTGATGTGCAGGAAGGCCTTCTGATTTGTCAGCCTCCTGCAGACACATGGTTAAGGCTCCTTCCAGCCTATCCGGAGGAGGGACGCGGGGCACGCCGCGTGCATACTGCCGAGCCCCGGGTCCACCTGAATGTGAGGTGCAAAAGGCAACCAGAGGGAGGGGGCGCCTGGAACCCTCCAGCCTCCTAACCGGCTCAGCCCACGTCCCCCCTGGCCCCCACCATTATCTCCTCTCAGGCTGCTGGCTCCTCCCTGCCCGACCCCGCCCCATTCCTCTCCTCTTCCCAAACCATGGAAAAGCAAAGTGCAGCGGGGAAAAGCGGTCAGTGGGGTAAGCGTGTGTATGCGGGCCTCCGGAGGTGCGAAGGTGTGGGAGCATGAGCCGTGGGGGACTGCCCCAGCCGTGCTCTTGTGGCTTTTGGGGGAAGGGGTGGGTGAGAGGGAGGGGCCCCTGGCACTGCCGTCTGCCAGGCCGGGACCTGGAAGCCTGTCTGTCCCCCCTCCTCCTAAGCTCTGCTCACCCCTAGGAGGGCAGCAAGTGGAGGGAGGAGGGAGGGGACGGGTGAGTTCCTGTAAGGAAGGGTGGGTTGTCTGGCAGTTGCTAATGCTTAGAAGGGGGGCTGCTGGCAGGTTTCTTCTCCCGAATGCCCTCCCTCTGTCCAAGCCGCTCAGGGCCGGTCTCTCCCTCTCTGACTCCTTCCCTCCTTGACTCCTTCCCTCCCTGACTCCTTCCCTCCCTCTCTGCCACTCCACCCCCCCCCCCACCCCGAGGGTCTTTATCGCTTTACTTTTTTTTTTAGCAGCTTTATTGAGGTATAGTTCACATACCATTCATCCACTTAAAGTGTACAATTCAATGTTTTTTAGTATGTTTACAGAGTTGTGCAACCACCATCAATTTTGGTACATTTTTGTCACCCCACAACGAAGACCTGTACCCATTAGCAGTCACTCCCCATTTCCTCCCAACACCCCCAGCCTCTGGCCACCACTAACCTGCTCTCTGTCTCTGTAGATCTGCCTGCTCTGGACATTTCATACGTGGAATTATACACTGTGGTCTTTTACGGCTGGTACCCTTGTACTTCCAGCTGCATTGCTTACTTTGCAGTCATTTGCAGTTTGCCTTGCCGTTTAACTTTGCCAGGGTCGTGCTCCCTTGAGAGTGTTTCATCCTTAATGGCAGGGGTCTTATGCTTTTCTCTAAGTGCCATGCCTAGCTCTGGGCTGGACCACTGGTTGGCTCTCAGTGCGTGATTGTTGAATGAATGAGGAGATGAATGGGGACTAGTAATTGGCAAGCTATGCAGGTGGTTTACGGCTGAATTCCAGAGGGCCCAGTTGCTGCAGAGGGGCCTGGCAGCTTGGGAGAACTGCAGGTATAGGAGCTGGAAGGAGCAGAAATGAAGCCTCTTGCTTGGGTAGGAGGCAGGGGTGGGGCAAGAGTAAAAACTGTCTTCGAGGAAGGAACCAAGTGGCCTGTGGGTTGCCAGCTCTCTCGCGGGAACCTGAAAACAAAAATGCCTCTCCCAGCCTTGGGGGCAGGTAGCCAATGCTTGAGATTCGCCACCTGATCACAGGGGCTTCCCCCATGGGGAACTCCGATTAGATTTGGGTCTAAAAAAAAAGAAAATTCCCCAGTGTCAGCGTTTATAAAAGGGCAGCAGGTCAGGCATCTCTGAAGCTGTTTGCTCGCCTCCTGTGATTCAGGCATTGAATTGTTTTTCTGCTTCCCCGCCTCTGTGCTGCAGGTACTGTCTGATGAGCGTGAAAGGTTGTTTCACTGACTTCCACATCGACTTCGGAGGCACTTCCGTTTGGTACCATGTTTTCCGGGGTGGGAAGGTGAGTTGAGTCTCTTCACATCTCTGTACACGCCTGGCTGTTTGTGCATGGAGGGGCTCGCTCACCTTTCTGCTTCTGCCCCCGCCTCCAGCCAGACCCCACCCTGTGAGGACTTTCTCACCCTCTGTCTTCTTTTGGAGGGAAAGATCAAGGTCAACTCCTCACCCTCTTGTCTTCTTCTGGAGGGCAAGGTCAAGGTCAACTCTTTTGCATCACATCTGGTCACCCTTTCACACCTGCTTACCCAGTCCAGTGTCCTACGCATCTTGGGCCAGATTAGAACTCCAGATGTGGCTCCCAAGAACCTCCAGCATTTCATTTCCCGCAGCTGTAATTTCAGCTCCAGCACTGGGACCTTTTAACTTAAAAGTCCAGTTGCCTGCAAGAACAGTTTACATTAGGGACAGACATCACCCAGAGAAAGGGCGTGAGGCATGTGTTCAGGGTGCTCCTGCTGTGTCTGCTCCTGTGTGCATGTCCACGTGGGGACGTAGGGGTCCCTGCATGGAGGTGGGTGCTCCTTGAGAATACGTGTGTGCTGCCCTGCTCCTCTGGGTCTGCGTGTGCATTTGTCTTAACCGAATGTGTTGGAAGAAATTCCGGGTAGGAAGTCATCCCTCTTGGTTCCAGATGTTTTTCCTCCTTCTCCAGAGCCAGCACAAGCTGGTTTTATTTATTGGGCCATTTTATCCTACAACTTAGGAAATTCCCCTTCTTTTCCTTCCCCCACCTCCCTGACAAGCCCACGGCTCAGGAGAAAGAATGTTCCACTCAGTCCAGGAAGTCTTCCCACCCTGGTGTTTCAGCTGGAACGGAGATTCTCTAAAGGCGGGCAAGGGGTGTCCCAGAAGGGCGGTACAGCCTTCTCTGCCACCCCAGAGACCCTTTGGGCCTGGTCCTGGAAGGGTCTCCGGGGATGTGTCCTCCCCCATCCTCCCTGCTCCCAGGCAGGTGGGGCTGTCTTCTGGGTTGTGGCAGAGCCTGGAAGAAATCAGAGACTTTGGCCTGGATCTTTAACTGATTGCTTCCTATTCCTTCTAAGATCTTTTGGCTGATTCCTCCAACCTTGCACAATTTGGCACTGTACGAGGAGTGGGTGCTGTCAGGCAAACAGAGCGACATCTTCCTGGGAGACCGTGTGGAGCGATGCCAAAGAATTGAGCTGAAACAGGGCTACACATTTTTCATCCCTTCCGGTAGGTTCCCGCGAGGCTGGCGCTGGGCTCTTAGCAGCCTCCTGTTGGCCCGGTGGCCTCAGCCAGGCGTTTAGGCCAAGTGATGGGGTTTTTCTGGGCCTCCTTGCCCTTGGCAGTCCCTGAGAGAAGGAGAGAAGCAGGCCTCAGGCTGCAGGGAAAAATAGCCTCTCACATCTTACCTGTTTTTTCCTGCCTGTGGGCTAGAATTCTCTCTTGGGGAGAAAGCTCCTGAGGGCTCTCCCTCAGGGGAGGTTTGAATGCCTTCCTCCAAGATGTCCTGCTGAGATTTCTGAGGGTGAGGATGAGGGTGGTCCTGTGGGGAGGGGAGGAGCAACTTTATCCTGATGGCTGGGGAGGGGAGAAGGGGGAGTTGGCCCAGGGGAAGAGGGTAGAGGGGAATGCGCCCAGAGCGGCAGCTTCCTTCCTGCAGAACAAGATGAAATGTAATTGGGATCAAGGTCAATTTCTGTACTTGGACTCACCCCTTTAAAAAAAAAAAAAAATTAACTACAACTATAGCAGAGGGCAATAATTAAGAGCATGGGCCCTGGGGCCAGAAAGCCCCGCCCTAATTCAAATTCCTGCTCTGCTGCTTACAAGCCTGACTTCCTGGAAATGACTTAATCTCAGTGCCTCAATGTTCTCATCTGTAAAATGGAAGACTTCCCAGGGTGGTAGTGAGGACTGAGTGAACCGAGACCTATTTGCCTACAGCTCCTGGGAGATGGGCTGAGGGCTTTTGGCCAGTTACAGGCTGAGTCACTAGTGGATGTGGCAGATGACCTGGGAATCTTAGGCTGCATTTCAGTGGAAGTGTTTTACCCAGCATGAGGGAGGTGACAGTCCCACTGTATAGAGTGAGAGGGTCAGGCCACATGTAGGAGACTGTGTTCCTCGTGGGTTGTAATGACTTACCCTCATGGGTAAGTCAACCTCGAGAGAGAGAAGAGTCTGGATACCACATCAGGTGAGGTGAATTTGAAGGAGGAATTGGGTTGTTTTACCCAGGAAGTGAAGGTGTATGGTAATGGCCATCGGCCAGTTGAAGGATCATATCTTGGAAGACAAGGTATAGCCAAGTGGTATTGGAATGAGTTGCTCTGCTAGGCACTGAGCTCCCCGTCACTGGAGGTACACAAGTAGAGGCCATATGCCAAGGAGCCTGCAGGGAAATTGCCACTGAGTGGAAGCTTGGATCTTAGGGTCCAAGGCCTCCTTTGAGGCCACTAAGATCCATTGGATGGAGAAACTGGTCACACTTAAGTTGGACTGGAGTTGGCCTTGGGTCTGGACATCAAGTCAGTGTCAACTGAAGGGGGAGCGGTTGTGGTAGCAGTTCCCACCATGGGGATGGGACCTGCACACGCGGGCTCTTCTAGAAAGTTGGGCAGAGATTTCACTATTAGGGAAGTTTGGGATTTGGAGGTGGCGGGGTTTAGTGGGGGTGACTTTGTTTTCAGGGCCCCAGGTGCATCCTTGGAGCTGCTTGACCCCGGGAGGGGAGGGACTGCTGCTTGGGACAGGACGGAATTGTAGTTGGTGGACAGCATTTATGGAGCACAGCCTGGAAGGAGGTGGTATCCTGCAGCATGTTCAAGGCCACTGCAGGTGTGGGAAGATTGGCCCTGGTAGATTCAAAGGGAGGCTGGCGTGCGCTTGGCCTTGCTGCCGTCTTTGTGACTTTGGGCTGATCTCTTCCCCTCTCTGGGCCTCAACTGTCCCATCTCTACAGTGGGGGCAGGGTGAGGCTGAACTCTGGGATCCTCAGGCTCCCTCCCAACTCTGTCCCCTGAGTGCAGGCCTCCTTAGCCTCCCTGGGAGGACAGGCGTTTTTCTCGCAGGGCCTTTTTCAGAACCGAGAGGTGGCCCATTGCTTTCCCCCGATCTGGGATGGGAAGGGTGTTCATTTTGGTGCCTTAAGCAAGCTGGAAAAGGTCTCAAGAAGCAGCATCTAAGCCCCAGCAGGGGTGTGACTGTGTGTTGAAGGCAGGAAGAGGGGACGTGGATTTGAACTGCAGCTGGTAGGAGTCTATTTAGAATTCAGCAAAGACTTTTGGCCCTAACAGTCTTGAGTGAGACACCAGGATTTTTTTCCTGGATTTTGGGAAGCAAAAAAGGGACAGTTGGAATTTGTCACCTTCTCAAGGGCAGGGTGTACATGTGGTTCCCAGACATTGATTTCATGAAGTTAAAAAAAAAAAAGGTGGGAACTGATATCAATGTTATTATCTTGTAATTTTGCTAAATATGGGCACTAATTTAAAAAAACAACCTGTCAGCTACTTTTGCTGATGTTTCATGAAAGGAGGACTATTCTGACACTAAAAAAGATGGGAGTACATAATTCCAGAATAAAGGACAGTCACTACTTGAAATTTGATGGGTTTGCGTTTATGAGAATCTATGCCATCTTCATTTTTCTTATTTTGTTGTCAACCAGTGAAAAATAAAGGACCAGAGTTTTGGAGTCACTGAACTAGCTGAGCATCTTGGGTCCTCACACCCTCTGAACCAGACACACATCTGAGATTTGTGGTAGCTGGGATGTGGCTTTGGGGAGAGAGCCTTGGGGAATCCCGCCACTGCACATGAGCTTTTGGGTGTGGAAAGTGGAGAATCTAATTCTGGTATTTCCCACCTCTGATCTGGGTTTTCACCTCCACAGTGTGACCTTAGATGTGCCCTACCTCACGCTGGCCTCAAGCTTCCCCATCAGCTCTGTGAAAGCTCGTGGATGCCATTGGGTTAGGAAGATTTTAAGTGTCACAGTATCTTTGTGAGACTTGGTTTATCTTTTTCTTCTTTTGTCTGAGGGTGAAGGGGTTGGGTGCTAGCTATGCTTCAGAGGTGGTGGTTCTTCAGGCCTTGGGCAAGTCTGAGAAACAGTAACTCCTAGCTATTTAACAGTATAAATAGGACCTGATCTCTTGGACCTGAGATGATCTATCTGTGAAATGGGTACAGAGCAGAGACGGGCTGGCAGTGAAGCAGGCTGAGGTGGAGGTGCTCTGGGAAACTGGGGAATTGCTGCTCGGCTCCAGCCAGTTAGGGCTGGAGGGCCTGGTGGGCCCAGCTTCTCATTTTTCTGGAGAGGAAAGCACTTCAGATAGCCTTGTGAAATTTCCCCATTTTTTTTTAAACTTTATTTATTGTTTTGTTTTTGTTTTTGGCCACATTGGGTCTTTGTGGCTGTGCGCAGGCTTTCTCTAGTTGCGGCGAGCAGGGGCTACAGTTTGTTGCGGTGCACGGGCTTCTCATTGCGGTGGCTTCTCTTGTTGCAGAGCATGGGCTCTAGGCACATGGGGTTCAGTAGTTGCAGCACATGGGATCAGTAGTTGTGGCTCGCTGGCTCAGTAGTTGTGGTGCACAGGCTTAGTTGCCCCGCGGCATGTGGGATCTTCTCGGACCAGGGCTCGAACCCGTGTCCCCTGCATTGGCAGGCAGATTCTTAACCACTGCGCCACCAGGGAAGCCCGAAATTTCCCCATTTTGATAACACAGGTGGGTCAAACTGTACATGCCCCTGGGTCTGATGCAGCCTGTGGCCTGGCAGTTTGGGCCCCTGGTACCAGCTATGAGGTCCCAGAGAGGAGAGGCCATCCTGGCTTCATCCTGGCAGCCACAGTACCCAGCCCTGGGCCTGGGCCAGCACAGGGAGTTCGTGGATGCTCCTGAGGGCCGTGGGCCTCTGTGAGGCACCCCTGAGTTCTGGGACCTTTGGGTTTATCCCTGCAGCAGCCACACAAATGTGGGTCAGGGGACTTTTCATTCCGAACCCTGAGCGTTTGGGCTGTGGGTCAGACACCATGTGCCCCCGCGGCCTTCTCGGCCCTTCATGTCCCAGAGAATACCCGTCAGTTGGTTTTGTGGGTCGCCTGATTTCCTTTCGTGGCTGGATCTGTCCCTTGTCGCGTGGCCTGATAGCCTCTGTTGTCGCCTTCATGTTGTTGGAGACTCTGGCCTGGAAGCAGGAGGCAGATGCCAGCATCCTCGGTGCAGTCACCAGTCTGGGAAAACTTGCTCTCTCGTGCTTCCTGGGATGCAATGAACGAGTATCGGGAGGGTGGATTCAGATGGGGCTTCTGAATGCTTTATGTCCACTCCCTGGTTCTTCCGGAGGCAATTGTTTATTTAAAAAACTGTTTTTTTAAATCTTTTTATTTTTTTTTAATTTTTAAATTTTTTTGGCCGCACTGCACTGCATGTGGGATCTTAGTTCCCCGACCAGGAATGGAACCAGCGCCCCCTGCGGTGGAAGCGCTGAGTCTTAACCACTGCACCACTAGGGAAGTCCTAGAAGCAAGCGTTTAAGTAACGGAGCGGATGTGAGGAGGGCTGGGGGCAGGGGCTGGGCAGTGACTCTAATCCAGGCCAGGCTGCCTGACCTACCTGCGAGGCACTGGCCTGGGGAGGAGAGGAGAGTGGAGAGAAGCTTCTAGAACCCCTGGAATGTCAGTACAGATTCCCTGCCCCTCTCCTTGCAACAGCACCTCTCACATCAGGGGAATAGATGTAAGTCAAGTGAGTCTGCGTTTCCAGAAGGGAGAGTCCGGGGCTGATGAATGCAGATTCTCGAGGGTGCCGTTCTTTCCAAAGCCCTTGTGATGGACGGGACTACGACGAATATCAGCGGCAGTTGCTTACATGGTTTGAGTTCTTACAAGGGAAGCAGTGGTCTTCTTCATTTCACACGGGCACGTGGAGGCCAGGAGAGGGGACCGGCAGGTGCCCCAGGCCACGTGGCGAGTCAGCACTGGGGACAGTCTCCAACCCGGGCCCCCGGACGTGGGCGTTCATGGGCATTAGGTGGGCATGCGAGGAGCGTAGGAAAGGGACCCAGGAACCTTTGTCTCATTCAGACTTCACCCCACCATGAGCATGTGCTTGAAACCCGGCTGTCCTAGGTCCCAGTCTTGGAAATGTTGCTTGAATAATGCTGATGGTGGTAACAACAATAGTAATAGACAGTGTGGCTCCGCTTGGTAGAAACAAAAAAAAATGTACAGTTGAGAATATCAGCTGGTACACAGCTGAGGCGGAGAGGCTGAAGCAGATGTGGAAAACGGGACTTGGTTTTTTTTGTCCTCGCTGCGGGGCCTGCAGGATCTTGGTTCCTGGACCAGGGATAGAACTTGTGCCACCTGCAGTGGAGGCGCGGAGTCTTAACCGCTGGATCGCCAGGGAAGTCCCGGAAACCGGGAAACCGGGACTTTAGAGGCGCAGCCGCACTGCTGCACGGGGCGGGGCGGGGGGGCAGGGAGGTGGTGGGGAAGGAGCCCAGGTAGCTCCGCAAGGGCACACCTGGCGGGCAGAGCGGTGGCCAGAGCTGTGGGCGGGTAACCGCAGAAGCAGGTTACATAAAGCCTTCGCTCCTGTGCTCCTGGCTGGCGGGTTGCCCCTGCCCTCCCCTGAGCACCACCAGCTCTGTCCCACCGATCGTCCCCAGCAGGGGAGGGCCCGCCGCCCAGAGTGTTGACACAGATGCCAGCAGTGGCCTCGCAGCCTCCGAGCTCTCTTCCCAGGTGGCAGCCCGGCTCTCGGCAGCCGTGACCACCCGTGGCTGCCCGTGACTCAGGGCTGGCGTGTTCGGCTCACCGAGGAAAGAGGCTGGAACTGCTCCCGCTCGGCGTGGGCGGGGAGGCCTCTATACTTTGCCTCCGAGCGAATGAATTAGCCTCAGCGTTGTGTAGAAGGCTTGGGATCTCAGGTTGCCCCTGTCTGTCCCCTTTCCCCTCTGCTGACCCTCTGTCTTTCACCGTGAGTCCCTTGGCCTCTGCCTGTCCTTGTCTTCGCTTCTGTCTTTCTTGGTTCCCTTTTTGCCTCCCCTCCGTGTTCGCAGGCCTGTCTCCCGGGACTCCCAGGCCTGTGCTAATAAGCCTGTGATGTAGCAGCAGTGCAGCATGGCGGTTAAAAATGGAGCCGCTGTCACTCACCTGCTGTGACATCATTCAGCAAGTGACTTCCTTCTCGGAGCCTCGGTTTCAGCATCTGTAAATGGGGGTGGGTTATAATGCCACCCCTCCCCTCACTCTGCACTGTCCAGTATGGTAGCCAGGAGCTGCATGGAGGACTGTTGAGCACTGGACACACCTTCAGTCCATCGTTGAAGGAATCAAGCGGCTTGCTTTGTCTCTAGCCTTCATGGACCAAGCGGAGGCCAACTCCCTGGGTCCCAGTCCTCATAAGTGACTTCACTTTTCTGTGGCTCAGCCTTCTCGTCCGTAGTTTGGGGGTGAATGTCGCGTGTACCTTGGAGGGATCTTGTGAAGATTAAATGAGAGGAGTCCTGTAAAGCCGTCAGGCCAGTGCCTGGCACAGAGGTAGTCCTCGGGTATCCTTCTCATGATTGCAGTGCCAGCCTTCGGCCAGGAGCTCAGGGAGATGAAAAAGCCGTGCCCCAAGGTGCTCATAAGCTGCAGTCAGCAGGAGAGAGACTTGGGGCAGAGCAGGGGCAGAGCAGGAGCAGAGCTTCTGCAGGTGTCATGGGGCAGAGGAGAGCGCCTGGAAATGGGCCTTGGAGGATTTTGATGGCAGGGGGTGGCTTTGGGCAGAGGGGGCATCTGGGTTCTGGCGGGATGTCACGACCCTTAGTGGTGGCCCCGAGCAATCCTTGACACCTCCTGAGATGGACGGTCGCTGGGATGATGAGGAAAAGGCTTAAGGACATATGAGTAGCCTGAGTGAGGGGTTTTCAGCTCCCTGGCCTGCAGGGGAGAGGGACAGGGCCTGCCTCTCTGTTGGCTGCTGCAGCCAGGTCCATTGTAACACTTCATCACCAAGGTGTTCGGGACAAGGGGGTTGGTCTGCAGCTGCCCAGGACCGATTTGAGCTAGCCAGGGGTCACTGCCAGCAGCAGTCAGGGGGGATGCGGGTCTGGGTCCTCTAGGCCAGCCAGGACCTCAGCCCTCTGCGTCAGGCAGCCCGAGCATCCTCCCTCTGGCCCTGGGTGCTCACCTGGGCCTCCTGCGCCCTCCTGCATGTGGGCATAATGGGGGCCCCCAAAGGGCCAGTGGCTGACCCTCTCTGTGCCCTCCCCACCCCAGGCTGGATCCATGCAGTCTACACCCCCGTAGACTCTCTGGTGTTCGGCGGAAACATTCTGCACAGCTTCAACGTGCCCATGCAGCTGCGGATCTACGAGATCGAGGACAGAACGCGGGTGAGGCGGCTTCCTTTTCTTCTCGTGGCCACACCGGCCCCCGAGCTCTGCCTGGTGCTTGGGGCGCATGGGACGGTCATTCCGAAGTCCTTCCTGGTCCCTTGTCCCTCCTGCTCCCTGCCTCAAGCTGGGTCTTGGTCCTGGTTCTGCAGGGCAGGGGGTGCCCGCGAGAGCCCCACCCAGAGCCCCGGGAGTTTCTGTTCACCTCCAGGCTGGTGACAGCTGAAACCCCCTGTTGAAGAGGAAGTATCTCTTGAGAAGGCACCGTGAGATGTCAGGAACCGTGCCTCTTCCTTCTTCCCACGTGTATGAAGGGATGTGAGGGAGTGGGGGGATTTCATGGTTGTTGTGGTGGTGGTTTGGAGCGGGGGGCGGAGGGCTGGACCTTGGAAGGTAGGTCAGGTCTTGACCATGTGGGGGCCCCAGATGTGATGTAGGACCCCGAGGAAGCCAGTGTCTGTGAGTCCCCCAGGGACTATCTGAGTTCTGCCTCAATGTCTGCTTGTGGCTGGCAGGGGGGCGGTCCCCTTTTCTCCTTGATGGTTTCTCAGACACTGCATCCCACCCCCAGCCCCAGGCCCTAGGAGCAGGGGCCAAGGCTCAGATTCCTGACAATGGGCGCTCTGCCATGCTCTGTTCCATTCCATGAGGTTCCTCTGAAAAGCACTGGCTCTTCCTTGCTGGAACTTGACCCAGCGTCCCCAGGCATTTGAGACAGGTCTGAGAGTGGGAAACTGGCGCAAACAGGGCCTACTTCTTCTTTTCTCTTATAGTTCTTCAAATATTTCTTCTCTCTTTCTTTTTTTTTAATTGAGATATAATCCACATACACAAAGTGCACAATTCAGTGGCATTGAGCACATTGACAGTGTTGTGCAGCCATCATTTCTAATTCTAAGACATTCTCATCACCCCAAAAAGAAACCCCATACTCAGTAGCAGTCGCTCCCCATTCCCCCCTCCCCAACCTCTGGCAGTCACTGGTCTGCTTTCTGTCTCTATGGACTTGCCTGTTCTGGATATTTTACGTAAATAGAATCATATAAAATGTCCTTTTGGTCTGGCTTCTTTCACTTAACATCGTGTCTTCAAGTTCATCTACGTTGTGGTATTTGTCAGTGCTTTGTTCCTTTTTATGGCTTAATCATATTCCATTGTATGGATAGACCACACCTGGCCTTCTTGGGCTTTGCCTTGGAGTTGACTTTTTTCCCAGAGAGGGTTGTCATGCCCGGACCCTAAGGAAACATCTCATAGAAGCAGATGCTCTGTGCCCAGGGTTCATGCCTTTCTTGGTCTTGTTTCCAGGCCTTGGTCTGCATGGAATCACATACATGAGTCAAAGTCTTAGCCAGTGTGTATGCATCTGACCTTTTTAATAGCCCCAGTGTTGAGGGACCTCTTCCAAGAGTTTCCTGGGGACCACTTTGAACCATATTCAGTGGGCAGGTAGGTGTGTTAACAAGGTCAAATGCACATTCTTCAGATAGGGTAGTTTGCTGCTGGGATGCCCAGATCCGCGGAGACTGGGTCTTGCTTTGTGGATTTTTGTGCCTCTCTTTTCTGTTGCCTGCCTACCATCCCTTTCCCGGTCTGGCGGGGAGGCCAATCCCTGCCCTGGTCTGGGGGATGCTGCCCTGTGGCGTTCTAGAGAAAGGCACCATTTGGGTATGAGTGGTCATCTTATCATCTGGGTCAAGTGTTGTCTGGGACTCTGGCCAACTGTTCTTTGGCCAGCCCTGAAGAATGGGCCAGTTTGTGTGTGAGCAGACAAGTAGGTGTGGGATAGAAAAGGAGAAAAAAGTCAAGCCCACAACTTTCCAGGCAATTCCTGAAAGCCAGAGTCAGGCTGGGATTTCTAAAGGCTTCAGCAACTCACTTGGCAGCCGTCCCCCTCCCCCAGGGAGTCTGGATCATACATCTCAGTGGATTTGGGCCCCATCATTCCGTTAGGAGCCGGGATCCCCTCCCCTGTCTGTGGGAGGTGGGAGGGAGGGTAATGGAGTAGAACCCCGAGCACCATGCTGAGCTGCCATGGAATATCGCACCCACCTGGAGATGAGTGTGGCAGCTCCCCCTCCCCCAAGGCCCACTGTCCCTGTTGTCTCAGTGGGCACCCCATCTGGTTTCCTGAAGCAGGTGGACGGGCGGGGGGCAGGCGGGCAGGCAGGCTGGGCGGGAACCAGCGGCAGGCTGTTTAATCTGCTTTGATTTCTGGTCTTTGGAGAGGGCTTGGCTACAAGGCCCAATTGTTTATGTCTTAGGAGCCAAGGCAGACAAAAGATGCTGGGAAGAGAGAGCACTGGAAGCCAGATAAAATGCCAGGGCTCCTTGTCAGCTCGCTACAACTTAATTCTTTATATCCCTGCGAGCTTTCTTAAGAAGGTTATGGCCATTTAAAAATAGCTTTTCAAGAGTCCTAAAACATGGCTTTGCTTGGAAACCAAATGCTGAGGGTGGGACAGAGGAAACTGTCCGTCTCTAAGCCCCATGGTGTGGGTTTGTTTTAGAAAGATAATTTGCTTTTGTGGCCCAAGGTGGGGGACCTCCCCGTAGAGACCAGGGGAACCCCAGTGTTCTCCTATGTGTAGGAAGCATGTCTTGCTCTCATGATTTGAATTTTTCTGGGCTGCATGATAGGTGACTTTACCCTGCTGTCCACAAGGCAAGCACGCACAGGTGCAGGCATTCTGGGACTGGGGGGTTTTTCATTTCCCGACCCCCTTTTGTAGATTAAATCTTTCCCCTCTCATTCTAAAGATAAGCAGAGGGGTGAAGAGCTACACCAAAGAATGGTTGTGTTGCATGTTTATTATTTGAAGATAACATCTCGACAACTCTCACTACCTATTTTTAACTCCAGTTAGCTTGATAAGGGATAGGAATGGTCCAATTGATCATTAAACTGCCATCTCTCTTATATTTATCTTTTTTTTTTTTTTTTCCCTAATGGCTCTAGTGAAAGCAGCCTTCTCAGGAAAGGTAATGCCAACATGCCCTATTCCCTCTCAGCCAGTGAATCTATTTGGAAATTGCAAATAATTTACCCTTCCTCTCACCTTTCCCCTACCATTGGATTTTTTTTTTCTTCCATTGACTTTTTTTTTTTTTCCAGGAGAAAAACAAATTTTAAGACACTTCCCACCCACCCTGATATTTTAGTTTTTCAAGTCCTTGAGACCTGGGAGTTGTAGATGCACCAAAACATCTTTGGTTCTGATCTCCTAAGGTCACTCAGCTCCAAGAGGAAGGGCTTAGGCCAGGTGCCACTCAAATGAACCTTGGGGAACTCAAACTGACCCCTTGAGACCCACTGATAGATTGATTACCCACCCCCAGGCTGGGAGCATGGCCTGCTTTCTGACTGCCTTGCCTTTCGGTGAACAACTCAATTTGATGAGGCTCTGAAGCTGTCAACAAATAATGTTGAGCAATCGTGTGTTTAATGTTCCCAGGCATGTGGCTGAAACCTTTTGAAGGCGAAGGGTGGAAGGCGACAACCTGTTTGTAAGTCAATTCTTTGCAAGTTTTGTTCCCTGTGGTGCTCTCTTGGAAAAAAAAAAAAATTAAAAAAAACAAAACGAAAAAGAATTTGAATTCCTTCATCAGCATTTGTTTTCACCCAGCTGGTTTCCCTTGGGTTCAGCAACAATGAGGGGACACTTATCTTCCTCTCCTGAACTACAGCCAAAAAAAAAAAATTTTTTTTTTTTCCTAACCTAGAAAGATTCTCAGGCGCCATGGTGCCCATCAGGGTGGATTGGCTCAGACGGTTTCCCAAATTTGAAAAGTCAAAAGTAACTTGAGTGTTTTACCAATCAAGTCGGGAGATGTGAGTGAGGGTCTGAGAAGAGGCAGGCCTGCCTGTCCTCAGCCTGCTCTGTAGGTTTTGATGATTTGTTTCAAAATTGCTTGGCCCTTGTTCTGGAGTGGGGGGTGGGGCTGAGAACTGCCCCCTTCCCAAACTCTCTTCACAGGTGGACAGGGTCTGCCTCAGGCCAAAGAGCCTTTTTCTCCTTTTCAAACTCTGGAGGACCCTGATTCAATGACTGGAAAAAGATTAATACTCTCCCAGCGATAAAACTGGGGTTCTCGGGAAAGTAGCTGGAGCCAAGGAAACCGCTCGATGATGTTCCCAACTCCATGCATCCCCCCGAGGAGCTCAAAAGCATGTGGCGGCCAGGATCTCATTGCAAAGCGCACCATCCACCAGAGGCAGGGAGGTCAAATGGACCCAGGACGCAGATGGGAGACGCGAGGCGCCCCCAGTGTGGGAAAAAGGCCTCGCAGCTGGAAACTGAGTCAGTGGGGCCTGAGGTGGATGGGGAATTGGAGCTGAGACTCTCAGAGGGCAGGGTGGGGGTCTTTTCCAGGTGGGCACTGAGAGACACAGGAAAATAGTATCTTAGGGCAGATGGAGCACCTAGGTGAGCTTGTATTCAATTCTCCTTCCTCCCAGATGTAGAATGTCACCTGTTGGTTGTGAGCAAAGCAAGGTGGGATAGTGTGCTTCCTTGACATCCAACTCCCTGAGTTCCTGGAGGACAGGAGAGGTGAGGAGGGGTATCTGGCTCCTGCACAGGTCCCTCAAGGCAGACCCACCCTTGGTGAGAGGGTCCAGGAGTGAGTGTGGACATGTGGGATCCATGTGTGGCCTCGCAGAAGAGGGCCCAGACATGGGAGACAGGGACCACCTCCCACCACCCGTGCCTGCTCGGGATGTAGTTTCTGAAAGGCTGTTCCTGTGCCAGGGCCATCAGTGGTATTTCTTCCTCCCCATGTCTTGCTGCCATCTCATCGGTTTAGACCCCATGCTGCCACCCATCAGAATCCCCCTGGGGCTGGGCCTTTTCACAGCTCTGATGCACAAAGCTCTCTGCACCTATACCTCCTCCCCTGTAAGAAACAGCCAAAAGGGGTTCTCCAGCTGGACTGCTGCTCCAGACCCGGGGTTGTGTTCCCCAGTGTTAGGATGGTCCAGAGTCACACCAGGAACTTGTGTCAGAGGGAGTCATCTGTGGAGATACAGGCTGGAAGTGCCAGGTGTTGTGGGGGAGGAGCAGGAGGTGGACCCCTCTGAGGCCCCACCCCTGTGGTAGGAGAGGCCACGCCCCCTCCATCCTCATTGGTCCGCCTCCTGTGGCCTCCCTCTTTGGGTACTGGATATGCTTGACTGCCTGTCTCTGCAAATGGGTAAGGTTTGGGGTTTGATTTCTGTTTTTCAAGGTGGGAGGGAGGGGTAGTAGAGTCAATGCAAGAATTTTGGAGAACCAGCAAGGAGCCTGTACCTGTTGTAGCTAGAATCAGGCAGGGGCTCGCATCCGCAGTTACTGCACCCTCTGTCAGCAGGTCAGGGGACAACTCTTTTTCTCTGCATCTCACAGAAGCACAAAGTGGACCCCGTACAGCTTTCCCTGTGCAAAGCTCAGGGACCTTTGAAATGATGCTCTTACATAGGCCTCTTCACCCGCTCTTCCTCCTCATTTGTGCATGCTGGTATCTTGCCCCTTCCAGCACTTCCCTCCAGCCCACCCCCCATTTTTCCTTCCCATCATTTGTGCTCTTGCTAAGATTATGAAAATAACTCCCACCCCCAGGAACTTTCCCCTCCCCCAACCCCAGTGCCGTTCTCTCCCTCCTTTCCCCTCTGCCGTCCAGAAACTGACCTGTGCACCTGGATCTTTGCTTTCAGGTGCAGCCCAAATTCCGTTACCCCTTCTACTATGAGATGTGCTGGTATGTCTTGGAGAGATACGTGTACTGTGTGACCCAGCGGTCCTACCTCACTCAGGAATACCAGAGAGAATCAATGCTTATTGGTGAGTGAGTCTTGCAGTCCGACCGCCTCGATGGCTCAGCTGGGGCAGGAATAATTCTTTTCTGGTTCTGGGAATTATTTTGAGCCTGAGTGTCAGCAGATTCCTAGAGATCCTTGAGGAGGGGAGGGGAAGCCATCCTTGTCAGTTTCCCACTTGGAATACAGAGTCCAAGAGAAGGAAATTGTGACCCCAACAGAGTCATCTTGGGGGCCCCCAGGTCTTGCTAGTTGACTATGCAGATGTGGGGTGGGGCCAGTCCTGGGCATGGTTGCTGAGACAGGCTCCCTACAGAGCAAAGAATCCTGGTTCTTCTTTTGAATCTCTCCCTGGACACCAGCTGATTCTTTTTTCTCCCTGTGTTGGGGGTTAGGTTTTTGTCTATATAGAAGCAGGCCTAAGAGATGCAGCCAGTCCCTCAAAACCCAGGCCAGCGATAAGCCAGAGGGAGGGGTGACCAGGGCTGGGGATGCAAGCTTGGCAGAGCAGTGGGTGGTTTTGACAGAGGCAGGGAGAGAGCGTTTATAAGCCACAGCTGCAACGCCCTGCCCTGCTGCCATTACTTAAAGGGACATCACCCCCCCAAAATGGCTCAGTCCTTGAGTCTTGACTCACAGGCACCTGCCCTAAAGTTACATCTAGCTGTGACAGCCCCGAAGAGCGATCTGTAGGAAGAACATGCTTCTTCCCCTCTGCCTCTGCGCTGTTACTGCCGAAGAGTTTTCCTGGATGCTAGAGTCACGGTGCCTCATTCACTGCATCTTTCTCATCATGGGATAGAAAAACGTGACTGGTCTGCCTCCGTTAGGGTCTGCACGATTTTTCCTGCAATCTCCAAGAGTTTTAGATTCTTTTTTTTTTTTCTCACTCTAAGCCTCTTCCTTCCTTCCGTTGACTCCCCTCCTGACTTTAGGGGTTTCAGGGCAGACATGTGATGGGGAAATGTTTCTCCTGGGGTCTTTACTGGGGAGTACCTCCTGGAAATTCAGTTCTGTTGGCTGGGGGTGGGGTGGGATGGGGGTGGTTCTCTTGTGAGTTTCATTCCTGTTAGATGATTCAGGCGTTGAAAAATACCAAAATCCTACAGCTGGCTCTTCTGAAGTTTCCAGCCGGTAGGAGATGGGAAATGACTGTGAAGTAGTGTGACAACCTCTGTTGTTGCAGTAGCTACCCGTTCCCGTGGGGACCAGAGGCTTGATTTTGTGGCAGTCCCCAGGACCAGGAAACTGAGGGTCACTTCTCTCATTTCGAAATTTAGGGCCATAGAAGAAAGTTCCCGATTTCATTCCAGGCCAGAGAGGAAATGTTGAGGCAATGCTTGGGTCATTGGTGCCCACTTTTTTCTTAAATTTTCTTGCCGCTGTTTCCCCCTGCCTCTCCAGTCCATCTGCCAAAGAGAAGGGGGGACGTTTGGGAGACATCTCACTTTTTTTGAGTGCTAGTTGTGTGCCAGGAACTGTGCTCTGTGATGCCTTATTTAATCTTCACTACAAGCCTTCAGGGGAAGTATTCTTTGCCTATATTTTGAAACAGCATTCTTGGGATATAGTTTATATATCATACAATTCACCCATTTAATGTGTACCATTCAGTGGTTTTTAGTCTATTCCCAGGGTTGTGCAAACATCAGCACAGTTTTTAGAACATTTTCATCATCCCAGAAGGAACTCTGTACTCTTGAGCTACGACCTCCTCCTCTCACCCCACACCCATGCCCTCAGCCCTAAGCAACCACTCATCTACTTTCATTCTCTATAGATTTCCTCCTGTTCTGGACATTTCATATGAATGGAATCATACAATATGTGCTCTTTTTGCCTTATTTTTACACACTGAAAGGTACAATGCCAGGTGTGTTCAGAGAGGTGAGGCAACCTGTCAGGGTACACACAGCTGGGGAAAAGCAGAGCTCTGACTGACCCTAGCCTTTCTAGAGCCTGAGGGAGGCAGAGGCCATTAGAATTGTCAAAAGAGCTGATCTACAGGGTAAAGGGGAGGGATAGTGCGTGGGGGTCCCGGTTACTTCCAACAGGGAGTTTGGGGTGTTCATCTCAGTCTTTCTTGTGACATTATCCCCCCCTCCCCACCCTGTAGATGCCCCAAGAAAGCCCAGCATAGACGGCTTCTCATCTGATTCCTGGCTGGAGATGGAGGAGGAGTCCTGTGAGCAGCAGCCCCAGGAGGAGGAGAAGGAGGGGGAGGGGGAGGAAGAGGAGGAGGGTGCAGATAAGACGCCCAAAGCTCCCACCGATGGCCCTGCCTCGCCCAGCAGCACCCCCTCCGAGGACCCGGAGGCCCCCGGGAAGAAGCCCAAAGCCCCTGCCATGCGGTTCCTCAAAAGGACTTTGTCGAATGAGTCAGAAGACAGCGTGAAGTCCACCACGGTGCCCATAGACTACCCCAAGACGCCCACCGGCTCTCCCGCCACCGAGGTCTCTGCCAGATGGACCCACCTCACCGAGTTTGAACTGAAGGGCCTGAAAGCTCTGGTGGAGAAACTTGAATCCCTCCCGGAGAACAAGAAGTGTGTTCCTGAGGGCATCGAGGACCCCCAGGCACTCCTGGAGGGTGTGAAGGTAGGCAGGGGGTCACCTCGGGCTGGGCAGCTGAGGAGGGCCGGGCAGGTTCCTGAGGGCAGCTCAGCTCCGGGGGGCTTGGTGCAGACTGTCCTGGGGGTGGTACGTCCATGTGCGGAGAGGGGCCTTTGGTCTAAGCAAGCCCATCTAGGGTGTCCCAGCAGAGGCCACTGTTGAGACTTGCAGGGGGATCTCATGGTGGAAACTGGCTCTGCAGTTGACAATGAACTTTCTCTCAGGACTTGTTGAAAATCTGAGGCTTCAAGGGAAGTAGGCGTTACTGCCTACCCACCGGTGGTGCTGTTGTTGGGCCTGGGGACAGACTCCTCCATCCTGGTCAGGAAGACTTGCTGCTCTGGGCTGGCTTCCCCCGGGGCATGCTTCTGTTTCATGTGAGCAGGTTGTAAATCCCGATTGTCTTGTAGGTAGCCAGTTAAGAGCCACCTGGCCACCCAGGATTCAGAGGTCTCCAAGTAGAGCCTAATTATTGAGCAAACTCATTGAGCACCAGCTGTGTTGGCCATGGGGGAACGGGAAGCAGGCAGATAAAGAAATCAGGAGGGAATTCCTTGGTGGTCCAGTGGTTAGGAATTGGTGCTTTCACTGCTGTGGCCCGGGTTCAATTCCTGGTTGAGAACTAAGATCCTACAAGCCGTGCAGTATGGCCAAAACCAAACAAACAAAAAAGAAATTAGGAGACAGGGAATTGAGTGCCACAGTGTGTACCCAGGGCATGGGAGTGGTGTGAGGGGACACTTATTGGCCACACCAGGGGCCAGGGCTCTGGGACAGTTATGCAGTGAGGATTTGAGTTGGGCCTTAGAGACTGCGTAGGAGTCCTCCAGATGGGGAAGGATGTTCTAGGCAGAGTGCAAACGTGCAGTGTATTAAAGAAACAGAAAATACATTGGGAGGCCTTGTCTTGTGGTAATCATAACATTTGTTGAAAGCTTAGCACCTGCCAGGTACCAGTGCTAGGGAAGTGGTAGGTACCCATATCATCTGCACTTAACCAATGATGAAGTAGACGTAGGGAGGTTAAGGGACATGCCTGAGGTGACAGAGCAGGTAGATAGTAGGGCTGGGGTGAAGCCTCCAGAGTGCCTGTGTGGATATCGCTGCTTGAAACTAACTGTCTCCTGTCTCAGCATTGGTAAGGCTTTTTGATGTGAGGCCTCAGAGACATTTGGGCTTCCTTCTCCAATGTCTGATTCTCAGACATTGGAATCCAGCTGCCTGCTGCGGTTGGAAACTGAATTTGTCTCTTCTTTAATGGCTGCAGACTCAACCGAGGACTTAATTAGTTCATTTGTATATTTGTTTGTTTAGAAAACATTGTGTCAGGCCCTGGAATCTAGAAATATTAAGACTGTTCTGCTGCCCTTGAGGTGTTCAGTGATCAGGCACTGAACTCTTGGGGTCTAGTGGAGGGGAGACCTGGGGCCCAATCAGGTAGCTTAACAGGTACCACCAGCAGAAGGAACTGGTGTACAGGATCTTTAATCCAGGTTATGTCTTACTTTATGTAGCAGGTGTACCCACTATAGGTGCCACAAAATTAAAATCTTATAACTCTGGGAAATTGCCAGGTAAAAGAACTCTGTGGTCAATGTCCCGACAAAACAAATCTTTACTTTCAAATAGGTCTTTTTCATTGACTGTTTTGGAGGTTGCTGACCTCTCTTGAGAGTTTTGTGAAAATACGCTTATACACACAAAATTTTGTGTGCAATATCAGGGGGTCTTGGACTCCTGAGCCTATTCCTGGACCTCAGAATAAGAACCTCTAATCTTGTGGAATGGAGTTTTTGGGTTTCCTAAAGGAAATATTGGGTTTCCTAAAGGAAACCTTAGACTTCTGTCATGTGGCTACTTTTTTCTTCTAAGATTCTATAAAGTGAAAGCAAGCTATTTTCATCAACAATAAAATCACTAATAGCATTAAGGTTCCAAAATGTTGTAAATGAGTTAAAAAAAACCATTCATCTGAAGAGGAAATGTTGTTCTGTGCTTGTGAAGAGCCTTTTTTACTTTGTTATGTTTATGTGCAGTGTTCCTGGTTGGTCAGATTTCTTTCTAGGGATAGGACTCAGACCCTTGTATCCCTCACCTGTACCCACCTGATCGACCTCTGAGACTGGATTCAGCCTAGGCCCCGTGATGGTGTGAAGGAGGCCTAGGGTAGGGACTTAGACAAATTTCAAGGATCCCAGTCTGCATCCTCCCCAACCGCCACCATGGGGTTCAGTGGCAGCTCATGATAATATGTGGTAATGAATCTCAATTACTGTCTGTTGTTGTAGATCTTTTTCATATATAAACTCATTTAAACTTCCTAGCAATCCTCTGTGGTACTTTTGTTACCCCCATTTTACAGATGAGAAAATTGAGGTACAGATAGGTTAAGTAACTTGCCCAAGGCCACACATACTGCTCGATGGGGGAGTCCATGCGCTCACACACTAGACTGCTTTTTTGGCCGCTATAGAGAAAGTGATTTTCTCTCTTCTCAGAGGTGACTCTGAATTTAGGGGGAAGGTAATAAGGTGACTGTTTGGACTTCCTTTACAGAACAAGCAACAGATCTGTTTGGTCCTGGGACTAAAGTTGTAAATTGGCAGTCCCAGGGCCAAATCCAGCCTCTAGGCATTGCATTTGGCCTGTATAGTATTGAACATATTTTTGTAATTACTTGCTAACATTAAAAAATCAGGAGAATAAATTAAAGAAAGGTCAAGAAAGTTATATAAAATATCCTGGCTATCCTGGCTCATGTTCCTGACTGGCTACAAGCAGCAGGAAGTGAGTAGCAGGTGATCTCATACACCCCAGTCCCCACCACTCCCTATTGTCTCCCTAATGTCTACTTACCATTTGGATCACACATCTCTTTTTAGTATAATCTAACCATTTAGCTTACTTATTGAACTTACCTGTCTCCAGAGATATTTATGGTCTTGAGCCTTGTCTGAGGAGGGCCTTTTTCAGGCTAAAGAGCTTATAAGCTGGGTGGACAGGTCTCCTTAGAGCCCCATGAAAATTGGAGCCTCTGCTAGCACCTCTGAGTGCTGTGTGGCCTGTATGGGGGAAGTGGACAACTCGTGTTTTCCAGAGTAGGTAGATAGAGCTACTTCCTTGCTCTCTGGCCAGGCCATTAGCCCCAGTCCCTCCCAGTCCCTGGAGACCCAGAGGAGATTTTGAACCCAAGACTGGCCTCTAGAGTGAGTGTTGTCACAGAAGGCGAGCAGCTTCTTCCTGGCTGCACGCTTAGGTCCCTTCGTTCACTCTTCTCAGATGTTGGGGTTTCTTTTACACTGGCTGAGAACTAAAAGTCAGCTCAGGAATGTGGGTCCAAGACAGAATTCTTAGCCGATGCCCACTGCCTCCACTGCCGTTGAGTGATTTGTGTTTCTCACCAGTGGTGGTTCACCCTTGACGGTTGATCAGTTATGATCTTTGGCTTGTGTTGCAAAAAGATGATGTCTTTTTTCCTTCTCTCTCTTTCTCTGGGACCTGAGAGATTGCTGCTAATGGTGGCTCATGGTAACCAGAGCCCCTGGGATTAGAGACAGTCCCCAAAGTAAGTCAGTCTCCGGATGGCTAGGTTTTAGCTTTCATCAAAAACCTATTTTTTCCTTTCATTTGTAATGTATGGTTTTGGTTTTTTTAAAAAAAATATTTATTTATTTTTGGTTGCGTTGTGTCTTTATTGCTACGTGGGCTGTCTCTAGTTTTGGTGAGCGGAGGCTACTCTTCGTTGTGGTGCGTGGGCGTCTCATTGTGGAGGCTTCTCTTTGTTGCAGAGCACGGGCTCTAGGCATGCGGGCTCAGTAGTTGTGGCTCGCGGGCTCTAGAACTCAGGCTCAGTAGTCGTGGTGCACGGGCTTAGTTGCTCTGTGGCATGTGGGGTCTTCCCGGACCAGGGCTCGAACCTGTGTCCCCTGCATTGGCAGGCGGATTCTTTTGTTTTGTTTTGCGGTACGCGGGCCTCTCACTGCTGTGGCCTCTCCCGTTGCGGAGCACAGGCTCCGGACGCCGGACGCAGAGGCTCAGCGGCCGTGGCTCATGGGCCCAGCCGCTCCACGGCATGTGCCCAGGGGACTGGGGCATGAACCCGTGTCTCCTGCCTCGGCAAGCGGACTCTCAACCACTGCGCCACCAGGGAAGCCCCTGTCAGGCGGATTCTTAACCACTGTACCACCAGGGAAGTCCCTATGTTTTTTAATTGTGGTAAATTATATACAACATTTATCGTATTCATTAGTTAATTAATTATAATTACCAGATCACCAGTTTAGAATCTTGAAGGAAGAAACATTTACCATTTTAACCATTTTAAAGTGTACGGTTTAGTGGTATTAAGTACATTCACAATACTGTGCAACCACCACCTCTATCTAGTTCAGAACTTTTTCATCACCTGAGGCAGAACCTTGTACCCATCAGCAGTCTCCATTTCCCCCTCCCCCACAGTCTGCTTTCTGTCTTTATGGATTTACTGATTCTGGATATTTCATCTATTTAAGAGTTTTAAGTGTAGGGAGTTGCCTGGTGGTCCAGTAGTTAGGATTCAGGGCTTTCACTGCTGTGGCCTGCGTTCAGTCCCTTTTCGGGAACTGAGATCCTGCAAGCTGCGTGATGTGGCCAAAAGAAAAAAAAAAGAGTTTTAAGTGTAATGTTGTTAAATGATCAGTGTAAAAAAATAAATAAATAAATAAACATTATAGGCTAGAGGATAGAAAATGTCCCCTTCCTCAATTCTCACATCCTGGAAAATAAGCTTTGTTAATCACTTACTGAATGTACTTCTGGAGCTTTCCCCTCACTCCCATGTACACAAACATATATAAATTTGTTTTTAATTAGTTCATACTTGCTTTTGTCCCTTAAAGCTTGCTTTTTTGTGTCTGTTTCTATAGGTCTAGTTTACTCTTTTTTGTGGGCAGGACTTTTGAAAGTTGAGTTTTTCCTTGCAGCCATGCTAATGAGAATACCTCAGTGACCCTATGGTTTAAGCAAGACCAAGTGAGCTCAGTCGGACCTTGAAAACTTGACTGGGAGTGGGGGGGGTCTTGATTTAGATTCAAGTCAAAATGACCATCTACTTTTTTGCTTTTTGACAGGAAAGGAGATGCCAGCATCCTGTAAAAATCTAAGAAAGCCATTTCCTTCCCCATCTTTGTGAAACTCTTTGGGATTTGGCATTAAGGTGCCTTAAGTGACTCCCTTCTTTTAAGACAATTATTCTGTGGAGAGTGCAGGATACTGGCTTGTGCGTAATGGCAAAAACAAGAAATCAGGACACGAGAGATGCTTGAATTCAATTTCAGTTTCTGTTCTTAGCTATTTGCTGTGTGGCCTTGGGCAAGTCATACCACCTTTCTGTTTACCTGTATGTAAATCTAAGATATTAGACTAAATGTGCTTTGTCCTTTCAGGGATCAGATTCTGTTGGTTCCTTGGCCATTCTTAAGTGTATAACTGATTGAAATCTGAGTATTCTCACTGTAAAATGGGGATAATAACAGGGACCTAGGTCACTGAATTATTTTGTGGGACAATGAGGTAATGAACACTTAGCTCTCCTAGTAAGTCCTTGGAGAAAAATTAGGTATGCTTAGGTAATGGGCAAAGGAGAGTCAGACTGGCTTTGACCAGCTCCCCACCCTTCCCATGCTCTTTCACCACCTTTCAGCTTCCCCCATCCCTGTTTTAGGTTAGCGATTACCGTCTGTATTAGTTTCCTAAAGCTGCTGTAACAAAGTACCACAAACTGGCTTAAAACAACAGAAGTTTATTGTCTCACAGTTCTGGAAGTCGGAAGTCTGAAATCAAGGCCATGTTCACTCTGAAGGCTCTGGGGGAGGATCTTTCCTTGTCTCTTCCAGTTTTTCTTGGTTGCTGGCAATCCTTGGAGCTCCTTGGCTTGTAGCTACAACCCTCCAGTCTCTGCCACAGTCTTTACATTGGCAGTCTGTGTTGTCTGTGTTTCTGTGTGTCTTCTCTTCTCATAAGGATGATGTCTGGATTAGGGCCCACTCTAATCCAGTATGATCCATTTCCCAATAAGGCCACATTATGAGGTTTTAGATGCATTTGAATTTTGAGGGGCTCACTATTCAGTTCATTTTTTTCCCCTTTTATCTCTTGGATTGGCAATCATTAATCAGTGGACAAAGTAATTCCTAGTGAGATGGGAGTTACCCTGCATGCTGTCCCTCCTAGAGGAGTCTATACTTTCAGCTAGAACTCCAGAGAGCTGAGGCTCCTGATGGGAGGGTAGGAGGGCATGAGGCCATTTCTCTAATCATTTGTACATGACTTGAAAATAACCAGATGCATTACAAGGTTGTGAAGGCTTGGGCCTAAGTGCACAGTGACCACCGAGATAGGAAGTGGGAGGGTCTTTGTCAGATATACATTTACAAGGTGATTCTGCAGCTGTCCTTGTTAATTAAGATAATGCCAGGCTCTCTTTCCTATCATTCCATGCTCTTCTGGCTGCCAGAGTGTCAGCCAGGGGTGGAAATGCCAGCTCACTATAGACAGCCACCTTTCTTATTGCATGAAATTATGGGGCCTCACAGAATTATGGGACTGATGGAATTGTGAGGCCACATGGAATTGTGGGCCTGCATGGAATTATGGGGCTGCATGGAATTATGGGACTGCATAGAATTATGGGGCCACATAGGATTGTGGGTCTACATGGAATTATGGGGCTGCATGGAATTATGGGACTGCATAGAATTATGAGCCACATAGAATTGTGGGGCAGAATGGAATTAAGGGGCTGGAAGAGACAGCGAGGGACCACTGCTTTCAGATGTTACTTAAAAAAAACACAAAACCCACTAAAAAAGAGATCAATTGTATTGTTCTTTCATTAAAACCCAAATAGGAAAGAAAATAATGCTAAATTAAGAGTACATCGCCCAAACAAGTGTTATCTTTTAAGACTAAAGGTTGTGGAGCCAGGCTGACTCCCCTGTACCATCCATTAACCAGCTGACTGCTCTGGGGGAATGCAGTAAAATGGGGATAGTAAGAATCATGCCTCATTGAATTAGTGAGGTGACATGGGTAAAGAAAGAAAGCCTTAGCACAGGGCCTTTAAGTGCTCAGTGAGCTAGAGCTGATACTATTTCAGACACCATGGAGTGAGAACAGACCCATTTAGGGTCAAGTGTGAGAGTCTGTGAACCCCATGACTGTGAAAGGAAGGTGTGTACAGCTTTTCTCCCTTGGGATCATCAGGTCTGGACCCCAGAACACACCTGCTTATCTAAGTTGCCCTTTCTGGGTCTTGCTCTTTTGCAAAACAGTGAGGCGTAGAGCCCAGACCTCCAGCACTGTCAGCTTTTTAAAAATCTTCACACCCCTCCTGCTTCAGAGGAGCCAAAAGGCGGGAAGCCAGTGGGAGGGCTGCAGCCTGGCTTTCTCACACCCCGAGGATGACCCAGAGCATAGAAAACAGGGAGCAACCAGATTCAGCCTGGCCAGGGGATCAGGCCTCCAGAATTCACCAAGGCTCTTCTACTGGGGGCTGCATGTAATATTGAGCCCTGTGTTTGGTATTTTTGCTGGGCTGTGAGTGGATAGAGGGTTGATACAGGGGTGAATCCTGTCACCTAAGGAGCCAAACAAGGTACGTGTTATTCTGAGTCTGCTGCTGGTACCACCTCAGGAGAACGAAGGAGAGCAGTGAGGGGCCAGAGATCTGAGTTCCAGACACCTGTGCAAACTCTAGACTTGAAAAGTGGGTGGGTTGATCCATGCCACTTGGGGTTCCTTTTAGCCTAAAACTGACTTCTGGGTCCCTGAATCACATTTTTATCCCCACTAGTTATGTAGCTATATCAGCTTTTAAACTGCCCTTCAAAATTAAATAAACTTAAAATTTTTTCCCTATGCTTAGAACTTGTTAAATGGATGAATTCTGCAAACAGAGGATGGGGACTGTGTATCCCAACAGGAAATATGGCATAAGCCAAAAGGGATCGGCTGACATTTGTTGAGCATTTTCCACATGCCAAACACCTTCCATGTATTATGTTGCTGGCAAGGTGAGGACTGTTATTCCATTTCTTAGATGGGAAACTGAGACTTAGAGAGATGTGACTCGCCCAAATCATGTAGCTAATAAGCTTTTTTTTTTTAAAAAAGTTTTAATTTATTTTATTATTTCTTTTGGCTGCACCAGGTCTTAGTTGTGGCATGCGGGATCTTTAGTTGCAGCTTGCGAACCCTTAGTTGCAGCATGCATGCGAGATCTAGTTCCCTGACCAGGGATCGAACCCAGGCCCCCTGCATTGGGAGTGCGGAGTCTTACCCACTGGCCCACCTGGGGAATCCCATTAATAAGCTTCTAATCATGATGCACTATGGCAAGTGTGGTCTGTTAGTTTCCCGTGACTGCCATAACAAATGACCACAAACTTGGTGGACTGAAACAACAGAAATTTATTCTCTAACAGTTCCAGAGGCCAGAAGTCAGAAGTCAAGGTGTTGGCAGGGCTGTCCTCCCTTGGAAGGCTCTGGGGAGGATCCTCCCTTGTTCTTCCAGCTGCTGGGGGTTCCCGGTGTTCCTTAGCTTGTGGCTGTGTCACAGCAGTCTCTGCCTTGCCTCTGTCTTCCCATGGCCTTCTTCCTTATGTCTGTTTGAATCTCCCTCTCCGTTCTCTTATAAAGACACCAGTTGTTGGATTTAGGGTCCACCCTAAATCCAGGATTATTTCATCTCGAGATTCTTAACTAATTATATCTGCAAAGCCTTCCCCCCCCCCCCCCCCCCCCCCCGCCCCAAGTAAGGTCACATTCACAGGTACCAGGGATTAGGACTTGAACATAGCTTTTTTTTTTTTAATCTTTTTTTTTTCTTGGCCACACCATGAGGCTTGTGGGTTCTTAGTTCCCCGACCAGGGATTGAACCCGCAGTGAAAGCACGGAGTCCTAACCACTGGCCTGCCAGGGAATTCCCTGAACATAGCTTTTTGCGAGACACAGTTCAGCCCAGTACAGATGGGTTTTTACAGGCAGGCACAAGATGGTTGGGCTGGAGTGGAGGCAGGGATCTTGGGAGACCTAAGGTGCCTTGATGCCTGGTTGCAGGGGTCCTTACCTATGGCCAGGAGGGACCCCTGAGACTGCTGGGTTCCCTACAACAGCAGTGCGAGCTGCTCCATGCCATGTTACTCTCCCTCTGCTGGCCTGTGGTTGGCGATTCCTGATACCTGCTTCTGCTTTATTGTCACAGTGTTGGTATTTTTAGTCACAGTTATAAATGGAGTTTCTAATTATTAATGCCCCATTCTGGGGAGCAGTGGGGCCTGAATCCAGTGTTAACTGATAAAGCTCTTTGAGAGAAGTTGGCATAAGGAGGAGCAGAGGCCCAGCACATCCATTGTCTGTGGTTATCTTGTTAAGTCAAAAGCAGGGCAGTTTGCATCAGAAAGGGCCTGGTAGCCCCAGTCTTTCTCTTATAGAAAGCCTGCCCTATTCATTCCTACTCAGAAGGATTGTATGGTATAACCCAGAGTGCTGGGCTGTTACAGGCACCCAGGCTTCCTAGTCTCTGCTTCCAAGAGCCCCAGGGAGTGTATAAATGCTAGCAGAGCCCAGGGAAGACAGTGACAAGATTCCCTCCCTTCAGCACAATTTATTTCTCAGAGAGAAAATCTCCAATTAGAATAATCTCCTCTTCCTGCAGCCTGTCACATACAGAAGAAAAATACTTCCCTGTGGGCCAGAGGCCAGAGTGCCCCCTGGTGGCCACTGACAGCCACACATGGAGAGGAACTCTGCTTCCTTCAGGAAGTGTGTGTATGAGCTCCGAGACTCAAGGATACTTGGCGAGGTCTCTTTATTAATTTTAATTATTATTTATCACTATGTATTAATTATTAATAATACTTATGCCTTCAGTAATAGATTTTTTAAGGGTTTTTTAAAAAATTAATTGATTTATTTATTTTGGCTGTGTTGGGTCTTTGTTGCTGCGCACGGGTTTTTTATTGCGGTGGCTTCTCTTGTTGTGGAGCACAGGCTCTAGGAACGCGGGCTTCAGTAGTTGTGGTGCACGGGCTTAGTTGCTCCGCGGCATGTGGGATCTTCCCAGACCAGGGCTTGAACCCGTGTCCCCTGCATTGGCAGGCGGATTCTTAACCACTGCACCACCAGGGAAGTTCCCAGTAATAGCTTTTTTAACCAGCCATTCCTCTAAAGAGGCCTTACTTCAATGCTTGTGAGTTACTGACACCAACTCTGATACTGAAATGACAGGAAATCTTGAGACAATTCAGAAGGAAACTCAAAGCAAACCAAGGCAAGTGGGCATTATTTTCAGTCACATGCAGAGCAGTGTTTGTAAACTGGTCACCCATGGCCCAGGCCAGCCCACAGATATATGTGGCTCACAGTGTTGTTTTTGAAATTTTCAGTCAGTTGCCAACATTTGAAATTGGAGAGATTTTGTTTTATTTTATTTTTAAGATTTTTTTTGGATGTGGACCATTTTTAAAGTCTTTATTGAATTTGTTACAATATTGCTTCTGTTTTTTTTTTATGTTTTGGTGTTTTGGCTGCATGGCATGTGGGATCTTAGCTCCCCGACCAGGGATCGAACTTGCACTTCCTGCATTGGAAGGTGAAGTCTTAACCACTGGACCACCAGGGAAGTCCTGAAATTGGAGAGATTTTAAATAAAACTCTGTATCTTTGATTTCTTCTGAAAAACCAGAGATCTGGTAGGGTTCATTTCCACAGGAGGTTAATAAGTTGAAATTGAGAAGCATTTGCCATCTTTAAACTGGGCACGTGGTCTCTAGTTTGCCATACGCTGCACTACTGTCTATCGCTCTAAGAGTCCATTTATATTTTTAACTTTCCCTGCGTGGTTCCTGGAGGCATTTGAGTTTGTTACCCCCCAGCATAGAGTTTGAGATTGGGATAAGGGGGCAGAAAATCCTGTGGAAGTCCTCTGCCCCCCAACCATAGGGTAAGATATATGTATATAGCTTTGGCTAGACATGGAGCATCTTCCTGAAAAGCTTTTTTCTTAATGATTGGTGTGTGTCGGGGGCAGGAAACATAATTTTTAGAAGAAAACAAACCCTGATGTATTGTGGAGGAGGGTGTGAAATTCATATGGGTTATTAAGAACTATGAAATGTCAACAAAATTTCATTCCTGTGCAGGCCCACTTTGGTCACACGAGCCTCTTCTGTGATGGGGGGGGATGTTTCAGAAAGGTTTTATAAAGGTGTTAGTGGCTGAATGGTGTTAGTTAGTCCCTCTGTCTGTTTTGCAAGGAATAGGTGGGGATGATTCACTTCTGTATTTGTGAGTCGAATGGTAAATATGAGCCCAGATTGTCTCTTGGGTATCTTTTTTTTTTTTTTAATTATTTATTTATCATTTTTGGCTGCATCGGGTCTTAGTTTCGGCAAGTGGGCTCTTTGTTGTGGCGTGGGCTCTTTGTTGCAGCACGCGGGCTTCTCTCTAGTTGTGACGCGCGGGTTCCAGAGCACATGGGCTCTGTAGTTGGGCACGCAGGCTCTCTAGTTGAGGCACGCAGGCTTGGTCACCATGCAGCATGTGAGATCTTAGTTCCCTAACCAGGGATCGAACCTGCGTCCCCTGCACTGGAAGCCAGATTCTTTTTTTTTTTTTTTAATAAATTTATTTTATTTATTTATTTTTGGTTGTGTTGGGTCTTCGCTGGGTGTGGGGGCTTTCTCTAGTTGCAGCGAACGGGGGCTACTCTTTGATGCGGTGCGCGAGCTTCTCATTGCGGTGGCTTCTCTTGTTGCAGAAAACGGGCTCTAGGCACTCGGGCTTCAGTACTTGTGGCACACGGGCTCAGTAGTTGTGGCACGCGGGCTCTAGAGCGCAGGCTCAGTAGTTGTGGTGCGTGGGCTTAGTTGCTCCATGGCATGTGGGATCTTCCTGGACCAGGGCTCGGACCATGTCCCCTGCACTGGCAGGCGGATTCTTAACCACTGTGCCACCAGGGAAGCCCAAGGAAGGCGAATTCTTTACCACTGGACCACCTGGGAAGTCTCCGAGGTGTCTTTTTAATAATGGGGTAGGGATGAGTTGGAGACATTGCTCACATGGTTTCCTGAGGCTTTATCACCCAGTGTTACTGGTTAGGTTTGTTGTCAGATGGACCAGGTCAATGCCAGTTTTCACCCACCTCTCAGCTGTGTGACCTTGAACTATATCACTGAACCTCTCTGAATTTTACTTTCTGCTTTTGTGAAATGGGGAGAATCAGCCCTACCCCACAGATAGGATTATTTTAATGTCTAGAGCAAGCACTCAACAAACGTTCCTAAGAATGGTCATAAAATCACATCCAGCTTCATAGCCTACAATCAAGGTGTAGATGTCACTGTTCTACTCCGAGGACACACAATAGGAAGCTGTGGCTTACCCGAGGTGACGCAGGTTGTAAGTTGTAGAACCTGAACCCAGATCTTCTGAGTCTAGAACTAGTGTTGTCCCAGGCAAAACAGCAGAAGTTTAACTAGTGAGATAGTATGTCCCCAATCTGTACTTTCTGGAACCTCTGAATCCATTCCTTAGGGAGGGACTGCCTTGCCCCACTCCTTTCTCCCCTTTTTAAAAATTGTGGTAAGATATACATAACATAAAATTTATCATTTTAACCACCTTTAAGTGTTCAGTTCAGTGTCATTAAGTACATTTACATTGTTGTAGAACCATCACCATCCATCTCTCCAGAACTTTTTCATCTTCCCAAACTAAAACTCTGTATCCAGAAAAAAATAAAAGAAAAAAGTAAAAAAACAAACAAGAAAAGCCCCTCTATATCCATTAAATAATAACTCCCCATTTCTCCCCTCCTCCAGCCCAGCAGGCACCCTTCTACTTTCCGCTTGTATGAATATACTGCTTTAGGGACCTCATATAAGTGGAATCATATGGTACTTGTCCTTTTGTGTCAGGATTATTTCACTGAGCGTAATGTCCTCTAGGTTTATCCATGTTATAGCATGTGACAGAATTTCCTTCCTTTTTCAGGCTAAATAATATTCCTTGGTATGTATATTATACATATTATTTATCCATTCATCCATCGGTGGACACTTGAGTTGTTTCTACCGTTTGGCTGGTTTTTGTTTTTGTTTTAATTTTTTTTTGATGTGGACCATTTTTAACGTCTTTGTTGAACTTGTTACATTATTGCTTCTGTTTTATGTTTTGGTCTTTTGGCCATGAGGCATGCGGGATCTTAGCTCCTTGACCAGGGATCGAACCCACACCCCCTGCACTGGAAGGTGAAGTCTTAACCGCTGGACCACCAGGGAGGTGCCCTGTTTTGCTGCTGTGAACAGTGTTGATATGAACACGGCTCCCTTCCCTTTTTCAGAGATGGGCTGAATGATGCAGTCGTTAAAGAGTCTTCACCCCTTACTGGCTGAGTGGTCTTGGACAATTCCCTTCATCCCTTAAGCCCTGCTTTTCTCATCTGCACTGTGGAAATGATGATAGTTCATCCCACAGGGTGGTCAGGAGGATTGGGTGAGAGAGTAGATATGAAATATTTAGTACGGTACCGGCCACAAAGCAAGCACTCAGTACTTCTTACTCTCATACGTTCATTCAACAGAACATGTGCCTGCTCTCCTCCTGACGTTGACAGTTACCCCTCACCTGGCTAGTCTCACCTACCCCGAGTGGTGACCAGGTGGGTAGAGGGCCGTGGGAATGACCCACTCAAGTGCAAGTTGTGAGAGGTACAATGTCCGCAGTGCATGTGAAAACAATAATGAAAGAACAAAGCTGATAAAAAGTTGGTTTGATTTTGTCATCATCAGGAACTGGCAATTCTAAACAATGTCAGTGATGAAATACTTCTTCCTCCAGGCACGATCCAGGGAGCGATCGTTGCCAATGCTCCCAGCCTTTGGTTGCCTCATACACTCCATGTGAATTCCACACCTGAGTTGCATTTTGTCTGTATACTTGTTTCCTTTCTGTTGTATTTCTTTTTTTTTTTTGCGGTACGCGGACCTCTCACTGTTGTGGCCTCTCTCGTTGTGGAGCATAGGCTCCGGACGCGCAGGCTCAGCGGCCATGGCTCACGGGCCCAGCCGTTCCACGGCACGTGGGATCTTCCCGGACCGGGGCACGAACCCGCGTCCCCTGCATCGGCAGGCGGACTCTCAACCACTGCGCCACCAGGGAAGCCCTGTATTTCTTTTAAAATATGCTGCATAGGTGTTAGAAAAATTGGTGACCTAACAATCCTGTTTTCCTTTATTGTAGCTGTTTCTACTGTCTGATAGGCATTTTAAAAATTATTTTTTATTAATAGACTTTATATTTTAAAACAGTTTTATATTTTCAGAAAAATTCTGCAGATAGTACAGAGTTTCCACATAACTCCCACACCCAGTTTCCCCTGTTATTAACATCCTATGATAATAGCCTGCATTTATTACTTTTTTTATATATATATATATATATATATATATAAATTTATTTATTTATTTATTTTTCGCGGCATTGGGTCTTCGTTACTCTGCACGGGCTTTATCTAGTTGTGGTGAGCGGGGGCTACTCTTCGTTGTGGTGCGTGGGCTTCTCATTGCGGTGGCTTCTCTTACTGCGGAGCACGGGCTCTAGAGCGCAAGCTTCAGTAGTTGTGGCACTTGAGCTCAGTAGTTGTGGCTCGCGGGCTCTAGAGCGCAGGCTCAGTAGTTGCGGTGCACGGGCTTAGTTGCTCTGCGGCATGTGGGATCTTCCCAGACCAGGGCTCAAACCCGTGTCCCCTGCATTGGCAGGCGGATTCTTAACCACTGCACCATCAGGGAAGGCCCTGCATTTGTTACTTCTAATGAACCAATACTGATACATTATTGTTAACTAAAGGCTATCGTTTATTCACATTTCCTCAATTTTTACCTAATGTCCTTTCTTCCTCCTTTTGTCTGCGATAGTTTCTCAGAGTTTGCTTGTTTTTGTCTCCCTGGACAGATTTAAGGTGTACGGGTTAGGCATTTTGTAGAGTCCCTCTTCGGGGATTTGTGGCTTTATTTATTTATTTAAGTTATTTACTGGAGACTTACTGTAGGTTAGTCATTGTGGGAAGCTGGGGATATAGCAGTGAACCAAGACATTTTATAGATAGCATTTATAAATCATTGACATTGACTCTGGGGCTTGGAGAAGGTTGTACATGCTGAGAATTGAACCCAGGCACCCCCAGAGGCCAAACTGTTGACCACGGTGTTGTTGGCCCCCTTCTGTGGGGAGAGGAAGGAGTTGTTCAGGTAGGTTTAAGGTAATAGGCACGTTTTAAAAATTTTTATTTATTTATTTTAAAAAATTATTTATTTTACTTTTTATTTTTACTTATTTATTTATTTTTTGCTGCCGCACAGCTTGTGGGATCTTAGTTCCCTGACCAGGGATCAAGCCTGTGCCACCTGCAGTGGAAGTGTGGAGTCTTAACCACTGGACCGCCAGGGAAGTCCCAACATTTTGAAAAATCGGGCAACCAAATGATGATCATAAAAGTAGGAAAATAAGTAGATAAGTTAGAAGTGAGTTAGATTCTTTCTGGTGAAGATTTGGGAAAGTGAGTTAAAATCATCTTCACCTACATTTATCTTCTGAGCTCTTCTGCTCTTCCTGTTAAGTGCTACTGTGCAACTTACTCTGTTCTTAAATGTCTCTGCAGGAATGTTTTGTACAATCCAAAAATTAATGGTCGAGGTAGGCCAGTAACGAATAGGCCAGTAACACATCTGTGTCCATCCCTAAACACCTTTTTATGGCATGCTGTGGGTGCAGCCAAAAAACCCATGTGTGACATGGTCACGCGGCAGGTAGTCTGGTGCCAGAGAGCAGGGTTCAGGGGCTCTGTCCTCCTGGTCTGGGGCGGCATCAGAGTCCTTTGAGCATTTCTGAACCTTGGTTGCCTCACCAATAAGTTAGGGATGATTCAGTGGAGTGACATCTTACACCTTGATGAGATTCTAAAGTTAGCAGCACACAAGGCCAAAATCTGGTAGAGTCAGGATTACCCTGAAAAACCTTGAAACCACCCACAAAGGAGTGAACACAAAGTGCCTGTGTGGGAGACCCTCACACAGTCTGGCAGTATGTCCATCACAGCCCATTTTTCTGCCAGCACATGGCTAGCAGACTCCAAGCTTAGTCAGACCAGATTGAGTATCTACTTGTGTTTAGGGCCCTTGATACAAAAAACAATGACATGTCTTTACACACCAGGATGAGAATACACATGGCTTGCCGACTGATGGAAAACCAGAGGCAGGGCTCATGGGTGAGACCTCGTGGTTGCTTTTGTTTCTCTGAGTACGTAGCTGAATTGTGTACATTAGAGGATCAGTTGGGTCACTGCCCAGCCCCCTCCGAGAGGACTTGGTAAGGATTAAATGAGGTTGGGTCCATGAGAGTCCCTGGAGTTCTGGACAAATGTTTTGTGTCAAAAGTATGATCAGTGAGTGATACATTCATGCAAGTCGTAGGGAGGTGTGTGATTTGCTCTTAAAAATTTTTTTGGAGAAGGGGATGTTCTGTGTTTTGTGGATGCTGGGGAAGCCTGGCTGCTTGGTTTCTAATGAGTGTGTGGGTATTGGTGGAGTTGGGGGGACAGGCAGTGACTCTGCAGAGACTTCTGCTGGGTAAGGTGCAGCCTCCAGCCCCCTTCAGAGACATCCCCTCTACCCTAGGCTAATATGGCTGCTTTGTTTCACCACAGAATGTCCTGAAGGAGCACGCGGATGACGACCCCAGTCTGGCCATCACTGGGGTTCCCGTAGTCACTTGGCCAAAGAAGACTCCAAAGGTAAGACACAGATCGCCCACAGCTGGGAGACCATAAATCCACTGCTTTTTCCCATCTCCTGTAAGATGAATGTTGGCAGCCTTTCAGGGGGAATTCCTGGGAGAGGGCACCCCATTTAAGATGAATGATGTTGATGAGTTGTTCATTGCAACTTTTTTTTTTTAAAACGGATCATTTTCCCTAGCTGTGGAAACTGCAGGCACTGCCCCCTGGTGGTCACTCAGAAAACTGGGGAAGTGATGCCTCACCTTTCTTCCTTTCCTCCCCTCCTTTCTTCTATATTTCCTTCCCTTGACCTCTAGCTGCTTTTTGGGCTGTTTTCTCCTCTTCTGAAAGTAGTTTTTTTCTCTTTCTAAATGGGTTGATGCTGGGGAATTCCCTGGCGGTCCAGTGGTTATGACTCCGTGCTTCCACTGCAGGGGGCACGGGTTTGATCCCTGGTAGGGGAACTAAGATCCCACATGCCTTGCGGTGTGGCCAAAAAAAGAAAACAGGGTTGGTGCTCACCATGAAAAATTTGATCAAACAGGAAAGGACAAAGATGCTGGGAAGAATAGTAGTGACGTCACTGAGAACTTACCAGGGGCAGGTTGCCTTGCCTGGTCCTCTGCATCCCCTGTCTTATTTAGACTCCAGCAATCCTGTGGGATAGACACTTGTGATTTGTTTTACAGATGAGGAAACTGAGGCTTAAAAAGACGAAGTTACTTGTTAGGTTACTTGGCAGAGCCAAGGATGCAAAGATCAGTCTAACAGCAGAGACCAAACTTTCAACTAGTGCCCTACCTCGGCTGCACCACTTTCTTGAGCAAGTTATATAAGCTCCCAGAACCTTACTTTCCTCATTTGTAAAAAGGGGTTATACCAGTACGTACTTCAAATGGTCATTGTGAGGACTAAACAAGATAATGCATGCAGAGTCTGTAGGACAAGGGCTGATTCATGGTAAGTGCTCTAAGTGTCAGTTGTAACCTAAGCAGCCTTCCTGTTGATGGGTATTTTGCTAATTTCTGATTTTTTTACTGTTATAAAAAACACTGAGGGCTTCCCTGGTGGCGCAGTGGTTGGGAGTCCGCCTGCCGATGCAGGGGACACGGGTTCGTGCCCCGGTCCGGGAAGATCCCACATGCCGTGGAGCGGCTGGGCCCGTGAGCCATGGCCGCTGAGCCTGCGGGTCCGGAGCCTGTGCCCCGCAACGGGAGAGGCCACAACAGTGAGAGGCCCGCGTACCGCAAAAAAAAAAACAAAAAAAACCCAAAAAAACCCAAAAAAAAAATACTGAGAGGAACTTTCTAGATCTCTACTGTCCAAAAGGGTAGCCACTAGTCATATGTTGCTATTGAGCACTTGAAATAAGGCAAGCCCAAATTGAGAGGTGCTGTCAGTATAACATACACAATAGATTTCAAAGACTTAGTACAAAAAAGAACAGTGCACAATACCAATTTAATTTATTTTTTATATTGATTGCCTGTTGAAATTAGGGTTGCCAGATTTGAAAAGGAAGCCCATTTAAATTTGAATTTCAGGGCTTCCCTGGTCTTGCAGTGGTTAAGAATCCGCCTGCCAATGCAGGGGACACGGTTTGAGCCCTGGTCCGGGAAGATCCCACATGCTGCAGAGCAACTAAACTCGTGCACCACAACTACTGAGCCTGCGCTCTAGAGCCCACGAGCCACAACTACTGAACCCACGTGCCACAACTACTGAAGCCCGTTCGCCTGGAGCCTGTGCTCCGCAACAAGAGAAGCCACGACAGTGAGAAGTCTGCGCACTGCAACGAAGAGTAGCCCCCACTCGCTACAACTAGAGAAAGCCCCCGCGCGGCAACAAAGACCCAACACAGGCATAAAATAAATAAATAATAAATAAATTTATTAATTAATTTGAATTTCAGATAAACAGCAGATACCTTTTTTTACTCTAAGTATATCCCATATAGTGCACGTGATATACTTATGCTAAAAAGAGTTTTTGTTCTTTATCTGAAATGTAATGGGGCATGCTGTATTTTTATTTGCTAAATCTGGCAACCCTAGTTGAAATGATAAAATTTTGGATATATTAAACAAAATGGATTATTAATATTCACTTCACCTGTTTCTTTTTACCTAGTAAAATGTGGCTTCAAAAAAATTTTAAAGTACACATGTGACTCACATTATATTTCTATAGGACAGTGGTGTTCTGGGTTATTCATTTCACTTTTGTTTGATTATCTTCTTAGGGTATATTCTTTTTCTTGGCCACGCTGTGCAGCTTGTGGGATCTTAGTTCTCTGACAAGGGATTGAACCCGGGGCCACAGCAGTGACAGCACCGAGTCCTAACCACTGGACCGCCAGGGAACTCCCATTAGGGTATATTCCTAAATGTGGGATTGTTAATGGGGAAAGTACTTGTGGGTATTGAATTCTAATATTCTTTGAAGCTTAGTGGGAACTGAGGTGGCCATAGAAATGAAAAGGAGTTGCCTGCACATCTGCCTTTAGCTCCCCAATCTGTGGATGTTGAGTGGGGTTCTAGAGTTGACTTTCCCCTACATGGGCCATAAATATAAATGTCATTTATCAGACCACAAACCGTGCTTGCAGACACAGCAACTTGAAATAGCCCAGCCAGGTCCCATGGCTGCTTTGAACCTGCAGAGGAAACGGTGGCTTTGCCTTGCTACCGCCTGCTTCCCTCCTAGCTGAGGAATTGCTCCACAGGACAGATTAGGGTTTATAGAGGGCATGGGCTTGGCTTTTTTTTTTTTTAATTTAAATTTTATTTATTTTTTTATACAGCAGGTTCTTCTTAGTTATCCATTTTATACATATTAGTATATACATGTCAATCCCAGTGTCCCAGTTCATCCCCTTCCCCTTCCCCCCACCACTTTCCCCACTTGGTGTCCATACGTTTGTTCTCTACGTCTGAGAGCATGGGCTTTTAAAGAAACACACTTGCCACTACTCACTGTAGTCTCAGAATTAATGGAGGGTTCCAAACCAGCCTCTGGGGGAAATCACTTCAGGACCACAAATGTGCCCTGTCTGGAGTCACTTAGCCCACTCCTCAGGGGCTTCTAGGCATTTTTTTTAAAAAAAAGAAAGCTCTGCCCCTTCTCCTCCCAAGGCCTGGAAACAGGAAGCTGGCTTCTGGTGGGAGTAGCCCTTATTTAAGATTCCCTTGGAGGACTGGTTTATAAGCACTGGTCTGTACATAAGTTGGGCGTGGATGGTATCAACACTGGTGGGAGAAATTGGAGCCCTTAGGCTGGTTGGGAAAGAGTGGGGGAGGGAGAAGTAAGAGCTTTTGACGTTTAACAGTGCTTGTGGGGTGCCAGGCTTTTTTTTTAAACACCTTATAATGAAACAAATAGAACTCACATACCTTACAGTTCTCCCACTTAAAGTGTACAATGAAATGTTTTTAGTATGTTGAAAATATTTAGAGTTGTGCAACCAACACCACAGTCTAATTTTGGAACGTTTTCATACCCCCTTAAAAGAAGCCCCATTAGCGGTCAGTTCCCACTCCCCCAAGCCGCGCCTCCCCCAGCTGCTGGAAACTTTGTCTCCATGGATTTGCCTATTCTGGACATTTCATATAAATAGAATTGTACAGTATGTGGCCTTTTGTGACTGACTTCTTTCACTTAGAAGAACGTTTTCAAGGTTCATCCAAGTTATATATCTTTCAGTATTTCATGCCTTTATAGGGTTGAATAATATTCCACTGTATGGATGCACCACAGTCTGTTTAGTCATTCATCTGTCAATGGGCATTTGGGCTGTTTCTACCTTTTGGCTATTGTGATTGATGATGCTATGAACATTCATGTACAGGTTTTTATGTGAACATATGTTTTCATTTCTCTTGGGTAGAAACCTAGGCATAGAATTGACTAGTCAGATGGTAGCTCTACATTGAAGTTTTTGAGGAACTGCCTGTTTCTCAAAGTGGCTGCAGCATTTTCTATTTCTCCCAGCAATTATAAGAGTTCCAGACTTCTCCACATCTTTGCCAACACCTATTATCTGTCTTTTTTTTTTTCAAAAGCACATTCTCTGCATTCAAATACCTTATTCTTTTTTTTAAAATTACTAATTAATTTATTTTTGCTGTGTTGGGTCTTCGTTTCTGTGCGAGGGCTTTCTCCAGTTGTGGCAAATGGGGGCTACTCTTCACTATCGCGGCCTCTCTTGCTGGGGAGCACAGGCTCCAGACGTGCAGGCTCAGTACTTGTGGCTCACGGGCCCAGCCGCTCCGGGGCATGCGGGATCCTCCTAGACCAGGGCTTGAACCTGTGTCTCCTGCATTAGCAGGCAGATTCTCAACCACTGCGCCACCAGGGAAGCCTTATCTGTCTTTTTGATTAGAGCCATGCAAGCACAATCGTTTTCTTTTTAATTTAGTTAGTTTTCTATAAATTATTTGAAGTTTATTGTATGAGTTTGCAAGGGCGGCTGTGACAACGTGTCTCAGACTGAGTGGCTTAAATGACAGAATATTAATTTTCTCACCGGTCTGGAGGCCAAAAGTCTGAAATCACGGTGTTAGTTGGCAGGATGTCTTTCTTTCTTTCTTTCTTTCTTTCTTTCTTTCTTTCTTTCTTTCTTTCTTTCTTTCTCTCTCTCTTTCTCTCTCTCTCTCTCTCTCTCTCTCTCTCTCTCTCTCCCTCTCTCTCTCCCTCTCTCTCTCTCTCTCTCTCTCCCTCTCCCTCTCTCTCTCTCTCTCTCTCTCTCTCTCTCTTTCCTTTCCTTCCTTCCTTCCTTCTTTCTTTTTTTCTTTCATAGAGCTGAAGAGTCTTTTTTTAAAAAAATTATTTATTTATTTATTTCTGGCTGTGTTGGGTCTTCGTTGCTGTGCGCGGGCTTTCTCTAGTTGTGGCGAGCGGAGGCTACTCTTCGTTGCGGTGTGCAGGCTTCTCATTGTGGTGACTTCTCTTGTTGAGGAGCACGGGCTCTAGGCACATGGGTTTCAGTAGTTGTGGCATGTGGGCTCAGTAGTTGTGGCACATGGGCTCAGTAGTTGTGGCTTGTGGGCTCTAGAGCTCAGACTCCGTAGTTGTGGTACATGGGCTTAGTTGCTCTGTGGCATGTGGTATCTTCCCGGACCAGAGCTCGAACCCATGTCCCCTGCATTGGCAGGCAGATTCTTAACCACTGCGCCACCAGGGAAGCCCGGCAGGATGTATTTCTTCTGAGGACTCTTTCCTTGGCTTGTAGATGGCTGTTGTCTCTGTGTCTTCACACGGTCTTCCCTTTGTGTGTGTCCTAATCTCCCCTTCTTATAAGGACACCAGTCATAATGAATTTGGGCTCACCCTAACGACCCCATTTTAACTTAGTTACCTCATTAAAGACCTATCTCCAAATACAGTCACATTCTGAGGTGCTGGGGGTTCAGACTTCAACATTTGGGAGGACACAATTTAAGCCCATAACATGTATTATAAATTATACAAAAAGGAATAAATAACATAATAATGAATACCATGACTCCCCCCTGCCCCGACTCAGCTCTAGAAATAAATTATTGCCAGTATAACCAAAACTCCCCTGGGTATTCCTTCTAAATGTATGCAACAGTTTTTAGATTTTATTTAATTCTTACATCGAGGCTGGGAGGGGGTTAGGATTGTCTTCATGATACAGCTGAAACTGGGGACTCAGAGAGGTAGGCTGGTAAGCCTGGGGCCACACAGCTTGTGAATCTAAGGTGTTCATCCCCAGATTTGTCCCTGCGCCTGAGGAACTCAATGAAACGTGGTGGAGGGCAGGGGGAGGGGAGGCTGGCTGCTATATTTATGCATTTCCTGGCTGGTGGGGTTAAAAAGTTAACAGGAAGGGAAGAAGTAAGTAAACGACTGACTGCCTGGGCCGCCCGGGGTCTCTTGATTCCCAGGTTTGCAGTCGGCTTCCTCCCAATTTGATGCAGGTTGGGTTGAAAGATCAAGGGTGCTCATTGAGGCTGTCAGGATGCAAAGTCGGGATCGGTACTGGGTCTGGCTCAGGTTACTTAAGCAATTAATGCTAAATGATGATTAGCAAGAAATGCTTTGATCTCCCACCTTGCCTCCTGGAGAAGAAAGTCCCTTTCTGGAACTGATTAGGTGCCGTGAGGTCATTTCTGATGTGGTGTCTTTCAAATCAAAGATGCTACTGAATCACCCTCTGTCACAGTTCCCCTGATTGGCCGTTTTCCCCAGTAGTGATGGATTTGTTTTGATCCGTCTGTACTCTGGCCACTTCCTTTTATGACCAAGTGGTAGGATTTGGGGGCCTGTCTGTGACCTTAGAACCAAGCTGAGGGAACTGAACTTCTTTGAGGCCCGACTTCTGACCTCAGCCTTATTAGCAAGTTGACCTTCTGCCCACCAGCCAGACGCTTGTACTCAGCCAGCTTGTGGGTTGGTTCCCAGAGAAGGAAACCGAGGAAGGAGGTGAGATGAAGCTTTCCTGGAAAGCGAGCATGTTGATGCATTTGCTTCTTAATCTCTAGTGGCCAAACCAGGCTGCCTCTTGAATTTCAATTATTGGCAGTTTTTCCTGAGTGGAAGAGCAGAGAGGCTGGAGAGTATACCAGTAAGAACCCTGACGGGGACGTGGGGACAGCCCTCTTCAGCAGTTAGTGGATCAGCTCCCTCACGGGGACGTCACAGGAACCACAGGAGGAAGTCACACACACACACCTGATGTCTGTGTCACCCTCAGTTCTGCTTTGTTTCTCTTCCCCTTCCTCCACACTTGGTCATTCAGATCTGGGAGGCCTGAGAAGTCTGGGGTCCCCTGGGAGTGACACGCAGCCTTTCCCTGAAGGATAGGCACATAAGTCTGTAAAAGAGGCCCCCATGTACTTCCTGTTCCCACTCTGCCCTGCTCCCAGCTCCTGTCTCCCCCGAGTAATTCAGCTGATGATGTACAGTTGAGGAGGGAGGATGACTGCCATTTATAGTTGCCTCCTCAAGGCCAGATAATTTTCTAGAAAGGCAGTGTGGCCTAGCGAGGACCAGTCCTCAGGATGGTGGCATCTGCTTCACCTGGGGAACGTTTCTGGTTTTTTTTTTTTTTTTTTGCGGTACGCGGGCCTCTCACTGTTGTGGCATCTCCCGTTGCAGAGCACAGCCTCCGGACGCGCAGGCTCAGTGGCCATGGCTCACGGGCCCAGCCGCTCCGCGGCATGTGGCATCTTCCCGGACCGGGGCACGAACCCGTGTCCCCTGCATCGGCAGGCAGACTGTCAACCACTGCGCCACCAGGGAAGCCCCTGTTTTTTTTTTTAATACAGTTTCCTGGGCCCTACTGAGACACTCTGATTCAGTAGGGGTGGGTGGGACCTGGGAATCTGCACTTTCTAAATGCTTCACAGGTAATTCTCATGCACAACTAGGGTGAACTCTGGGGTCAGATGCACCTGGAGATTGACTCTTGGCTCGGCCACTTACTAGTTGTGTAGTCGTGTGCAAGTCTGAGGCTTAGTTTATTCATCTGTAAAAAGGGCCGATAGTGCCTTTCTTACAAGTTCGCTGTGAGAGGCTCTGTAAAATACCTCTATAGTAGCCTATCAGTCAGTGATAGCAATTATACTTTTTCATAATTATGGTTTATAAGTAAACACTAATCCTGAATTTGCGCACCCAGAAGGCAGAAATAGAAGACACTGAAGGAGGAGATGGATCAGAAGGAGGTGATTGGTTTAGAGTCATTTCCTACCCCTAAATTATTATTGGCTGGGACAAACACTGAATCTCAAGTAAGGGCCTCCTGAATGGCTTAATTTCGCGGAAGTAGTCACAGCTGGCGTTTCCTGTGATGGGGCTGGTTTAAGAAAGTGTTTCTCCTTTAGGTCCTCCACACTCTATCCGAGGGAGAAGTCCTAGGCCTGTGAGCGGGAGGGTAACTGTTGTCTTAGAATGTGCTGAAAGAGGCCTCTTGAGAGGCTGGTGGGAGAACGGGAACAGGAGATGCTCAACAGGTTGGGGGAGGCCGACAGCAGGGACCACAGGGCCAGGATAACAGAGTGGACAGCGGGGAGGGTGTAGTGAGGGGAGCAGACAACAGTCTGGGACCCTGTCTGGAATCCCCAGGGCTTCCTGAAGTGACAGCTAAGTCATTTGTGGAGTTTGGAAGCCGGCAGTTTCCCAGGAGTGTAGGCAGCAGAAACCCCTGATCAAAGAATACCCACAAAAGATGGTCTGCTCAATTCTGGGTAATGTTCTCTCCAACATTAGCAACAGAAAAATCCCATTGAAAGAAGATTGTTGGCGGTCAAGGGATGCCACGGTTTCTTACAAGCTGAGACCCAGGTCTGACCAGTTATTTGAGCTTGGATTCCAAAATCCTTAGTGTCTGAACCATATGACAAGGATCCCATCAGGGCCCCCCTCTTTTCAGTGGTGTGAACTGAAGCCAGAAAGTGGAAGTTTGTAGAGTCACCACACATGAAATCCAGGCAGGAGAGAACAGTAACCTTCCCTGATGGCTTTTTTTAAAATAAATTCATTTATTTATTTTTGGCTGCATTGGGTCTTTGTTGCTGTGCGCAGGATTTCTCTAGTTGTGGTGAGCTGGGGCTACTCTTTGTTGTGGTGCGAGGGCTTCTCATTGCGGTGGCTTCTCTTGTTGCGGAACATGGACTCTAAGTGCGTGGGCTTCAGTAGTTGTGGCACGCGGGCTCAGTAGTTGTGGCACGCGGGCTCAGTAGTTGTGGCACATGGGCTTAGTTGCTCCGTGGCATGTGGGATCTTCCCGGACCAGGGCTCGAACCCGTGTCCCCTGTGTTGGCAGGCAGATTCTTAACCACTGCACCACCAGGGAAGTCCCCTGATGGCTTTTTGTAGATAGAGTCTTAACCGTCTTCTCCCTGTGTCTTTGCATTGTCTTCCTTCTGTATGTGCCTGTGTCCAAATTTCCTCTTTTTATAAGGACACCAGTCATATTGGATTAGGGCCCTAATGACGTCATTTTGACTTGATCATCTCTGTAAAGACCCTGTGTGTAGGGGCTTCCCTAGTGGTGCAGTGGTTAGAAATCCGCCTGCCAATGCAGGAGACACGGGTTCGAGCCCTGGTCCGGGAAGATCCCACATGCTGTGGAGCAACTAAGCCCGTGCGCCACAACTACTGAGCCTGAGCGCCACAACTACTGAACCCTAGGTGCCTGGAGCCCATGCTTCGCAACCAGAGAAGCCATTGCAGTGTGAAGCCCATGCAATGCACCAAAGAGTAGCTCCCGCTCGCCGCAACTAGAGAAAGCCTGCGCGCAGCAACGAAGACCCAATGCAACCAAAAAAAAAAAAGACCCTGTGTCTAAATATGGTCACGTTCCGAGGTGTTGGGGGCTGGGTAGGACTTCATCATGTGAATTTTGGGGCAGACACAATTCAGCCTGTAAACTTGTCATACCTTCAGTGACTCTCCATCTTCTTTATTTTTTAAAAAAATTATTTATTTTTATTTTTGGCTGGGTTGGGTCTTCATTGCTGTGCACGGGCTTTCTCTAGTTGCGGCGAGCGGGGGCTACTCTTCGTTGTGGTGCGTGGGCATCTCTTCGCGGTGGCTTCTCTTGTTGCGGAGCACGGGCTCTAGATGCGCGGGCTTCAGTAGTTGCAGCACGTGGGCTCAGTAGTTGTGGTGCACGGGCTTAGTTGCTCTGCGACATGTGGGATCTTCCTGGACCAGGGCACAAACGCTTGTACCCTGCATTGTCAGGCGGATTCTTAACTGCTGCGCCACCAGGGAAGTCCCTCCATCTTCCTTAAAGTCATCTCCCAAATACTTACCCTGGCCTTGAGGTCCCATGACCCCAGTTGTCGCTCTGCCTTAGAATCTCGTGCTGGCTTCTCTTCTCTACATTGCAGGGGAACTGAATTACTCCATATTTTCCATCTTCTTGACAGTCTTGGCCTTAGCTTATACTGTTCTCCTTCTGGGAATGCCCATCTTATTTTGTCACATACGAATTCTCTCCGTCTCGAGGCCCAACCTAGTTCCTTCTTTGCCAGGAAGCCTCCTGAGCTGGATGTCTTGTAGCTGTGCCTCCAGATCCTCTCCAGCCTCCTCAAGCCTTCTGTGAGGGCTGCATCAAAGAGGTTCCTTGCATCTCTGGCTTTTGGTTGGGCTCAGCCTAGGGAGGGAGGTACCAGCAGGAGATGGGAAGACAGGAGGAGAGAGAGGCTGGGGTATTTATTCCCCCAGCTTTCTCCCTATGGGATCATTGCAGGTTGGCTGTCTCCTTCCATTGGGGACCACGGCTCCTATTTCTTGTCCTTCTCCAGCTTTTCTCTCTGAATTTCTGGTAACAAAGGGAGGTAACGGCTCATCACTGTCCTTAGGCTTGGGATGCATCACCATGCCTTGCTGGCTTCCGTTAACCCCACTTGTACTCTGCAAATTAAGCCTCTGTTAAACTCCCCTCCATGACCTGGTGTGAGGGTGCCAGGATGCCATCCATTTCCTGTCAAGATCCTGACTGGTAGATAGACTTAACCCATTTCTCCCTCTGCTGGACATCCACATTCTACTCTGCATTTTGTTGCATATCTGTCTTAAGCTTCCGTTATCTTCTTGAGACGGCAGCTCATCTTATTAATTTTTTCTTTATCCATTTTTGTATCCTTTCATGCAAGATTGCTCCCAGAAAATGTTTATTGAATGAATGAACTTGATAGCAAAGTTTCCCTAGAGCTTCTAAAAGATGAAGTTGTATTCATCAGTTCATTCTGTTTGTCCTCTTTCACCTGCTCTGCAAATGCCTCTGAGTCATCTCGTTGGTGAGAATAAGTTTCTCCTTACTTTAATTTGTGTGTCCCAGTCCCAGCCAATTGTTAAAAGAACAGTAAATAGAAGAGAACTAAGAAGGGCTCTTGGTAGTCCCTGGACCCTTTTGTCCCTCACATTTAGGCATCTCCCTTTATCCTCCTGACTTAAAAAGATCTTATCTCTCACCTGGAATTTTTCAGCCATCATCTGTATCATTTTAGAACCACTTTATTGGAACTTTAAGACAGTGTTCAGCTGAAATAACCTGTAATTAAAGTCTGCAGCCCAGGATTTCTTTCTTAGTCTGATAACCTGCTCGGCTGTCTGTGTTAATAGTGCCAAAGACAAATTTTTGGAAAGCAGTTGAGATATTGAGGGCTCCTGCCTTTGGTGCAGTAATTAGAAAGCCAAGCAGGCACTGTAAGTGATTGCTTGCCATTATCATGGTTATATTTCTGGAACAATGGTCTATCCTTCAAAATTTTCTTTTTGTCAAATGCCATTGTATATTTCCTATTTTAAAGGAGAATACTTGATCATTGACATTGGGAATAAGTTGTCATGTTCTCCCCGCCACACTCACTACCCTGCCTCTCTAATTTGGCTTTGTTAGGACAGTGGATATGTGTGCAACCAAATGATGTTGTGAGATAATCTGCTGCTTCCCATATTTGGGTGATCTAGAGAAAAAAGGGGCACAATTATGTGAACACAGGTGAAACGTTTGCATTATTTAAGTTTGATTCTTGTTACAAAGGTGGGAAGGGGAAGTATATTTATTGGGACAAGGGGAACTTTATATGCAAAGAAAGTAGGTGGGAAGTGAAAGCAATAGTAAAACCTGCTCTAAACCACTGAACTTCTCCACCAATGAATGTAAAGGACTAAACAGCAAAGCACTTTGCAGGAGTGAAGAGATAGTCTCACTTATAAGATTGATTTTGTTGTTGTTGTTATTTAGATTTATTTCTCTCCTAGTTAATGTTTATGGTACAAGATGGCAGGAGGGGCTGGGTTGGGGACTGCCCTGAGGAAGCTTGTTGATTTGAATGTTCCCAATTGATTGGTTCTTCTGCGGGAGGGTGTTGTTTCTTTGATTTCTTTATTATTTGTTATTTATTTATTTATTTAAATGGCAGTATAGTTGATTTACAGTGTTGTGTTAGTTTCTGTTGTGCAGCAAAGGGATTCAGTTTTATATGTATATATATTATATAATTTTCAGATTCTTTCCCATTATAGGTTATTATAAGATATTGAATATAGTTCTCTGTGCTATACAGTAGGACCTTGTTTTTTGTTTATATATAGTAGTTTGTATCTGCTTATCCCAAACTCCTAATTTATCTCTCCACCCTCCTTTCCCCTTTGGTAACCATAAGTTTGTTATCTATGTCTGTGAGTCTGTTTCTGTTTTGTAAATAAGTTCATTTGTATCATTTTTTAGATTCCACATATAAGTGATATCATGTGATATTTGTCTTTATGTTTGACTTACTTCACTTAGTATGGTAATCTTTAGGTCCATCTTCTCTGCCCCCCCTCCCCCCCACCCCCGTAAGCGGGCCTCTCACTGTTGTGGCCTCTCCCGCTGCAGAGCACAGGCTCCGGACACGCAGGCTCAGTGGCCATGGCTCACGGGCCCAGCCGCTCCGCGGCACGTGGGATCTTCCCGGACCGGGGCACGAACCCGTGTCCCCTGCATCGGCAGGCAGAGTCTCAACCACTGCGCCACCAGGGAAGCCTAGGTCCATCTTTTTATTTTATCTTTTATCACATCTTTTTAAATTGTGGGGAAGGATATATAACATAAAATTGACTATTTTAACCATTCAGTGGCATTGAGTACATTCACATTGTTGTACAACCATCACCACCATCAGTCTCCAGAACTTTTTCATCATCTGAAACTGGAACTCTTAATCCCTTAAACACTAACTCCCCATTCCCCCTTTTTCCAGCCCCTGGTAACTTCTATTCTACTGTTTGTCTCTGTGAATTTGACTCTTCTAGGTACCTCATATAAGTGGGATCATACAGTATTTGTCTTTTTGTGACTGGCTCATTTCACTTAATATAATGTCCTCAAGGTTCATCCATATTGTAGCTTGCGCCAGAATCTCCTTCCTTTTTACTTTTTTTTTTTTAAAGAAGATGTTGGGGGTAGGAGTTTATTAATTAATTAATTTATTTTTGCTGTGTTGGGTCTTCGTTTCTGTGCGAGGGCTTTCTCTAGTTGTGGCAAGCGGGGGCCACTCTTCATCACGGTACGCGGGCCTCTCACTATCGCCGCCTCTCTTGTTGCGGAGCACAGGCTCCAGACGCGCAGGCTCAGTAGCTGTGGCTCACGGGCCCAGTTGCTCCGCGGCATGTGGGATCCTCCCAGACCAGGGCTCGAACCCGTGTCCCCTGCATTAGGAGGCAGATTCTCCACCACTGCGTCACCAGGAAGCCCTCTCCTTCCTTTTTAAAGCTGAATGGTATTCCATTGTATGCATACACCACATTTTATTTAACCATCTGTCATTGGACACTTCGGTTGCTTCCACCTTTGGCTATTATAAATAATGCTGCTGTGAACATGGGTGTATAAAACTCTTTTCAAGTTCTCATTTTCAATTCTTTTGGGTACATACCCAGAAATGAAATTGCTGGAATCATAGAATAATTATATGTTTAATTATTTGAGGAGCTGCCATACTGTTTTCCACAGCGGCTGTATCAATTTATATTCCCATCAATAATACACAAGGGTTCCAATTTCTCCACATGCTTGCTATTGTTATTTTCTGTTTTTTTGTTTGTTTGTTTGTTTTCTGATAATAGCCATCCTAATGAGTATGTTATTTCTTTTTAACTAACTTAATTTTTTATGCTGAAGTATTCTTTAGAGAATTACAGACGTCATGACAATTCCACCCCTAAATGCTTAGGTTTGCATCTCAGAAAAAGAAGAATATTTTTCTCCATACCTGAAATAACATTATTACACCCAGCAAAACTGACAATTCCTCCTAATGCTGGGTCATATAAATTATCTTTTACAGCTACTTTGTCCCAACCAGGATCCAATCCAGGTTCTTCATTCTCTTGTAATCTTGACCTTTTCAGTATATTGATTGGTAGAGAAGATGGAACCATGTCCTGAAGAATATCTCACTTTATGCATTTGTCTGATTGCTTTCTTGTGGTGTCATTTAGCTTTTTCGCTGTCTCTTGTAATTTCTGTAAATTGGAAACTAGGTCTAAAGGCTTGGTTAGATTGAAGTTAAATATCATGGATTAAGGTGATGGTGGTCTGATTATTCCCCCATTATTCAGTTATGTTCATCCCTCTTTTCCTCCAGAGCATAATCTGGAAGGGAATACGTGGCGCCCGTGCTTCCCTCTACCATTCAGTTTCAATACCAGTTATCATTCTTTCCTGTATGAATAATTTTATCAGGAGATGAAAATGAAGCTTTGGGACTTCCCTGGCGGTCCATTGGTTAAGACTCCCCACTTCTATTGCAGGGTGCGCGGGTTCAATCCCTGGTGGGGGAACTAAGATCCCACAGACAAAAAAAAAAGAAGAAGAAGAAGAAGAAAATGAAGCTTTGAAGTTTTTTCTGTAGAGCTTTCCCTCATCAGTTGGAGCTACCCTTAAATACAGTTCCTCCTGATAAGGCACCACACAGGCTTAATTCTTTCCCTTTAAATACCAATTTTCAAACTAAGGAGTTGGTATAATGGCTGCTTAAAATGGTGACAGATGAGTTTTGTCAGACTTTTTCTATTTTGAGTGTCATGGTAAACTCGTGAATTTTCATAGATCCAGGGGGCTTTTAGAGGCAAATTGGCCTGCTGGAGATGAGCCATTTTTAAAGGAAAGCAAGAATGTAAATGAAGAGAGTTCCTTGGGAACAGCCAAAGTTCAAGTATTAGTGTGTGTGTGTCTGTTCCCCCCATCCCTACTGCTGACCATACCAACCTGTGTGTATTTGCATTTGTCAGGTGTCCCTAAGTGAAAGGCTTTCAAGTGCAGTCAGAGCCCATCAGATCCCCACAGTGACTGTTAGCAGCTCATTTAAGAGGTGATTCAACTATCACTTTGGTTTGGTTAATTTCAACCTGGTCCAGGACTTAGGGGCTACATTTCCTAACCAGGTTACCTTTTAGGAATAGGAACTAAGATCACTCTTAAAGGATGACTGATGAAAAGAAAATAAAAAGTATATATATGTGTATATATACACACACACATACACACTTTTTAAAAATTGAAGTAAAATTCACCTAGCATAAAACTAACCATTTTAAAGTACGAATTCAGTGATATTTAGTATATTCAGAATGTTGTGCAAGCATCACCTCTTTCTAAATTCCAAGATATTTTTATCACTCCCAAAAGAAACCGCATTCCCATTAGGGGTCACTCCCCATTCCCCCTCCCCCCACCCAGCCCCTGGCAACCACTAATCAGCTTTCTGTCCCTATGGATTTGTCTATTCTGGATATTTTATATAAAGGTAATTATACAGTATATGGCCTTTTGTGTCTGGCTTGTTCCACTTAGCATCATGTTTTCAAGATTCATCACATTGTAGCTTGTGTCAGCACTTCATTCCTTTTTATGGCTGAATAATATTCCATTTTATGGATAGAAACCATATTTTGTTTACCTATTCATCAATGCACAGAATTTGATTTGTTTCCACCATTTGATCATTGTGAACAGAGCTGCTAACTTTAATCCTCTTTCGCCTCTTTACTGTATGCTTTATCATCCCATTTTGAGTAAGCTTTGGATTTGGTCTTTTGGGTGCTCTGGTAAGGAAGGAAACCAAGGGGGAGATTTGGTCTTGTTAAGAGAAATATTTTTAAATTACAAAAGTCCTGGTTGTAGGCCCGAATTATACTGGCATTTTATGTATTTTTAGCCCCTATTTTCTGGGGGTGGGGGGTGGGATTGTAAAGTGCATCCATTAATCTTGTCTGAATTGTCTGAGGGCTCAGCCTTAGCCTGGATTTTTGTAGGGAAATGAATGGAGAAGGGAAGTAACTTTCTAAGGTCAGTGATTGAGTTGGAAATGGGGTGGATGGCGGGAAGCATTTCTCAGATCTATGCCAGTCACCTGTTAAATTAGCTAATTAAAAAAAATCCTGCGCACAGTCACAAATCTTCCAGGGAACGTAAATATTCATTGGTTGATCTTGGTAATTTAAGGAGACAGTATTAGGAGAGGAACCCTATTTAATGGAAAGCTTGGTCTCTTTAAAGGACCCATGTGACAGATATATGTGGGTTTTAAATGCTTGTGGAATGATTCTTCAGGGGGAAAATAAAAAGCAATTAAATAACATTAGTAATTTCCTTAAGAGAAATCACTGTAGCCCTTGGTCTGTCATACGGTCACTCTTTGAACCATAGTTTTATCCAGGCAACCCTGGAATTAGTTCTAAATTGCTGTGTGACACGATGCAAAAATTTCTCTTATTTATGTTTTATTAGAAAAATAACTCTGCAAAAGACCTTGTCCTTGTGCTGTTAATGGGGAAAAACCTATTGAAGAACAGAGACAAATGGTAAAATAGCTGAAGCATGCATTCTCTATTGCTTGTTAAACATACATTATTACCTGTATTAGGAAGCAACCCTTTGTATCATTTCTGTTCCTTCCTTAGGGACACGTTTACAAATGGTGTCCCTTGGTTCAGGAGCGTGCCAGCCAGTTACTGGTCTGGACACAGAGAATTCATTCTCTTTCCCTGACCCGATCCTCTGGAAAATAATGTTCCCAAGCTTTAGCCATGCCCTTTGTGACATGGGCACAAGGAAAAGGGCCACGTGCCAGGGAAACCCTCCCCTATGGATCCCAGATTTCCAGGGGGCACTTATCCAGTCTGTCCCTTTGCCTTCCTGTTCCTGGATATGGGGATGGAGAGGACTGGAGGGGATGGCTGCCCTCTTCCTTTTACCTTAGGTCACTACCTGTCCCTGCCCTGGGACAGCCTGCAGTGCCCTTTGGTGGCTAAGTCTGGGCAAAATCTCTGGGCAGACTGGGATCACTCCCGGTGTCATGATCTGATAGGCAGACCAGAACATTAAATGACACTCAGAGAGAAAGCAGGGAAATGGGTGATGGCTGTGACCGAGGCTGACTTGGCTTCCATCTGTTTTTGTTTTATTTCCTCGCCACTTGATGAGACTTCTGGATCCTCCTGGTTCAGGACAAGCACCAGTGCCCTGGTGGCATCAGCTTTGGGGAACTCTTTCTAAGAATGTAAGCCTTGGCTAAGTGGAGCTGGGAGACCATTCAGTTCTTAGGGTCACTTGAAAAGGAGGTCAAAAGGGAGAAAGGACGAGCCTAAGGCACAATATAAGTGCTAAATTTTAAGGTAGCAGTTCTACTGTGCAAATGCTGGCATAATGTATTTTATATACAGTCCAGCACACTATTAATACAAAACAAACGTTGGATAGTTGTGTGTACCAGTTAGCTAAAGGAAGCTTGATCGAGGAAGTAGAGATGTTAAGAGGCCCTTTGCAAGTGTCAGAAAAGGAATTTTTTTAAAGATGTTAGAATGGTGACTGCTGGCAGGAGCCTTGTTAGAGTCTGGAGAGGACCCACCTCCTTCCGCATCAGCCCCCACAGATCCATCAGACAGCAGACTGGTTACCAAAACCATGCCTACCCGTCCTGAAATATCTGAACTAAGAACACAGAATTTGCAAAATTTAGTAAGGGACAGTTAATTTTCTGTGTAAGTCTGAGTATTTCACTTGGATGATTACACTGGTTTCACTTGGCATCCTCCTCTAGTCTCTGGCACGAGGCATTGGTGCGATGTGATTAACAGCCCAGGCTGCAGACTCTAGCTGCTTATGGGTTCAGATCCAGGTCCTTTCACTTCCTAGCAGCGATGTGCCTCAGTTTCCTCATATGTAAAATGGGTGAACAATGGAACACTCCTCACGGGGTTGTGTAAAAGAATAAATGAGATGTATCTACACCACACTTCACGTGGGGTCTAACCCTTCAATCATGCTTAGTAAACATTAGCTGCTGTTATTGTCCGGACCCCTGGAGGGGGGTCTCTGGATGGTGTTATGTAAGGAACCCTGGGCTTCAGAGCTACCTCCTAATTTTCTTTGAGCCTCAGTTTCCTTACCTGTAAAGTGAGAGGGTCTGGTGAGGCCCCTTCTAGCTCAGAAATGATGTGACGGAAGGAAGTTTTGTGTTAGCTGCAGCTTCTGTTTATCAACACTTTCCCTTTCTCTTCTTTGAACTATGATAAATGAGAACTTTTTAATTCCTTAAATACAGAAGTGAGCCTTTGAGAATTCTCAGAAGAAATCAGCCCAAAGACAAGTCTAAATATTTTTGCACTCCTGATACGGAATGAGAAAGACCTTTGAGAAAAAGTCCTGTTTCCATACCTCTCTTGAGGTATTATGATATTTGTGTATCTCTGTACCCTTGCAGTTTTGACCAATTACAGTGAAGCGAAAGCATGATTAGCATTTTTTTCAGCCTCTCTTTCTTTAAGGGACTTCCTTCTGGGTGGAGTGGCCCCTAAGAGGTCATGGGATACATCAGATACAGATTTCAGTCCAGACAAGGTAGTTTTATAAAGGCTGAGACTTTGGGGGGTGGACTGAGATGGAGGCGGGTGTATTCTTTTCAAAACCACAAGTTTTTGTTAACCTTGAGTGAATTGTGAAAAATGTAAGAAGGGAGAAAGGAAACTCAGAACAGGTAAAGAGCAGGTCTGCTGGGATTTTTTCCCCGTAGTGGGTGTATACATTTCAGAGGGACTTTAGATCCACTCAGTAAAACTGACATCCCTATTTATTCACTCCTGTAGACTCCCTGCTAGAAGCCTTCTGAGTTTTATGTCCACTACACATTCTGCCTTCCTTGAAAGCCCAGGCCATGACCTGCCTGTGGGTCCCTTCTGTTCTCAGAGTGGATTTCATGGCCAGTGGCCTGGGCATGACTAACAGTTGGACGACACTGCACAATTGGTCACCAGATTTCACAGCTAATGAGCTTTTTCTTGGGAAAGCCTCTGATCCTTTGGTTGGGCAAACCTTCCCATTTTACAGATGAAGAAACTGTTGCATGTATGCATGTTTAGTGTCACCTTGGACGTTCCTAGTTAGATGATGAGTATGCCAGCTACCTAGCTAAGTCACTCTGCTCCTTACCTTGAGTTTACCTGTGGTTTTGATGCTTATAACAGCATTGATCACTCTACCTAATGGTCACTGAGCTCCTCCTTCAGAGTAAGGGCTGCTGGCATAAGTGCCCCCTAGACTTTTTTTTTTCCAGTTAAGAGTTTTCTACAAGGGTGGGCTGCTTTAGGAGTAAGCATTAGGAATGTTTCCAGTTTAAGAATTTAGAAACCCACACCTTCTGGGCCAGCTTCAGGCACTTGCCAGTCTTCTGGGAGACTGGGTTCTGGCCTGCCCTCACCCCTTCCGAGATCGACCCCTGGGCACCTCAGGAAGCGGGGGTTCCTGTCCAAGAGAGTGGGGCGCCCACCTCAGGGAAGAGTGCATTCATGGTGTTCTGTTTGGCAGCCTCCAAGGCAGGCAGCTCGATTGGAACTCCTGTCTGTACCACCCCACGTTTTACGCTGATTCCCTCGCGACCTGAAAAGGCAAACCTGAGGGTAGAAGAGGGCAACGTTAGGGGACCAGCCCAACACAACTGCCGGCGTCCTGGGGAACTGGCTCCCCAGACTGTACCCGGGCCAGCGGGCCTGCAGGGGCTACGGGACTCCCGGGTTCGCAGGCATACCAGGTCCTGGTCCCAGAGCTTGTGCAAACCCGAGAGCCCGTGTGCCCGCTGCTGGAGGGCACAGGGACCCGTGCCTGGTGTCTCGTGCAGGGCCACTCCCCATGACCGTGCACCCCGGGGCTCCTGCGAGACGCCCCGCAGGACCACACAAAAGACCCCACCCCAGGTCGGGCGTGCATTTCCTGTTAGAGCAGCGGCGGCGTGCAGCCACCCATGTGCACCCCGCGGCGCGCGGGCCGGGCGGGGCGCGGGGCACGCCCCCACGCAGCCCCAGTCCCGGAGCTCCGGCCGCGAGGGGCCGCCCTCGGCGGTCCCGCCCCCGTGTCACCGCAGGCCGGGCTCCCTTTGTGTGCGGCCCGAGCGCCGCGGCCGCGCCATTGGCCCGCCGGTCCGGGGGGCCAGCCCCTTCCTGGATCGCCTCATGCATATGCATGAGCCCCCGGCCCTCCCCCCGCCGGCCCCTCTCCGCCCCCTCCCGCGCGGGCGTGTGAGGCGCGCGGCGCGGCTCCCTCCTCGCGGCAGCGGGAGCCCGAGCCCGAGCCCGAGCCCGAGCCCGAGCCAGGGCGAGCCGAGCCTGCTCCGGGCGGGTGGTGGCGGCGGCGGCGGCGGCGGCGCCGCTCCAGCCATGTCAGCGCGCGCGAGCCTGGGCCCACCATGAGCCATGGCCATGTCCGTAAGCGCCGAGGACGACGACTATGAATCGGAGCCGGACCAGGTCGGTGGCCCGGGGTGGGGCTGAGGGAGGGACCCGCCGCCCGCCTGCCCGACCTCCTGGACCGAGTGACTGACGCGCCCGGGCGGCCGCGACGCCTCCGCCGCCGCCACGATGAGGAGAAAGTTTTGCAGCCGCCGCCGGCGGGGCTGCCAGGGCCGGGCCCGAGCGGGGCTTGGAGGAGCGCGGCAGGCCGGCGGTCGCCCTAGCGCCGCGGGCCCCGCAGCCGGCCGGGGCAGGGGGCGTGTGCGAGCGTCTGTGCGCGAGGGTGGCCGGCCGTGCCGCGGGGACAATGTGGGCCTCGCCGTCGGGCGGGCCCTGCGGGGCGCGGGCCACGGCCGGCGGGCAAGTTGCGGGCGCCGGCGCGGGCGGCCGGGCGCGCCTCGCCCTCCCCTCGCGCCCTCGCCTGCGGCCCACGCGCGTGCCGGCCGCCTTGGGCGCACCCGGACCTGCGGGCGCCGGCGCCTCCTTCCTTTCTGTTCCCGAAGTTGCACCGGGACCCTCGGCCTCTGGGCTGGAGGACGCCCGCGGCCCGGAGGGTGGGCGGCCCGGGGCCGGTGGGCCCGACGGCCCGAGCTTTTGTCTGGGCGCCGCGCGCCCGCCGCCCACCGTGGGCAGACGGAGACAGGAAGGGGTGCGAGGCTCGGGCCGGCGCGGGGAATCCGGAACCCAGCGAGTCCGCTCCACGGCGGCAGCGGCGAGAGGAAGCCTTGACCCCAGATGGCAGTATTTGGCCTCGGTTGGATCTAGAAGGGAAAGCAACCTCTCTTGGGACCAGGGGGGAAAAATCTGTATAAAACAAAGCCTTGGGTGTGTTTACAGCGTGAATTTACTCCGGGAAGATTCGTGTTTAGGAAGCAGGGGAAGAAAGTTGATTTACGAAGTAGAATCTGCACGATATTTGAAACAGGGTACGGGCTAGGTAGACTTGTCTGAGGAATAAAGCATTAGACGGGTTGAGTTATCGTGTGGACATGACTAGATGAATAAGATGCTTACTTATAAGCTCGGGTGCATTTCCTCAGTGGAATGAAGATGTTTTGGAATGTTGAGGCCGAGATGTAGAACGTTTTTTCCTTCCGTCAGGCGTCGTTGAGGAAGTACTATATATGCTGCATTTAAATCGTAACACACATATTATTAAGTGGTTTTATATGACAGAGACAAAGTTAAAGTGTATTTTCTCAGTTTTGTTGGACGTTTTTCAGGCTTATGTATATTACGAGGTGATCCTGAATCTCACTTGTCTTATGGATCGGGGGAACCCAGAGACAGCCCAAACGGTTTTGGCTTGGAACTTTCAGCAAGTCAGTAGGACTGCATGCGAACGGTTCTCAGTTTTTGCTGCTTAGTTCATACCTCAACTCTTGGTCTGAAAATTTTCAGTTCAGTTTGGATCTGCCTAATCCCTGCCAACAGTGTACGCTTTCTGCCACTGGTCATTCGTAAGACCCTTGTTTCAGTGTTGACTGCACTTTGGTGTTTCATGGGTGAGGTTCCTGTTACCTATTTTGTTTTGTTTTGTTTTGCGGTACGCGGGCCTCTCACTGCCGTGGCCTCTCCCGTTGCGGAGCACAGGCTCCGGACGCGCAGGCCCAGCGGCCATGGCTCACGGGCCCAGCCGCTCCGCGGCACGTGGGATCCTCCCGGACCAGGGCACGAACCCGTGTCCCCTGCATCGGCAGGCGGACTCTCAACCCCTGCGCCACCAGGGAAGCCCTTGTTTTGGTTTTTTAATTCGACCACACCCTGTGGCCTATGATAGATATCATCTTTGACACCACATCAGATAGGACTCCTTATGTCTCCTTTTCACTTACTGCCACTCCTGAGAGAGACTTCCATCACGTGAGGACCCGTACTTCCTGTAGCTGGATTTGTTCCCTCCTCCTCGCATCAGTCAGCGGCACTTCTGGAGTTGTTAGCAACTTAAGTTCTTCTGGTTGCCTTGTTCACTTTATTTATTTATTTTATTTATATTTTTGGCTGCGTTGGGTCTTCATTGCTGCGCACTGACTTTCTCTAGTTGCGGTGAGCGGGGGCTCCTCTTCGTTGAGGTGTGTGGGCTTCTCATTGTGGTGGCGTCTTTTGTTGCAGAGCACGGGCTCTAGGCGCACGGGCTTTCAGTAGTTGTGGCTCACGGGCTCTACAGTGCAGGCTCTGTAGTTGTGGCTCACGGGCTTAGTTGCTCCGTGGCATGTGGGATCTTCCCGGACCAGGGCTGAACTCGTGTCCCCTGCATTGGCAGCCGGATTCTTAACCACTGCGCCACCAGGGAAGCCCGCCTGTTCACTTTAAGATGATGCTACCACTCAGGTACATTGAGGGAGATGACCTCTAAGCCAGGCCACTGGGCAGCAGGTTTTCCCCATAGTCACAATAGAGAAGTTGGCTGTCAGCCATGGACCCTGCATTTGCCGACCCTCCGGGCGGCGGCTCACTGCCGCTTGTCTCCCCTAACCTTTCCTCAACTTTTATTAGCCCCGCAATTTCTTGGGCCTGAGAAGAGTGGCTTCCTCTAAGGACCTCTAAGGCATCTGTGTCTTTGAAATTGGAGCCAGGGTCTCTGGAGTCTGTAGCTCGCAGGCTGTAGACCCCACTCTTCTCTAAAGAAGTCTCCTTCGGGCTTCCCTGGTGGTGCAGTGGTTAGGAATCCGCCTGCCAATGCAGGGGACACAGGTTCGAGCCCTGGTCCGGGAAGATTGCACATGCTGCAGAGCAACTAAGCCCCTGTGCCACAACTACTGAGCCTGCGCTCTAGAGCCCACGAGCCACAACTACTGAGTCCACATGCCACAACTACTGAGCCCGCACGCCTGGAGCCCGTGTTCCGCAACAAGAGAAGCCACCACAATAAGAAACCCGCACACCGCAATGAAGAGTAGCCCCCGCTCGGTGCAACTAGCGAAAGCCTGTGCACAACAACGAAGACCCAACGCAGCCAAAAATAAAAATAAATAAATAAATAAAAATTAAAAAAAAAAAGAAGTCGTCTCCTTCAAGGAGGGGTGGAAGTCTTGGAGTGTAGGCATGCAGGTATGCTCAGCCACCTACTGTGTGAAGGGTCCCAGCGGAGACCCTGTTGGGACATTTCTGTTGCCCAGTCTGTCCCTGCAGCTGAGCCTAGCCCCTCACCCTTCATCAGAATTTTGCCTGCTCTGTCTTAAAAGTCTGTGTCCTTCCCTCGTCCCCACTCGAGGCTGGTGTTCAGTCCTGGGCGGTATCAGGCTCCCTTATGCCTGTCCTGCTGGGCTGGCCTGTCTGCCCCATGCCTTCTTCCCACAGCATCTTGGGTTTCCACTGCTCCAGATGTTGGGCCCGGGGCAGGAGAGACCCTTGGCTGGGCCTTCTCCCATGGACTTCCTTTGCTTCTCCAGTGCAGAACATGCTGGAAAATTCTTCAGCTCTGCTTTTTAGTTTGAGGAGATGCCACTCAAAGAAGGACTCTTAGTAAGGAGAATTCCATCTTGTGTTTTTTTAACCCCTGAAATGAAAATAGAATTATTCCTTTTTTTTTATTTTTTACTAAAAATGATTACTGCCTGTTTGTTAAAAAAAATAATTAGAGGGAATTCCCTGGCAGTCCAGTGGTTATGACTCCGCACTTCCATTGCAGGGGACATGGGTTCTATCCCTGATAAGGGAACTAAGATCCTGCATGCCGTGTGGTGTGGCCAAAATAAAAAAGAAAATTAGGAAATTATGCTGAAGAAGATCTCAAAAATTTATATGGCTATAACCACTGTGTTACTCATTATAATTGCTTAAAGAGTGAAATTTTCATATGGGTCCCTGAAGCTTCCCAAAATTACATACAAAAGTTTTGTGACTTTGTGCGTAGGGGCATTTTTCTAGGGAAAAGGTCCTTAGCTTTCCTCAGATTCTCCAGAGGTCTGCCCATCCCCTGGGTTTCTGGTAGCTCCTGTGTTTTCATTCTCTTGCTCCTTACTCTCAGGATGTAAACAAACCAAAGCCCTCCCTGGAGTCTGCAGGTGTGTGTTAAGGGCCCTGCAGCGCAGCTAAAATCCAGCTTTTCCTGGGATATCCATTATACTTGAAGATTTGGGAACAGACATGATGTTGAAACAAATTTGTTGTACAGTTGAAGGCAACGTTAGCACGAGAAGGAATTCCACGCTGTTTGGGGCTCTGGCTGCCCTTCATGGGGCTAAGCGTCAGTGTGCTCCTGTTAGCAGCAGTTTGGTGAGGAACAAAGAACTGTCTGAATTGTAAAAACAGACAGCCACGTTTACTGTTCTTCTGACTCCTCTTGACAGTTGAAACTCTAGCCCGCTGCCTTCTTGAAACTCTTCCCTGGCTCCAGTGATGCCACAGGCTCCTGCTGCTTTTCCTGCCTTTCTGGCCATTCCTTAGCAGGTTGCTCTTTTACACCCGGCCCTTGGATGTTTTCAGTCTTGAAGGTACTGCCCAGGACCCTCTTTTCACTCTGCCCGTTCTCCCTGAACAACCTCGTGGACTTAAGTATTAAGTAGTTCAGCACTACGCGTTGCTGATCCCCAGCTGTGTATCTCAGCGCTGGTCCCTCCTGGCTGCTGCTGGCCACCTTCCTTGGACATCCCGTGGGTCCTTCAGATTCCACGTGTGCATGGTGGTTTCTAGTTCTCTCTCCTGAGCCCCTTGTTCTTCTGTCGCTCAAGCCCGAAACCTCAGAGTCTTCCAGGACTCTTCCTGCTTGCATGCTCCCTGTGCAGTCAGCCTCCTGGGTCTTCTAAACCGGCTCTGCTTCTAAAACATCCCTGAATCATTCCCTCCTCCTCATTCCTTCTATGGCTTCTACTCAAGCCTTCATAACTCTCATCCCAGACTACTGTAGCATCCTCAGCTCATCTCCCTGTCTTTCATCTTGCCCACCACCAAAAAAATTCACTCCCCCCAGTGTTGCCAAAATACGATCATGTTGCTCCTGCATGTAAGTCCTTTAACTGCTCTTACAGGGGCCACTATTTCTGTAATGTGACGTACGGGGCCTGCGGGTTTAGGCTCCTGCCACTTCAGGGCAGTTTTCCAGCAGTCATATCAAGCTATTCCTTGAATATGTTATCTGGTTTCACATCTCTATCTTACTCTTCCTTCTGCCTAGAATATTCACTCCCTAACCCCACCCCTACTCCTGGCCTGCAGTGTCCTATCCTCCCTCTAAGACTCGTTTTAGTCACCACCCCCTGTGTCTGACACTTTTCCCAGCCTCCCTTCCCAGTGAAATGAGGCATTCCTTCTGGGTCAGCATTGCCAGAGCCCAGGCTTTAGAGCCATCACCTGGGTATCTCGGCTTCTCATTTATTGGCAGTATGACGCTGGGGAGACTACTTAACCGCACTGTGCCTCAGTTTCCTTATTTCTAAATGGAGATGATAATAGTTCCTACCTCATAGGTTATCGATATAAATATTGAAAAGAGTGTTGCTTCAGCACATGTTAGCTTTTGATATTATCGTCACTGTGTTGCAGTGTGTTTATGTGGTAACATGTCTTTCTTCCCCCAGACTGTAGTGCCTTTGAGAGTATGGAACAAACACATCTTACTCATCTTTGTAGTCCCAGCACCTAGCATTGAGTCTGTACATAATTCACAGCCAGAAAACAGTTGGGTGGGTAGGTGGGTAAAAGTGTGAGTGAGGGGGGTGAATGAATGAGTCTGTAGCATAGATCACATGCTCTATTGGCTAGTGATGTCGAACATTTTTTCATGTGCTTATTACCCATTTGTATATCTTTTTTTCGGGGGGGGGAGAATTATCTGCTTAAATCCTTTGCTCATTTTATTTTATTTATTTTGGGCTGCATTGGGTCTTTCTTGCTGCGCGCAGGGTTTCTCTAGTTGCAGTGAGTGAGGGCTACTCTTCGTTGTGGTGTGCGGGCTTCTCTTGTTGCAGAGCACGGGATCTAGATGCACGGGCTTCAGTCGTTGTAGCACATGGGCTCAGTAGTTGTGGCGCACGAGCTTAGTTGCTCTGCGGCATGTGGGATCTTCCCGGATCAGGGCTCGAACTCATGTCCCCTGCATTGGCAGGTGGATTCTTAACCACTGCGCCACCAGGGAAGTCCTCCTTTGCTCATTTTAAAATTGGGATATTTGTCTTTCTATTGTTGAGTTGTTTTATACCTTAAGGATACAACCCTTACCAGGTGTATAATTTGCATATAATTTCTCCCATTCTTCTTCATACTTGATAGTGCTCTTTTAAGCACAAAAGTTTAAAATTTTTTTATACTTATAATTGTGTCTTTTTTTAACATTTTTATTGGGGTATAATTGCTTTACAATGGTGTGTTAGTTTCTGCTTTATAAAAGTTTAAAATTTTGAAGTCCAGTTTATCTTCTTTTGTCACCTGTGCTTTTGGTGTCATATCCAAAAAATCATTGCCTCATCCAAGGTCATGAAGAGTTACCCTTATGCTTTCTTCTTAGAGTTTATGTTTTAGCTCTTACATTTAGGTCTTCTATCCATTTTGGGGTTAATTTTTTATATTGTGTGATGTAAGGGTCCAACTTCATCCTTTTGTATGTGGATATCCATTTATCCCCACACCATTTGTTGAAAAGTCTGTTCTTTCCCCGCTGAATTGTCTTGACAACCCTGTCGAAAATCAGTTGGTCATAAATATTGTGAGGCTTTATTTCTGAGCTCTCAATTGTAGTTCATTGATCTGTATATCCATCCTTATGCCACTACCACACTGTTTCGTTTACTGTAGTTTCATAGTAAGTTTTGAAATCAGGAAGTGTAAGTCCTCCAACTTTGTTCTTCATTTGCAAGATTGTTTTGGCTATTTCAGGTCCCTTGCATTTCCACATGAATTTCATTTTAATTTTTAAACTTTATTTTATTTTTGGCCATGCCACACGGCTTGCAGGATCTTAGTTCCCTGACCAGGGATTGAACCCAGGCCCCCTGCAATAGAAGCGTGGAGTCCTAATCACTGGACCACTAGGGAATTCCCTCCACATGAATTTTAGGATCAGCCTTTCAATTTCTGCAGATGAGCCAGCTGTGACTTTCATTGGGGTTGCATTGAATTTGTGGACCACTTTGTTTCCACTTTAGTTGGAAACTTCTCTGTTGTTTCCTTTAACAGTATTATCTTTCAGTCCATTAACATGGGATATCTTTTCACTAATTCAGGTTAATCCAAGTAATGTTAATTCCAGTATTTTAGAAATTAGGGATTGAACGTTCTGCCCATGAATATTCTGGAGAATAGGATCTGATAGGAGGCACTTAGTTAATATTTGTGGAATGAAATGAACTACCTCAATAGTATTCCTTTTTGTTTTTTCTAGTTTTTATTTTTGGCTGCGTTGGGTCTTCGTTTCCGCTCACGGGCTTTTCTCTATCTCTAGTTGCAGCAAGCAGGGGCTACTCTTCGTTGCAGTGCACGGGCTTTTCATTGGGTGGCTTCTCTTGTTGTGGAGCATGGGCTCTAGGTGCACGGACCTCAGTAGTTATGGCACTCGGGCTCAGTAGTTGTGGCTCGCAGGCTCTAGAGCGCAGGCTTGGTAGTAGGTGGTACACAGGCTTAGTTGCTCCGCGGCATGTGGGATCTTCCCGGATCAGGGCTCGAACCTGTGTCCCCTGCATTGGCAGGCGGATTCTCAACTACTGCGCCACCAGGGAAGCCCAATAGTATTCCTTTTTAAATTTTATTTTTAAAAATATTTACCAATAGTATTCCTTTTAAGGACGATACTTGTGAGATGTTGATGGAGAAGAAGTGTTGGAATACTAAGATTTGTGTGTATGGGTGTGTGGACTCAATTTTCCTAACCAGATGGAGCTGAGGATATGAGTTCTGGGCTGATAAAATCAACAAACGGCTTTGGGGTTTGGGAGGCTGGTTTGTATGTGAAGTCAGTGGATGCCATCATTCCCTTTTGCTGAGAAGAACATTTCAGGCTGAAATTAACAAAGGGGCATTCTGGGTTACTTGAATGAATAGATGCACAGGTAGGATAGAGCAGAATTGAGTATTGGTTTGTGAACCTTTAGATGTCACCGAAAAGAGGTTAGGACAGAAGCCAAAACGAGGCTTGTTTCACCTTCCCTAATAGAGACCCTTCGATGTCTTTCTTACCTGTTGATTTTCTCAGTGGTCTTTAGGAAGATCCTGCATTACAAGTGTTGCTCAGTTGACTCCTGACCAGCAAGCTGGCCCGCAAAGCTGCAGGCAGCATCAGCTTTTCTAGCTTGTTTGGCAACCTGGCAGAGAGGGCCTGAAACAAGGTCTTTGGAAACAGCCACCCTTATACCTCTTCCTTCAAGACGTTGTCATTTTCCAGGATGTCTCAGCTGCCATCGAGATCGGGGCGGATTTGGTTTTTTTCATCGTTTGGAAAAGTGCCTCTTCAGATGAGAATGAACTTTGGAAAGCACAGGAAGGTGGGCTTGTTTCACAGTCAAGTACAAGCTTTGTGACTGTGGCCGGATCGACCCAACTCTCTTACTTTTGAGTGGCCAGAGAGGCTGGAGGTGCTCAGCTGCTATGTATACCTGACGCTCCTGAGTGGGAGGCAAGAGCCATGTTTGGACTGCTGAAATTTTTTCTTTTTCTCAGTCCTTCACCAAAGAAACTAGTCCCTACACTCTCCTGCTCCAGGGTCAGAGTGTGAGCCCTTCACCTCTGGTTTTGTCCTTGGAGCCTGAACCATGGGCTGCCTTCTCTGTACCTGACTCAAGGCTTTGAATCGCCCACCCCTTGGCCCATGTTTCAGGGATTTGAGGAGTGGGTTGCTAACAGGATGTGTGCTCTTTACCAGAGAGTCTTCCAGGCTGTGAAGAGAGGGAGAAACCTTCCTGGTCTCCATTTCTCTGGAAATTGATGTGCTTCTCTGCACCTCCTGTTGGCACCTGTCCTACTAAGGGCATCAAGGCACTAGCTGTGGGCCCCTTCCAGGGCGTGTGGTCAGTTCCCATGGACTCTGGGGTGTCTTGTCCTACTTGGCCTGTGCATCGCTGTGGTTTATAGTGTTTAGGTGTCGTTTTAGTGTTTAGACGCACATCCTCTGCTGGCTCCGTGACCTTGAGCCGGTCTCTTAACCTCTAGTTCCAGTTTCCTCATCTGAAAAATGGCATCTCTCGTAGAGTTATTATTGGGAAATTAGGTAATATCATACGTAAAATGAAGAGCAGGATGACAGGCACTTGAAAGTACCCACCTGCACTGCTGTCACCGTCCGTGTCATCCCTGCTTCCACTCAGCACTCCTTGCTGCTTAGTTTTCAGGTCCACAGTCCCTTACGTGCTGTTCTCAAATCTAAAGTCTCTGAAAACTGATTTTTTTTTTTTCCCCATTACTCATCTGGCAGCAAGACCTGACCTGAATTGACAGGCGGTGCCACGGCTGCAGAACTGCCCATGTCCGTGACTAGGGGCCCCAGACCTCCCTGGGCTGTGGTGCGTGGGGAGGCCCTCCACTGCTTGCAGGAGGAGTAACTTGCATTGGGGCAGCTCCTCACCCCGCCGGGTGGGGTGGCTTGTGGGAGGGGCAGGGTCAGGGCACAGGGAGGTGAGGACACGTGGGCCAGTGGAGCTGGGTCTCCTTTCCTCTTTGGAGTTCAGAGCAAGTTGAGAGGGATGAAGATCCAGAGCCGCAGCGCTTCCTGACGTGGGTGCCTCACCACCAGAGGCTTCGCAGTTTCCTTGAATGCTGCAGGCTTTTGGGGAAAAAATCTGAGGGAAGGGATCCACTTGAGGTGTCAATACCAAAAGGTGTGTGTGGGACCTTCGGGTCTGCACAGGGACCACGGCTCTGCAGGATAAAATGATGGGGGTCAAGGCTTGATTCTCGGAGAACCATGGACTGTTTCCCTTGCTGATGTGGTTGTAAGTTTCTAAGCAGCCCCAGTAGTTTGGGGGTGGGGGGCTGTATGCATTGTGGGAGAGGGGGTCCCTGGAAGGAAGATCCTCTGCGCTGTGGTACATCGTAACCACATTTCTGGGCCCAGGAGCTAGCGAGCGATGCGATTTTGTTTAGGGATCCACATATGACAAGCAATTAAAATGAAAAGCCTGAGATGGACTGAAGCTTGTTTAATTGGCTGAGATGGGCTTTAAGCGTTCGATGCCAATTAGATCAGATAGTTTTGGGGTGAGAGTGTGTCTCTGTGACGGAAGGATGAACCATTTTTCAGCAAACTCAGAAAGGTGCTTCAGGTGAGACACTCTCCCGACCATCCTGGTCCTGCCTACTTCTGACCCTGGGTGGACAGTGTCCCAGCGGCTGGTCTCTGATCCTGGTTTGCAAGAGGCTCTGGGGCTGGTGGCCAGGTTGTAAGGACCTCAGAGCAGGACATGTGGCTGGCTTGTGCCCTGTTCAGCATTTAGTACCACTTTCTGTTCATCTGCCTATCTGTGTTTCCCTGAGTCACAGGGAGAAGTTCTCAGAAATCAGTTCCTTAAGGTTTACTGTCTCATTCTCTTGGGGTCTGGTTTATTGAGTACATGCTAGGTGCCAGCCATCTTGTCGAGGGACAGTGGTGACAAGACACCCTCCATAACTGCCTTTCTGAGTCCCTGTCTCAAAGGGAAGACCCATGAGAGAACAGACGGTTATGCCGTGACAGGGGCCCAGTGCAGGGCGGTCAGGAAGGGCTGCCAGGAGAAGGCAGTGTTTGAACTGGGTCCTGCAGCCTGAGCAGGCATTAGTCGAGTGGGGCGGGGAGGGGTGGGTGTCCCTGGCAGAGGGAACAGAGGCGGATTGTGTGGCCTCCCTGCGGAAGCACAGGTAGCCCGAGGAGCCTGGCCTGACGTGGGGCGGGGGTGGGGGGGGCGGGCGGGCGCAGAAGGCTCTAGAGCCAGGCGTACTGCTCTCCAAAGCAGGGTGTCCCTGTCAACTTCCCAGGGCTGCCATAGTGGAGCACCACAAACGGGGTGGCTTAACGTACGGTTGCCAAGGGAGGAAGGGGTGTTGGTGGGATGACTTGGGAGATTGGGATTGACATATATACACTATTGATACTATGTATAAAATAGGCAATCAATGAGAACCTACCGTATAGCACAGGGAACTCTACTCAGGGTGACCTAAATGGGAAGGAAATCTAAAAAAGAGGGGATATATTTGTACATAAAGCTGATTTACTTTGCTGTACAGCAGAAACTAACACAACATTGTAAGGCAACTATACTCCAATAAAAATTTAAAAAAACAAACCCAGAAAAACTGGGTGGCTTAAACAAACGTATTCTCTCACAGTTCTGGAGCCTAGACGTCAGAAGTCAAGGTGTTGCAGGGCGGTGCTTTCTGTGATGGCTCTAGGCAAGGACCCATCGCTTCCAGCTTCTGGCTTTTGCTGGCTTCCTTGACGTTTCTTGGCTTGTAGATGGCGGCATCCCTCCAGGAACATGGCCGTCTTCTCTCTGTGTCTTCACATAAGACTTCTCTGTGCTTGTGTCCAAATTTACCCCTTTCACAAGGACACCAGTCCTATTGGATTAGGGCCACCCTCGTGACCATATTTTAAAAGTTTCGTCTGTAAAGACCCAATTTCCAAGTAAGGTCACGTTCTGAGGTTGTGGGGTTAGGACTTCAACATATCTTTTGGATGAACACACTTCAACCCATAACCCCCCGGACTCGGGGCCTGGCCGGCCCTGCGGGCCCCCATCTCACCAGTCCTGTGTGTGCTCCCACAGAACCGGGCCGTAGGTCGGCCCAAGGGGAAGCTGGGCCCCGCCTCTGCGGTGAAGTTGGCCGCCAACCGGACCACGGCGGGAGCTCGCCGGCGCCGGACGCGATGCCGCAAGTGCGAGGCCTGCCTGCGGACGGAGTGTGGAGAGTGCCATTTCTGCAAGGACATGAAGAAGTTCGGGGGCCCCGGGCGGATGAAGCAGAGCTGCATCATGCGGCAGTGCATCGCGGTGAGTGCCCCCAGGGGCGCCCCTCCCAGTGGCTGCGGTGCTTCTCCCCCGGGAGTGGAGGTGGCAGCCCTTCCTTGCTGCAGGCCGCGGGGCTCCTGAATGCAGGCCCCACCTGTGCCTCAGGCCAGTCTGTTCCTCTGCTCATTGGTCTGTCCAGTCCCTCCGCTTGAAGAGAACGTGGCCGCAGCAGAAACCCCGGAGGGGTGCTCCCTCCTGGGAAAAAAGGGGAGACTAATGCTGTTTTCAGATTCCACACTGCAGGACTCTGGGGTCCTGCCATGTGCTCAGGCTCCCTTTCCTTCATAGTCTGCTGGTCTTATAACTCCTTCCTTCCCTAGATGACTGAGTACTTTGAAGTCTCTGCCATTAAAGATGTCAGGGCAGCCTGTCCTGTCTGTGACCCTGTTGCCAACATTTATGGTCCAGTTCATGATGGTTCTGGGCCCTCCCTTCCTTCCTGTCCTGCCTTCGAAGTCAGAGGTCTGGGTGGAAGGTCAGTGCCCCTCCTGAGGGGGCCGTCCCAGAGAAGGAGGACTGATTTATGGTGTCCAGGAGGAGCTGGGCCACTGGAAAGCTTGGCCTGCCCCTCCAGGCCATCTCGCCTGGCCTCCGGCCTTGCCCCGGGACAGGGCAGTGGTCTCAGGCTCTGGCAACTCAGCAAGGTCCTGGCTCTGCTCGTGTATCCCCCCTGCACACTCTCAGGCATTCTGCCTTCCTTGGGGCACGGCTCCGGGCCCCGGGGTCCTCCCTGAGGGAGCAGTGATCTCCGTGCTCCCACAGGAAAGCAGGCTCAGCAGGAGGGACAGGATCCTTGGCCCTGGGCAAGACCCTCACAGGCCCAGCCTGGCATCAGGCGAGGCTTCCTGCCTGGCTGCTGATGCCCCTCCAAGCTTGGGGCACCTTCCCCTTCTCCCTCCAACACATACTGCTTGTGTTTTCTTTATGTCTGTCTTTCTTTTTAAAATTGTGGTCCAAAACTTATACACTTTACCATCTTGACCATTTTTAAGTGTACAGTTCAGTGATATTACCTATATGCTCGTTGTTGTGCAAACTGATCTCTAGAACTTTTTCATCTTGCCAAATGGAAACTCTATATCCATTGAACACCAACTCCTCCCCCAGCCTTTTCTACTTTCTGTTTCTAATTGTGACTACTTTGGACACCTCATGTAAGTGGATTCAGGCAGGATGTCTCCCTCTGTGAGCTTATTTCACTTAGCTTTAATGTTTTCAGGGTTCATCCACATTGTAGCATGTGTCAGGATTTCCTTCTTTTTAAAGGCTGAATAGTGTTCCCTTGTATGGATGTGCTGCATTTTCTTTATCTGTTTATCTGCTCATGGACATTTAAGTTGCCTCCACCTCTTGGCTATTGTGAATAATGCTGCAATGAACATGGGTGTGCCAGTATCTCTTTGAGATCCTGCTTTGCATTCTTTTGGATATATTGCTATATCCAAAAGCATATTGCTATATATATATATATATATATATATATATATATATATCAATCAGAAGAAGGATTGTTGGATCATATGGTCATTTTGTTTTTAATTGAGTAATCTCCATACTGTTTCCCACAGTGGTTGCTCTATTTCACATTCCCACCAATAGTGCACAAGGGTTTCAGCTTTTCCACATCCTTGCCAACACTTGTTACTTTTTTCTTCTTTTCTTTTTCTTTTTTTTTTTTTAAAGATGATGTTGGGGGTAGGAGTTTTAATTAATTAATTAATTTTTGCTGTTGGGTCTTCGTTTCTGTGCGAGGGCTTTCTCTAGTTGTGGCAAGCGGGGGCCATTCTTCATCGCGGTGCGCGGGCCTCTCTTGTTGCAGAGCACAGGCTCCAGACGTGCAGGCTCAGTAGTTGTGGCTCATGGGCCTAGTTGCTCCGCGGCATGTGGGATCCTCCCAGACCAGGGCTCGAACCCGTGTCCCCTGCATTAGCAGACAGATTCTCAACCACTGCGCCACCAGGGACGTCCCTATTTTTTTCTTTTTTGATAGTGGCCATCCTAATGAGTGTGAGGTGATACCTCACTGTGGTTTTGATTTACATTTCTCTGATGATTAGTGATGTTGAGCATCTTTTCATGTGATTGTTGGTCATTTGTAGGCCTTCTTTGTACAAAGGTCTGTTGAAGTCCTTTGCCTATTTTAAAATTGGATTGTTTGTATTTTGTTATTGAGTTATAGAATTCTTCATATATTCTGGATATTAACCCCTTATCAGATAACATGGTTTGTAAATATTTTCTCTCATTATGTATGTTGCCTTTTCACTCTCTTGTTTCCTTTGCTGTGTAGACGTTTTGCAGTTTCGTTGCTTGTGTTTTTGTCACCTGTACCAGGTCATTTGAATGGATTTCAGGGAGTTTGAGCGCCCCCTTGAAATTAAATACAGATTTTTATATGTGTGCCTGTGTGTATGTGCATTTTTCTGGAGTGAGGGTCCATGACTTACTGCATTCTGTCATGGTTTAAGAGAAGTTGTCCATAGGGACTCTGGGTTTTGAGAACAGTGTCACCTAAAACTTGGCATGTTAGCAGTGCCCCAGGACCCTCTCTTCCTCTTAATTTTTTTTTTAATTAATATTTTTGGCTGTGTTGGGTCTTCATTGCTGCGCGTGGGCTTTCTCTAGTTGTGGCGAGCAGGGTCTACTCTGTTATGGTGGGTGGGCTTCTCATTGCGGTGGCTTCTCTTGTTGCAGAGCACGGGCTCTAGAGCACAGGCTCAGTAGTTGTGGCACCCGAGCTTAGTTGCTCCACCACATGTGGGATCTTTCTAGACCAGGGCTTGAACCCATGTCCCCTGCATTGGCAGGCGAATTCTTAACCACTGCGCCACCAGGGAAGTCCCCGTCTCTTCCTCTTTAGCCATACTTTCTCTTTCACCCTCACCTTCTCTCCAGTGACCCAGGTCCAGTTACAGGAAGCTGTCTCTGCTGTCACCTGTTCTTTGCAGCCCTGGTGTCTGGCCCAGTGCCTGACACAGGGATTGTCGGTTGAAGGAAACCTCACTTTTGTGTGTGTCTTCCTCTCCAACCTGGGACTGATGGCAAATGCAACCTTAGCCCGACCCTCACTTGAGGTCCTTGCTCTTCTTCCAGGCTTCGCACTTTGTTGGGGCACTTCCTGCCATGTTCTACCCACCTCTGACCCAGGCAGGCCCACCTCTACTACTCTTCCAGGCCCTTTTTCCTGATGAGTGAGTCTCTCTCTTCCCATGGCGGAGGCTTCCTCCACAGACTTTATCCCTTCCCACTGCCCAGCACCCTCTCCCTGTAGCCCTGGCTGGGGTTTCCCCTCTTGCAGTAACTTTGCAGAGACTGGTTCTGTCTCTCCTCGCCTACTTCAGAGTCTGAACGAATGATGACTCTTTTGCCTTCAGTGTTCTATCCATTTTACAGACTTTTCCAGTTATTGGTGGAGTGTATATCCCAGCTTATTTGAAGCTATTCTAACTCAGTTTAATAAAAATTGGTTGTGTGTTTCTTCTGGATCCCAAGTACTGGGAGGTGGACGTTTATAAGGAGGAGAGAGTGAGAGCTTGTCCGCAGGGGTTTATAGTCTAATACATCAGCTCTCAAACTTTGTGGTCTTGGGACCCCTTTGCTCTCTTAAAAGTTATGAAAACCCCAAAGAGCTTTCATTTATGTGGGTTATTTATTTATTAATATTACTGTAATAAAAAATTTTAAATATTTTGAATTCATTTAAAAATTATAAGAAACCCACTACATGTTAACATAAATAACATTTTTAAGAGAAATAACATCTTCCGAAACAAAAATGATTAGTAGGAAAAATAGCATTGTTATATGTTTTTGTAAATCTTTTTTATGCCAGGTTCAGTAGAAAAGACCTAGATTTTCATATATGCTTCTATATTCATTCTGTGATGTTGTTTTGGAGGCACTATATGAGGAAAACCTGGCCTCATAAATATGTGGTTGAAAAAGGGAGGAGTCTTTTTTGGTGGGTGGGTCTGCGCTGCTCAGCTTATGACTGTGAAAGCGCGGAGTCCGAACCGCTGGAAACCGCTGGACTGCCAGGGAATTCCTGGGAGGAGTCTTTTTTTGTTTGTTTGTTTGTTTGTTTGTTTTATTGTTTTTTGCGGTATGCGGGCCTCTCACTGCTGTGGCCTCTCTCGTTGCGGGGCACAGGCTCCGGACACGCAGGCTCAGCGGCCATGGCTCACGGGCCCAGCCGCTCCGCGGCACGTGGGATCCTCCCGGGCCAGGGCACGAACCCGTGTCCCCTGCATCGGCAGGCGGACTCTCAACCACTGCGCCACCAGGGAAGCCCATGGGAGGAGTCTTTTAATAGCCTTTTCAGATAATCGTGGATATACTTCTCATCCACCACCAGAGCTCAACAGGTGGCAAGTGCTTAAAGGTTAGTTGCAATGTGGAATCTGAATCTGTATCAGTGAACTTTTCCTATTGTTACATTAAAATTCATTAGTCGTTCTTGCCCCTCATTTGCTTATGCCTAATGTTATAACATCAGATATCGGTCATTTGGAAAACACTGGCTCACTGAGTTTTACAGATTTTCCAAATAGGGGTACATAGTGTTATACAGTGTTTAAAAAAAAAAAACACATTTGTTAACACCAGCACCAGTGTCCTCAGAAGTCTTTAAGTATCGGGAAACTGTCTAGTTCACAGTGGCTGATGTAAGTTTTCCAAAATTCTGATTTTTGTTTGAAAATTCAAATTTCATCATCTGCAACAAATGTTTTAAGTGATATTTCTGAAAGTGACAGACTTACTTATTTCATCTTTGAGAAGATGTGCCAATACCCTTTTTTTTTTTTTTTTTAAATAATCAGTCATTCTTTCAAGTAAAATGGTGTTCTATGGAGAAAGTGACCAGTTCAGTTCACGGCTTGATTACAAGAGCTTTTCCTTTAGATAGCCGTCATCCTTTGGTGTTCAGCTGAAGTAGTTGATGCATACTTCCTAATTTGTCACACAGAATATTAAAAGAATGTGTACTCGGAGGTCAGAGTTTTAATAAAATTAATAATTCTTACTGCTTTATCAAAGATATCCTTAAATGAAACTGGTGAGCTTTTTAAGGAGCATGTGGCCAGGAACGGCCCAGCGACTGCCTGGGCACATTGGAGCCTCTGCCCTGACAGGTGCCAGCAGTCTCACCCACCAGTGCAAGTGTCAACACAGTGAAAAAGGCAGATGATGTCTTAGTGGTATTCTGAAGATAGTTTGACCTCCCTGTAAAGTCTTGAGGACCCGGAGTTCTTAGACTGTGCTTTGATAGCCGCTGGAGAGATGCGGCCTCAGCCCCTACAGATCCGGGCTCGGTTCATGCCCCACCTCCTCCTGCAGGTCTTTTCTCAGAGGTCAGGCTGTCCCTGACCTCTGCGTTTCAGATTAGCCCTCCTTTCTCCCACCTCACTGCTGACCTGGCCCTCCTTGCTTTATTTTTCTCCATTTCCCTTGTCACCATCTAACAGACTCTTCTTCATTTTGCTCACCTCCCTCCACTAAAATGTAAGCTCAGGATGGCAGAGACTTTTATCTGTCTGGTTCAGTGCTATAGCCAGCACTTGGAGTGGTACCTGGCACGTGGAGGTAGTAGCCAGATAAGAATTTGAATGAATGAATGAATGATGGGCAGTGCCTGGGCTGGTTCTCCCCCATCCCCTGGAAGGCCCGAGGCAAGTACCTCATTGCCTTTGATGTGTTTCCCATGGGGTCCCGGCCATGCTGACCCCTGTGTGTTCTCCCCGCTCTTCAGCCAGTGCTGCCCCACACCGCCGTGTGTCTAGTGTGTGGCGAGGCAGGAAAAGAGGACACAGTGGAAGAGGAAGAAGGCAAGTTTAACCTCATGCTCATGGAGTGCTCTATCTGCAACGAAATCATCCACCCTGGATGCCTTAAGGTGAGCAGCCTCGGGGGCATCTGGCTGTGCCGCCTGGCGCCTCACCCTGGGCCTCTGGTGGTGCTGATGCTGCAGGTGTTTGGGGGGTGGAGGGGAGTGAGACTAGGTTCCCTCCCTGGAGGACTCTGAGTCTGGGGGATTCTCTGTGTCCGATGATAACCTGAGGGCGAGAAGGTTCTGGAGTCGCTCAGACCTTGCACCCATGTCTTTGAGGGAGTGAAGACACACACAGACACACACATTCCACCTCCTGGGACCTCAGAACCACAGAGAGTTCCCAGAGTCTTGCACCTGGGCCAGAGGGAGAGAGTGGGTAGTTGGGCTGCTCTCAGGGCTTCTGGGAAAAAAGGCCTGGGCCAGGGGAGGGCAGGTCCTGTAACAACAGGTGGTTGCATTCCTGTCCCATGTGCCAGGAACCTGTTCCCTTGGTGTGCCCAGGGCAGGACTGCCTCCTGGGGACCATCGTGCTGTGCCTGCCTGTCTTGGGCAGCAGGTTCAACCTTTGAAAGGAAGAGACTGCTCTGGGCTGACACATACCTCATACCTCTGCCTCAAGAGAATGTCAGCCTACTTGGCACCTCCCATCAGCACAGCTCTATCTGTGTTCAGAGAGATGAGAGTGGGCCTGCCCCAAAGGGTGCTTCAGCTCTGAGGTGTCCATCCCCTTTCCCTCGGTGCTGGTAGTGGGGTTTGTCGTGACACTCCCCTCTCCCCAGCACACACACCTCCCCCTCTGAAAAGGGGTGCTATGCTTTTCCCCTGGCCCCTGGTTACTTCTCTCTCTCCCGGATCAGAAGCTCCAGGGAAAGCACATCTCACTTGCTGATAACCACGCGCCCAGTTCAGTGCTGTTAAATGACTGAATGGTTTGTGGGTCCTTGCTGGGTGCCAGACCCTGAGCTAATTGCTTTCACTAGGTTAACTCATTGAATTCTCACATAACTCCAGTGAGATAGGCACACTCCATTTTATGGCTGAGGGCACTGGCCCACAAAGATGGAGTGATTTGCCCAGGGTCATTGAGCTAGGAAGAGGCACTATCAGGATTTGAACCCTGACCTGAATGCAGAGCCACCCATCTTAACCACTCTTGTTTTCTCTTGGCCAGAGGTGGTATGGAAATGGCTTTTGGGAGGGGGTGTTGATGCTTTTGGAGGAGCTGGCCCTGTCCACCCCCTCCCTGCTTGCTGACTGGTGTGTGTCCCTCCCAGATTAAGGAGTCAGAGGGCGTGGTCAACGATGAGCTTCCAAACTGCTGGGAGTGTCCAAAGTGTAACCACGCCGGCAAGACCGGGAAAGTGAGTGCCGGGCTCCAAGTCCCAGGGGTCAGCCCGGGAGGGGGTAGACCTTGGCCTTGCCAGACCCAGCCTGTCTCCCCGCCCACGGTGATGTCGGCTTGAGGGGTACCGCGGACTCGGGGACAAGGGCACGTCCAAAGATATACAGTTCGTGTGTTCCTTCTCTGTTTTTGGCCTACAAGCAAAAGCGTGGCCCTGGCTTTAAGTATGCCTCAAACCTGCCCGGCTCCCTGCTCAAGGAGCAGAAGATGAACCGGGACAGCAAGGAGGGGCAGGAGCCTGCCAAGCGGAGGAGTGAGTGTGAAGAGGCGCCCCGGCGCAGGCCAGACGAGCACCCCAAGAAGGTGCCCCCTGACGGCATCCTGCGCCGAAAATCAGACGATGTGCACCTGAGGAGGAAGCGGAAATACGAGAAGCCCCAGGAGCTGAGTGGACGCAAGCGAGTACGACCGGGAGGGACGGGCAGCGAGGGGTGGCCTGGCTGGTCCCGGGTGCAGGGGCGCGTGGGCGGGGGCGGGGATGGGCAGCGGGGAGAGCCGAAGTCACAGAAGTCCTGAGAGCCCGGCCCGAGAGAAAGGAGGGGAAAACCAGCGAGTCACTCCTCTTCCCACCCCTTTAGGCCTCGACGCTTCAAACGTCCCCCGGTTCCTCCTCTCACCTCTCGCCGAGGCCCCCTCTAGGCAGCAGCCTCAGCCCCTGGTGGAGATCCAGTCTCACTTACTTCCAGCAGCAGGTGCTCCCACGTCGCCCCGCCCTCCCCAGGCCCCGGGGACTCGCGAGTCCCGGGCCGCCCCCGCCCCACTGGTCCTCGAACCCATTGCCGCAGACCTCCAAGGCACCTGTTCACCGTAGCTTCCCAGGCCTCAGCCCCGAGGCTCTGGCTCGTGGTTCCGGCGTGGGGCCTGGGAAGCTGAAGCTGCCGCGGGGAAGCCCTGTGGATCTGGGGAACCTCGGAGGATCCTGGCGGCCCCTCTTCGCCCACCGGCCCTTCCAGCATCAGCCACGAGGTGGCGCCTGGTTGTCTTCTCCTCGTTCTAGCCATTAAGGCTCGGCCGGGAATCCTGCAGACCCTGCCTCTGGGACAGGCTCCCTGAGCCAAGTCCGACGTGAATGGGCGACTGCATATCTCTGGGTCTGTCCAGGGGTGGGAGGTCAGTTGGGTGGGGACAGCTCTATCACTCTCCGCCAGTTCCAGCTTCTTCCTTAAAACCAGCAGGCAGGGCCCACCCGTCTTGTCAGAGCAGAGAAGATGGGATTTGTTGGGAAGGTGACCCTCCAGCCTCTGTTGGTGGGGCTGGGTGTAGAGGGGACCAAATCCCATGAACGCTGGGAGCAAGCTCTGCATCCTTTCTTTTCTGTGACAGCTAAAACCCGGCAAAGAAGATAAGCTTTTCAGGAAAAAGGTACCATCTTCCGCCCTCGCCCCAGGCCTGCTCCTGGGGCAATGGGTCCTGGGGTGGAGGGTGGGAGGCCTGGGTGGCCGCAGCCCCGGGTCTAGGGGCTCATCCCCCCACGCTCCCCCTCCTCCCTCAGCGGCGGTCCTGGAAGAACGCTGAGGACCGAATGGCTCTGGCCAATAAGCCTCTCAGGCGCTTCAAGCAGGAGCCGGAGGATGACCTGCCCGAGGCGCCCCCCAAGACGAGGGAGAGCGACCACTCCCGCTCCAGCTCCCCCACCGCCGGCCCCAGCACGGAGGGGGCGGAGGGCCCCGAGGAGAAGAGGAAGGTGAAGATGCGCCGGAAGCGGCGACTCCCCAACAAGGAGCTGAGCAAGGAGCTGAGCAAGGAGCTCAACCAGGAGATCCAGAAGACGGAGAGCAGCCTGGCCCACGAGGACCACCAGCCCATCAAGTCGGAGCCTGAGAGCGAGAACGAGGAGCCCCAGCGGGCCCTGGGCCTCTGTGAGCGCCCTCACCGCTTCAGCAAGGGGCCCAACGGCACCCCCCGGGAGCTGCGGCACCAGCTGGGGCCCGGCCTGCGCAGCCCGCCCCGAGTCATCTCCCGGCCCCCTCCCTCCGTGTCCCCGCCCAAGTGCATCCAGATGGAGCGACATGTGATCCGGCCGCCCCCCATCAGCCCCCCGCCCGACTCGCTGCCCCTGGATGATGGGGCGGCCCACGTTATGCACAGGGAGGTGTGGATGGCCGTCTTCAGCTACCTCAGCCACCAAGACCTGTGTGTCTGCATGCGGGTCTGCAGGACCTGGAACCGCTGGTGAGGGGCACCGGCTGAGTTTGGATAGGGTCACCAGGGGGTCAGGCTGAGGCTTAGGCTAGGCCAGGGATGGTGCGTGTGTCCCCACTGGAGTCACTCGTGATGCTCTTTCTTTCTAAGCCCCGTCCAGCTTAAGTATCCTCATCAAAGAGGTCTAGCAGCTACAGTCAGTGTGGTCTTGTCAAAAGAGGTGAACCCTATTTGCTTTCCTGATTTAGCTTCTTGGAAGATGAACTGAGGACCAGGGGGAGTCCTTGTCCTTAAAGAGCTAGCCCAGGTCAGGAGTGCCGCGCCAGTTCCTGATCTTAATCCCAGCTTTGATAGTTCCCAGCTGGAACGGTCTCTGACCTTGGCCAAGTTACTTACCTTCATCTGTGAACAGGCATGCTGCAGGGTTGTTTTGAGCTATGGCCTGTGGAGGGTGTAATTAAACCCCCAGTAAATACTTCACAGCTTCTGGTACTTTCCATGGGGATGGGGGGGAAGGGCTGTGACAGAGCAGAGGCTCTCAGGTGCCAACGAGACGGAAACTAAATAGAAGGGTCCAGGGGACGAAGTTAAGGAGCCTCCCCCTGGGCTTGGTAGGTGGGGGACTGACCACAGCTATGCATGGGGCTCCCCAAGAGAGCTCCCAACTCTGACGTTGCCCCCTCTGCTGGGCCTGGCCCCTAGGTGCTGTGATAAGCGGTTATGGACCCGCATCGACCTGAACCACTGCAAGTCCATCACACCCCTGATGCTGAGTGGCATCATCCGGCGACAGCCTGTCTCCCTGGACCTCAGCTGGACCAATATCTCCAAGAAACAGCTGAGCTGGCTCATCAACCGCTTGCCTGGTGAGCACTGGGCCAGGGGCCCTCAATGTGCAGTAGCAGGGGCTGGGGTGTATCACCTGACCTGCCACCCCCTCTCTGTCCCCCGCCAGGGCTCCGAGACTTGGTGCTGTCAGGCTGCTCGTGGATCGCAGTCTCAGCCCTCTGTAGCTCCAGTTGTCCGCTGCTCCGGACCCTGGATGTCCAGTGGGTAGAAGGACTAAAGGACGCCCAGATGCGGGATCTCCTGTCCCCGCCTACAGATAACAGGCCAGGTGAGTGTCCGGGACAGGGGTGTACCCAAGGCACGGTCACAAGAAGGGGGTATGACCAAGCTGTGCCGTTGGATCTGGTTTTCACCACAGACCCCATCTGGTACTCATGTCTTCAAGCCTTCTCTGGCTTCAGCCCTTCTCGACGCAGAGCTGAGTCCCAGCTGCTGTTCTCAGTCAGCTTTGGGTACAAGAGGGGACCCGTGAGAGGGCAGAGGCTCCCAGGATGCCACTTTGGGAACTCTGTGCATCTCACTGCTTCTATGTTAATTTGTCCTTCATTGGCTTTAAGCCTCAGGCATCGGGGTCATTGTGGCCGGACAGGGCCTCACGGGATGAAGCCCTCCTAGGTCGGGTTGCAGGCCTCACTGCTCCCCACCAGTACCTTAAATGAGGAATCTGTGGTGACCCAGAGATGCTGTGCTGTCTGTACTCCAATTGGCTGAGCACTGTTGGGTGGAATGCAGGCTCTGTGTTTCTAGGTCTTCTGACTTTTAAAGAATCTACAAGGGTAAAACTTGATGTGGAATATTCCGATTTTTAAATGTTGGAACCAGTTTTGATCTTTTGGGGGAGACACTCAACGGCTAAATGAGACCCAGGTCTTCCACCTGGCTGGTAGGCCTTGTAAAGTGTCATGTCAGGGTGACATGTTGCCTCTCTGTCCTGCCCCCTCAGGTCAGATGGACAATCGGAGTAAGCTCCGGAACATTGTGGAGCTGCGTCTGGCCGGTCTGGACATCACAGACGCCTCCCTGCGGCTTATCATTCGCCACATGCCCCTGCTCTCCAAGCTCCACCTTAGTTACTGTAACCATGTGACTGACCAGTCCATCAACCTGCTCACCGCTGTGGGCACCACCACCCGAGACTCCTTAACCGAAATCAACCTGTCAGGTCAGTGTGGGGCACCCATCGGGGTCTGCCCAGGACCCCGGGGGACAGGCTGGGCATTCTTCATTCGAAAGGAAATACTTGGCCTGTTGCTATAGGGTCACAGTGTTAGACGCTACGACACACCAGTGAACAAGACAGACCCACGGCCTAGTCTAGAGGGGAAACACACATTAAACAAATAAGCGTTATTAGATTTTAAATAATTGCTCCAAAAAATAGTGCTAGTAGCAGTGAGAGCACATGAGCACATAGCAGTGGGTCTTGACCCAAAATATGGGCTAGAAAAGCTTCCCTTGGGTGCTGTGGACGACCTGGTGCCTGGCAGCAGGGGGTGTGGGAGAGTAGCCGGCAGTGAGGCCAGGCTGGGCCAATGGAGTAATAAGCAGCTTGATTTCTGCCATGGTGGTTGTCGCTTATGTGTCCCCCTCCTGACCCTGCTATCAACGGGCCTGTTGTTGACAAGAAGAAAACCCCACTCCCCCCACTTACTGATGGGGCTGGAGTTGGTTCCTAAGGACTTGGGGCACAACCAACGGGGAGGTGGACAGAGGCAACGCTGCTTGTTCTCAGCCCAGTTAACCCAGTTCTCATCTCATCGCTCAGGATGGTCAGATTGGGCGTGTAAGATTTGGACCAGACCAAAAAAAAAAAAAGGAGAAAAGAAACTTTTTTCTTCCAGAAATTACCAAGTAATAAATGATACCCTCACCTCATTTAAATTACATTTTGACACAGTCCAATCTGATGTCTGGCTTGGTCAGGATTCACATACTGTTTAGCTGTTTCCCTCTCTCCATCCCACATTCATGCCTGAGAAACACCTTCCTGTTAACCAGTACCACATCCGCGTGGGAGCTGATGCTGTACCTTAGTGCCTAGGGAGCCCACCCTCCTCCTTGGGGAGTATTGGTGGCGAGGTGAGGGGGGAGGGGGGGTGTTGCATTCCATGGAGGCAGAGAACAGAGAGCCACACTGAGGTGAGCTTTCACCAAGACCCCAGCTCCAGGCTCAGCTCGTGGTCTTGAATTGATGCTGGGGCCGCCCCGTGGAGGAGGGCCTGGGGAGCACCTTGTTCTAAAGCGCTCGGTAGTAATGAACTCTTTTCACTTATTCTAATTTAATTGCTATGCATGTGTAGCAGAGATCCCAGTATAAATCCCCCTCCCCTGCAGCACAGTCCATGATGTGTTTGTATAAATCATCTTTTTCCATTTTGTTTTCCACCACAATCCTTTGAGGTCATCTTTTTGTCTCAGGATCTACATGCAGATCTCTGCGTTTGCGTTAAGAGCTGTGATGTATATGAAGGCCAATCTCTCTCATACCCAGTCTCTTCTAGATTCAGTTCTTTTTAAAATGTTTTCCCCTCCTGTCAGTATAACTAGTTCATGATAAAATAAGTCTCTTCCACAAAATGGATGGCACTTGACATGTTTCCAGATCCTTCATTGTGGTTGGAGGATCAGGTCTAGTGGCAGAGTGAAGCCGTGGTGGCTCGAGGTGGCCCTTTGGCTTCCCCTTCCCTGCCCCTGATTCTCACCTTGAGGCAACCACCTTCAACTCTTGAGCTCTTTGTTTCTGTTTACCTCCATTTTTTCCAAACAGCAAGCCTACATTGCTATTTCTTATTGTTTTTTGTTTGTTTTTGTTTTTCCTTTTCAGATGCTCTCTGCTTGTTAACTTGCTATGCAGAGAACAAGGATTACTATTCTTACATTCTCTTACCCTGCTCCCTTTTCTCCCTTCATCTTCCCAATTTGTGGTTAAGTCACTATTACTTACCTTATTATGGCCATGTTAGTATTGTCCACTGTTGAGCCAGTGTGTATTATGGGTATGTTTCCTTTCTTGCACATGTTTTTGGTTTGTTTTCCCTAGAGTTAATAATTGTCTCATTTTTGTTTGGTTAGTTTCTATAACAGACTTGAGTACTGTTCTTTCCCCACGTGAGCTCGTCAGGCCCTCAACCAGTCTGTAGAAACCACCCTCCTGGACTTCTCTTCCTCCTGCCCCCACTTGAACTTGGCTGTCTCTGCCTGCTGCACAGCTCCCGTCCTGGGACTTCCTTGGTTTCTGTCTTGTGCAGGGACCCTTCTTTCCTTGGTCCCGTATCTTCTTTCTTGGTTTATCTGTTTGTTTGGTAGAGGACATCTTCCAGACCTTATATGTCTGAAAATGGCTGTATTATACCTTCATGTTTAATTGATAGCTTAGCTGGTTATATACATATATATATATAGATAGATAGATAGATAGATAGCTTAGCTCGTTATATAAACCATATTGTTTCAGAAAGTGGGAGGCACTGCTCCTTTGGCTTCTGCCTTCCAGAGTTGATGTCCAAAACGATTTGATTCTCCATCCTTCAGTGAATATTTTCTCTCATTGGAAGTTTGTAGAACACGATCTTTTTATTTATTTATTTAAAAAAATTATTTTTTAAAAAAATTTAATTAATTTGGCTGTGCCGGGTCTTAGTTGCAGGATGCAGGGTCCCTGACCAGGGATCGAACCTGGGCCCCCTGCGTTGGGAGCGCGAGTCTTAGCCACTGGAGCACCAGGGAAGTCCTGTGTAGGACATGATGTTTATCTCAAAGTTTTTGCAGTTTTGGTTGGTGAGCCTTGGTTTGAGTCCATTTTCAGGGATTGTATTGAGCATTCATGAGTGCTTTCAGTCTCTCAATTTGGTTCTGGAAAATTGCCTTGAATTATTTAATTTCCTTCCCTTCTGTTTTCTTTCTTTAGTAGTCCTCTGATACCTTTAGTTTTTTTTCCTTTTTCCCATCTCTGTATCTGGTTTTCCTCCACTTATCACAGAATTCATATACAGCTGACCCTTGAACTAGTTAGGGGCTAGGGGTACAGCCCTCCTTGCAGTAGAAAATCCAAATATAACTTAACAGTTGGCCCTTGGTATCCACACTTCCTCCAAAAACTCAGATTCAACCACTAATTTGTAGCCTGTAGTATTTACTATTGAAAAAAATCAGCATATAAGTGGACCCACACAGTTCAAACCCGTGTTGTTCAAGGGTCAACTGCCATGAGTTTTTCATTTCTGCTTTTTTTTAGGTTCAAACATATGAAGCTGCTTTTTATGTAGGTCAGAAAACAGTCAAATATTGGCAGTTTTCATATGGTTTAGCCTATATTTTTAATTTTACAGCTATAGTTTGTTCTCTGAACTTTCGGAGAGTGGCATGTTCTTGTTTCTTGGATCCAGATATTGTCCATCCTGAGGATACTGATGGTTTTTTCTTTTCTACATAGACCATACATTCCTTCAGATGCAGTCAGTGGGCCTGCCTAAGGGGCCCTTCTCAGATTTAGTGTCAACATGAGGTTGTCGGCTCAGGTGATCGGAGGCTCTGGGGACACGGTGGGAGCTGGTCTGCTGTGGGTATCATTGGGTGGTCAGCATGGGTTGTTTTCTTTGGGGAAACCCAGACGTGACATCTGTCAGTTTTTCCTCTTAAGCTGGTCAAGGTTGCCAAAGGACACTCTCTTCCTTGACCTCCCAACCGAAGGGCTCAGGCCGGGCTGCCAGGGTTCTAGGGCTTGGCAGGGAAGGAGTCTGGAGGTCTCGACAGTCAGCAGGTAAATTTCCCTGTAACCCCCATTTTTCAGGGGGTGCCCCTGCCTTCCACAGTGCCTGGTGGTGCCTGGTCTAGAGACTTTCTCTTGCCCATCAGAGACAAACTCCCCTCTTTTGCTGGGGAAGGGAGTTTCAGCCTCTTACTGCTCCTTAAGTAGATTTTCAACCAGTCCTTCTGTCTCTAACCCCATCTTTAGCCCCACTTTCGTTGTACTTGTTGCTTCCAGTACCTGTACCTTTGAGGTCTTCTGTAGAAGAAATCTGCTTCTCTGCTTTTCCTTCAGCCAGTTTGGGGTTAAGCTTTCTCAAGTCTAGTGAATGTTACCTTTTCTCCAGCTTTCTAAATTAACAAAATTTTTTTTATTGTGGTAAGATACACATAACATAAAATTTACCATTTTAACAATTCTTAAGTGTCCAGTTCACTAGCATTAAGTACAGACATGTAGTTGTGCAGCCGCCACCACCCGTCTTCAGAACCTCTTCTTCACCCTGTCAGAAACTCTGTACCCACTAAATACTAACTCCTCACTCCCTTTCCTCTCCTGCCCTCAGCAACCACCATTCTACTGTCTGTCCCTGAATTTGACTCTTCTAGGTACCCCACATAAGTGGAACCATACAGTAGTTGTTTCCTTCGGGACTGGCTTATTATATATACACCACATTTTATTTATCCATTCATCTGCTAATGGACACTTGGGTTGCTTCTGTCTTTTGGCTATTGTCAGTAATGCTGCTGTGAACATGGGTGTATAAATTCATTGTTCTTTGGGTATATAACCAGAAATGGACTGGCTGAATCACATGGTAATTCTGTGTTTACTTTTTTTTGAGAAACTACTATATTGTTTCGCAGAGCAGCTGCACTGTTTTACATTCCTACTAACAGTGCAAAGGGTTCCAACTTCTCCACATCCTTACTAACATTTTCTGGGGTTTGGGGTTTTTTGTTTGTTTAAGTGAAAACCATGCTAATGCATATGAAGATCTCAGTGGGGTCTTGACTTGCATTTCCTTAATGATTCGCGATACTAAACATCTTTTTGTTTGCTTATTTACCATTTGTGTATCTTCTTTGAACAAATGTCTATTCCCGTCTTTTGCCCATTTTTTAATCAGGTTGTTTGTGTTGTTGTTGAATTGTAGGATTTCTTTATATATTCTGGATATTAATTCCTTAACAGATACATGAATTGCAAATATTTTCTCCCATTCTCTGTGTTGTTTTTTTCACTCTCTTGATAGTGTCCTTTGTACAAAAGTTTTTAATTTTGATGAAGTTGTCTTTTCCCTTTTGTGGCCTGTGCTTTTGGTGTCATGTTTAAGAAACGATTGACAAATCCAGTGTCACGAAGATTTCCCATGTTTTTCTTCTAAGAGTTTCATAGTTTTAGCTCTTATGTTAAGTCTTTGAATAATCTTAATTTTTGTATATGGTGTGATGGGGGAGGGTGGTCTAGCTTCATCCTGTTGCATGTGGATATCCAGTTTTCCCAGCACCATTTGTTGAAAAGTCTGTCTTTTCGCCCACTGGATTGTTTTGGCATCTCGTCAAAAATCATTTGACCATTTGAGGGTTTATTTTTGGGGCTCTCAATTCTGTTCCATTGGTGTATATGTTTGTCCTTATGCTGGTAACACATGCTGTGGCTTTGTAGTATTGAAATCAGGAAGTGCGAGTCCTCTGACTTTCTCTTTTTCAAGGTTGCTTTGGCAATTCAGGGTCCCTTAAATTTCTACATGATTCTTAAGATACATTTTTCTTTTTCTACAAAAAAACCGCTTTTGGTATTTTATAGCAATTTCATTGAGTCTGTAGACTGCTTTGGGGTAATACTGGCATTTTAATAATATTAAGTTTTCTAATCTGTGAACATCGGCTGTCTTTCCATTTATATCTTTTAATTTCTTTCAGCGTTGTTTTTTAGTTTTCAGTGTACAAGTCTCACTTTCTTCTTTAAATTTATTGCTAAATGTTTTCTTTTTGATGCTATTGTAAATGAAATTTTCGTGATTTTCTTTCAGATTGTTCATTGTTAGTGTATAGAAATGCTAATTTTTGTGTGTTGATTTTATATCCTGCAGTTTTGCTGAATTAGGGGTGTGTGTGTGGGGGGTGGGGTGGGGTGTATGTATGGGTGGGTGTGGGGGGGGTGGGTGTGGGTGGGTGTGGTGCGTGTGGTGTGTGTGTGTGGGGGGTGTGGACTCCTTAGAGTTATCGCATTAAGGTCATGTCATCTGCAAGCAGATATTTTTACTTCTTTTCTGTATCATTTTAAAAATTTTAATGCTTTGATCTGCCTAGAATTTATTTTGTTGTGAGGTACAGGCCACATTGTTTGAGGTTTGTAATTCTTAACCCAGATTGTCCTTTCATCGGACATCTATTTTTCACTCTTAAACAGACTTTGTTTAACCCATCATGGGCCTATCCATAATATTCCCCACACAACCAATTTTAGTGATGATGAGGAAAGGTCTCCAGCTTAATATACCACTGAGATGAAGGAATCATTGGGCTCAGGGTGGGGACTCAGCCTCAGTTGGATGCGAGCTGGCGTTGCAGCCCGTTGACTGAGGATTCAGTTCTAAAAGAAAACAGTGCTACAGAAGCAAAGTCCAAATTGAGAGAATTACTCGGTTGAAGAGCACATCTACCGGTGAGGGTGCGGTGGAGGGTTCTGAATTCTGGTTTTGCTCCCTGTGGACAGAATCTTTCCGGCCCCTTCTAGCACATTGGTCTCCTGCATAGGTTTGAGGCAAACGTCCCACGGAGGGCGGGCAAGCACACGGGGCCTCTGTCTAAAGGGCTGGTGCCCAGGGGAGTGGGAGGATCCCAGGATGACCTTACAGGTGTCCTCACTCCCCCAGCACTTCTCCCCTGGGAATAGGCAGACCGCACACAAGAACCTGCAGAGAGGTTTTCTCAGCAGTAGAGTAGAAGTGAAAAGCAAGCTATTTTCATATATTGTGTGATCCTATCTTTATAAAACAACATAGACAGGACGTACTGATGTGAGAATATATACATATAAGGGGCGGCCATGGGGTAAGAGTCTAAGCAGTTTCACTTGGAATGTGTGGATGCTTTTCAAGCATATATGAAACTTCTATAAGTGGTAGATGAAACCATTCTGCATTTGAAGAGAGCTTTCCAGCAAGGGCAGTTGCTGCTCTGTTGCTGAGTGCCTGGGGGTTGGGGAGGGCCCTCGGCTGCACGCTTCCTCCACCTCACCGTGTGTCCTCTTCCCTGCAGACTGCAATAAGGTCACTGACCAGTGCCTGTCCTTCTTCAAACGGTGTGGGAATATCTGTCATATTGACCTGAGGTACTGCAAGCAAGTTACCAAGGAAGGCTGTGAGCAGTTCATAGCCGAAATGTCTGTTAGTGTCCAGTTCGGGCAAGTGGAAGAAAAACTCCTGCAAAAACTGAGTTAGTCCATGGACAAGTATGTAAATATGGGGTGGGTGAGGGGAGGGACGCGGCAGGGGAGGGTAAAAGACTTTACAAAAACTAGGGCTTTTATTTTCAATTTGGAACTTGGAACAACAGACCACAGAACGATTCCATTTTGCAAGTCTCGCTGAGGGAGAAGCCAGTCCGCCACCGTTTTGGGGTTGAGTGAGTCAGGCGCTTTCCTTTGGTCTTTCTGAATCAAAACTGCACTGCTTTCTGGACCGTTTCTAAGGCAGCCTTTACCAAGAAGACATTCCTGTCGGAGAGGAGGATGGACTTGGGAGAAATTCTCTTACTGGAAGCATGAGCTTAGGAATTTTTTTTTTTTGGTGGTGGTGTTTTTTGTTTTGGACACCTTATTCCTGGCAACTTTGGGGTTTTTGGTGTCAACATAAAATGGACCACACACCACAGCTGCCGTCTTGACATGTTTGTTTGTTTGGTTTTGTTACATCTTACATTATGCAGAACTATTTTTGTACAAATTGTTCAAAAGTTATTTATGCAAGGTTTGAATGCATACCAGTGTTTTTATTGTTTTGAGATTGCCAACTTTCCTGGTTTCCTTCAGGTAGGAGAGAACTTAACCTGTACGTCATACGACTCCATCTACACACGTGCCCAGATCTGGCAAAACAGGCTAAGACCTTCCAGTTAAAAGCATGTCTAACTGGAAGTTGAGAGCCTGCTTTGTATGTCAAGAAGTTACATAAGCATGTTGTGGATATATGTAAATTATAGTCAAAGTGAGACACTTTGCTAAATTTCCTCTGTATAGAATTCACCTTTTTCTCAAAATTTTAAAATTCAGACTTCAGCCTTTGAACTCAGGAGGGGTTTGCTCCCGCATATGAGCTCTTGTACTCTACATAGATCTAATTTATACAGTGAGTCAAGAAGTTGAATAAATGATCCAACATAGCCTTTCTTTTCCTTTTTTCTCTCCTTTGAAGTGTGAGTTGAGTTCTCGTTTAAGGTTTAGAACATGGCTGTTTCCTAGTTGTAAAGTTATGCATTCATAAGTGCCATTGTTGTAAGGTGGTGTTTTCCTAGACCTTCCCTGACGCGGTTTTATCTTTGTTGAATTTGTATAAACAATTGTACAAAAAAAAAACCACTCTTGGACTTGGAGGGTTTCTGTTCTAGGGGTGGACTAGAAATTTGACTAGGAAGTCCAGAAGCAGTAGTCTCAACGCCAGTGTATATACTGTTTTGAAGCCAAACAAGGTATAATTTCTTACTCATCTGAGAAATGCGGCAGCCCCTTGGTACGTGTTTTTTCCGTCTTCAGAAAGAGATCTTGCTGTTTGTAGCTAATAAAGGTAACGGGAAAGAACTGTGCTACACCAGTGTTCATGTGTAAGAATTAGGTACGAACTGCCTTAAGGGGCAGGGTGGCTTACCTGTTTGGGTGCTGCTGACCACACCCGTATAAAATAACTTCCACAGCCACTTGGCATTTCCACTGCCAAAGGGGGACAGGGGTTCATTTCCTCAGCCTCCACTGGACGCAACTCAAGGAGGCCACATCCTGCACTGGTAACCTGGGGCTGGGGTGGTGGAGGCACCTGGTTAGGCGATAACTTCCCCAGGTGGCAGACATAGAAACCAGTGAGAAGTAGACTTTAGATCACAGGATTTTTATACTGGAACAACTGCTCTAGTCATCTGAAAATGAAGATAACCAAGCTTCCTTCCTCAGTCATCAACAGCAACATCAGACTTGGGACTCATGGGACTAGCCTTTCCTGTTGTGGTAGTTTCATACTGCCCCTGCCCCCCATCCTTTTTTTTTTTTTTGCCACGGTGAAATGGTTTTACATCTCATCTAGTTTGTGCCGCCGCCTATTAATTTAAAGCCAGAGATACTTTCTGACTCAAATTGGAGACATCTGAAGCTGTTGCACCCCAGAATTTAACTCAGGAGATGCATTTAACAGAGGTTAAGATTAGTTTAACACTCTGTGGTTTATTTATAAAAACGTGGCTTACCTTTGCAAGCCTGATCGTTCATCGTGGAGCACCCACACAAGAGGTCAAGTTGCAGTCTTCTTGGCGGCCTGAGTGCTGTGAGCCTCCGAGTAAGAGTCACCCTCATGTCCAATAAAGGCATCTTCTCCCTTGGGAACCGTTGAAGGAGGACGGTGGTTTTCAAGTGGAATCTCGGCATTAGAGGGCCCTCTTTCCCCTGTAATGTTTCCAGGAGCACACAGGTCAGCCAAGAGAGGAGGTGAAGGAAGGGCTGCCAGGGCTGAGCAGCTGGAGTTTCCATAAGGACACACCAGAGTAAGGACAGCATCTCTCTAGGCTTGAGATGGCCAAGGCAGTGCACTGGTCACAGATGACCTTCCCCCAAGTGTACTGAACAATCCAGTTAAGATTATACCCCAGTAGAGTCTCGAACAGACTCATTCCTTCAAAAATGAGCTTTAGATGAGGCCAGGCCAAGCTAGGTGCCTGCAAACAGCTGCTCTGAGCCCATACACTGTATCTGATGAAGTAATGGAAGGACCATAAACCAGAGGGACCACTTCTTGTAAGAGGATCATAACTTCTTAACCCAGGAAAGAGGAGAGGCCATAACCCTCCTTCCTCTAGGCATCCTGGCCTTTACAAAGGCAGGCACCACGGCCCATCCAAAACATGGAATGACATCCTTCCATCCTGTGAGCACAAGGACAAAGAGACGTCATTGCATTCCATTGTGAACTTCCAGAATTTTATCCATATGATAGATGACCTATTCAGAAAAAGATGCATGGCATGCAGCTAGAAAATGCAGATTCCAGGGAGGAATGTTTGCCCTCTGCCAGATAAGTTAGTCCCTTGCAATTCAGTTATTCCAAGTGTCGAGCCTATTAGGCTAAAAATTTGTTGGCTTCTCACTGAGCCAAGGTTATTTCAAAATGCTACTTAAGAAGATCCACCGTTGAGAGTTTTGTTCATTGCTGAAACAAGCACCTGAAACTATAAGTCCAAAAAGAAACAGTAAACAAGCTGTTCTGAGACTATGAGCAAACAAATCTCAATTTTCTAATTTAAGATACACCAACACCTGCTGCTCAGCTTCTATTTCAGTGTGTTTACCATCACCCACTGGCCTGGATTTGAAGACTTCTCTCCACCAAATTAGGGATTTGTGGGGAACGATGAACTTCTGGAGTTCACCGTCTCAGGAGAAGTACAGACTAAGTGCTCCTAAGGCTTCAGCAGGGGCTGAGCTTTTACTGTCCATCTGAATTGTAGCTAATACCCACCCTGGGCTCTTCAGGCAAGCACAGGAGAAGGGTATTTAGAATATCCACAAGGCTTTGATTTACATGCTCTGACACTCAAAACCAGAAAACGTAGAAAGGCAACTTTTTTTTCACAGCTAGCCAAACTTTCTGCCTTAAGCACAGAGGGGCAAGACTGTTTACCTCCTTTGCTGTAAGTTTCAGGTCTTGTTGATTGACTTCTGGATCCTGAGCACCTGAAGGCATGTGTTAAACACTGCAGAGTCAAAAGATAAAAAACCCACAGGACTCAGCCAAGAAGTTACGTAGTTTCCTAAAAACATACCTGCCCACAAGCCATGGGAATGAATCCACAGTTGGTCTCAACTAAACCAAAAAACCACCCTGATTAGAGCTGGACCTAAAAGAAAAGAGATTTCAGATCATTAATGTCCCAAGAACCTTTTAGCATAAGCTAATGTCTCAGGTTTCTCAGTTGTGGTATTAGAAGAGGTAAGAAAAAGTCATCAGAGCTAGGTTCAAATTCTGATGTGACTTTTTTTTTTTGGCTGCCCCACATGGCTTATGGGATATCTTAGTTCCCTGACCAGGGATTGAACCGGTGCCCTCAGCAGTGAGAGTGCAGAGTCCTAACCACTGGACCGCTAGGGAATTCCCTATGGTGACTTTTTAACTGTGAGATTTTCGACAAGTTCTTTAACTTCTCAGAGATCAAGTTCCCCATCTGTGATGTGAGGCAATATCTATTTCAGAATGCTGGAGGTAACCATAAAGCACCTGGCACAATACCTGGTCACAGTATGTGGCAAATATGTAGTTAAATTTACTGGTAAATTAGCAGCCAAGGTAGACAGGTACAACATCTTTGAAGGTGCTCCTTTCTCATGAAGAATGTACTAGACCAGGCCTGGACACCCATTCATGCTGCACCGAAGTGAATTAGGAACTGGCCAGGACAAATGTAAACAAAAGCATTTTTTAAAACCTAATTTTATTCCTGAAGTTCAAACTAGCTAGTGGGTAGCACTGAAAATACACTTGCAATATATAAAAGTGTAAACTGATTACACGTTAATAAAGAATTTAACACACACACTTCTCTAATGAAGGAAGCTAGATGCAGCCCTCTCTATAAAAAGCTGTACCTGAACAAAAATGGACATGTTTAGTCTCAGGCCCTGGTAGCTGACTATAGAATGTCAGTTGTTCCCAATTACGTTTAAACGCAGAAATAGCAACAATGTGGAAAATTACATTCATCAAATAGTAGCATTTAAAATATACATGACTAATAAAATGAACATTCAGAGGTGCCCCTGTTCAGCGTGTACCATGTCGGCCATTTGCAGACAGTGACCTCATCCAAAGAGAGCAGAAGTTTCAAACATCTGAGTAGTTTAAGTTAAAAATAGGATGAAGGAGAAATAAGAGAACAAGATAAATGTCCTCCAAAGAGAACAGTAGCTGATGCCATAAGCAGTCTGACTTCGGCAATTAGTAATCAGAGATGTGTGAAGAAGCCCAGCAGAAACTGGGAAACTGAGCCAGTCCTCCAGCTGACAGGCATACAGCATGGACCAGTGTTGCTGCAACTTAGGATGAATCTTTCCTGTCCCCAGTTAGTCGTGAAAATAATTTTTAAAAATAGCTTCAGATTTTGAACAGGAAGTTTCCAGTCCCTTCTGTGCACTGAAACGTCTGGGATCGAGCCTGGGGGGTCCTCGGCTTCAGGACTTGAACACGTGCACGGCGCGCACCACATACTGCCGGCAGATGGGACACTCGCTCATGCGCTTGCCGCACTTGGTGCAGGTGACCATGTGCCCGCACTCGAGCAGGACGCAGTCGATGATGGCGTCCATGCAGATCCGGCACAGGCTGTCGTCTTCCTCGTCCTGCAGCTGCAGCCGCTCGCCATCTGAAAGGCAACAGAGAGCTGGGGCTGCGGGCACGGCCTCTGAGTGACCCAGAGTGACCCCACTGTAAGAGAAATAGTCCCTGCTTCTTGGCACATCGGTTCCTTCCACAAGAAATGGCAATAATTACACCTCATAGGATTTTGTGAAGAATAAATGAGAAATACTTACTTAGCTTAGGACCAGGGATGAAGTGCCTAACACATGTTAGCTATTTAATTCTTCTTTTCCCGCCCCCGCCCCTATTTAATTCTATTTTACATCTGTATATAATACAAGGTTTTTGTGATAGCTTGCTTCTATAAATAAAAATGAAGAAGCCCTAGGCTGTCCTACACACGGGCCTCAGAGTCAGAACACGATTCGAATTTCCAGCCCAACTGTGTGGCCTTGGGAAAGTCACAGGCTCCAGAGCCTCATCCTAGTAGTAGGAGGAGCTTTATTTCTACACCAACGGGAAAGCTATAGAGTCATACATCAGGTAGCCTGTAGTTGAGGGACGGCACCCCCTGAGCCTTGGAAGCATCTCAAAATTCATCTGTGTTTCTGGCTACGATGGTACTGTTGGGAGTCTGTCTAACTCAAAAGGCATGGGACATTCTGGTTCTGAATAAGAAAGGTTCAGAATGAGTTTAAAAAGTTCATTGCAGCCTGAGATTTGGCCATAGAGCTATGGACAGTGAGGCTTCCCTTTGTATAGGTCACAGAAGGGATTAATGGGAATCATGAAGAAGGTTAGAAAGAACCAAACAGGAATTCAAGCTTGAAAAGCGAATAGTCCCTGAATTTAAGGAAATAAACACTGTTGTGTCAAGAGAATCTTGTCATCTGGGGTCCTAGTTCATGGTCCATACCATTACTGGAAAGTGGGGAGAAAGGATCCATGAATAAGATAACAGATGAGCCTCTGTAGGCTCCAATGATTAAGATGCCTGTATCTGCTACTGTTGCATCATCTTTGAAGTAGGTGTGGGACTTCCCTGGTGGCACAGTGGTTAAGAATCCGCCTGCCAATGCAGGGGACACGGGTTTGAGCCCTGGTCCAGGAAGATCCCACATGCCTCGGAGCAACTAAGCCCATGTGCCACAACTACTGAGCCTGTGCTCTAGAACCCACGAGCCACAACTACTGAAGCCCACGTACCTAGAGCCCATGCTCCGCAACGAGAAGCCACCACGGTGAGAAGCCCGCACACTGCAACGAAGAGTAGCCCCCGCTCTCCACAACTAGAGAAAGCCCATGCACAGCAACAAAGACCCAACGCGGCCAAAAATAAATAAATATATTGAAAAAAGAAAAAAAGAAAAGAAATAGGTGTGCCAAAATACTATCTGCATATTCTGGGCATAAACCTGTTTATCAACAAATGCTGTATTATAACCAGGTTTTAAAGAAAAAAACTCAAGATGACACACGTTAATGATGGGAGGACTGTTTTCTAGATAAGAACATAATATTTGTCAGTCTGAACACCACTGAATTCTTTTTTCTTGCCTATAAATGCTCTGTGGCTTGGCCCTGTTACCAGCTGAGGATTTCTGCTCCATGCTCCATCAATAAATAGTTAAGAAGTTCTTAACCTTAGCTTTTCGTGACTTACAAAGAAACCTACTGATACTTGATGTTAAGAACTACTTAACATCCTGGCTCTAGGGAATTTTTTCCCCCCACTGTTTGATTATCTCAATTGTAGCTTTTAAATCCTCAGTACTGGCCTGCCAGACAGGTTAGTGAGAAAACAAGCCTTTCTTAGATACAAGGAATTTCATTAGAGTTCTAACAAATTATGACCAGAAAAACCAGACTGAACAAAAGATTATCTAACTCATTGGCAATGGTGATCTCAGAGCCAACATCACATAATGAACTTACTGCTTAACAGATCTATAAACAGGTTTATATAACTAATTCACACTCAATAAAAGGATACATAGGTTTCTCAAAAATAAAGTGGACTTAACTGACAGAAACAGGCCAGTTTTTAAAGGCCTAAAGAAAGCTACTACAGGGAAACAAAGGAAAAATAAACCTACATGACTTTTGATTTTCTTCATTCTCTTTGTATAACCGGTTTACTTTCTCTACTAGCTCCCATTTTTCACAACAGCCAGAATAGTTGACAAAATTCCGAGCCAGGATTTCCTTGAGCTGGCGCACGCTCATCCCTTCCACGTCTTCAAGGCTTGACAGGTCAGACAGAGAAGCTCTCACTCTCTTCTTAGCGAGGCCAGATGTCTGAAATCACAGAGTGTGTCCATTACCTCTGTTCCTGCAAATCCAGCAAGGAAAACAGCATGCTGCCTTCACCCTACAGTCATCACTGGCCCTGGAGATTCTCCCCAGACTTCTCACCAGTTCTTGAAGTGTTTTATGTATTGTGCTGCATTCAAACCAAAAGAAACATCCTGTGCTAATCTAGCGACAGTCCACATGGGCATTTTCCCTGCCTACCAAGGCGACGTGTCAGGGAAACCAAATTTTATAGGCAGTCTTACCCGCTCCTCCAAGTTTTCTTCATCCTCATCATCATCGTCGTTGTCGTCATCATCTTCTTCATCATCATCTGTGTTTGCTGAAGCTATTTCACTTCGCACCTACACACATAATACATATTAGGTCAGGAATCATTTTCCTAACAGTACCAACCCATATTTATCACTGGAGAAAACCCTTCCAATAGATCCTCCCCAAGAATGACTCTTAATACCTGGCATACTCCACACCTTCCTAGGATCCTGAGTGCTGCTGCCCCTCCCAAAGAGTTGGGCACCACATGATTCGATAAACAATTTACCTTCCATAGTTATCTCAAAAGTCAAATTCCTATGTGCGTGTGAATTTTTAAAATCTAACCATAGTATTAACTCCCCAGAAGTTAAGAAGGTCCCATCACAAAATGTCAAAGCCAAAAGCGTATGGAATTGCACTGTGTCCTTAGCAAAGGACCTGCAGCTGGCTGGTTTAACTGGAGCCTCTAAGATACAGGTAGAAACTAAAGCTCTAAGATCAGCCCTAGTGTCAAGGGTATTTGATTTCAAAGATCTCAATCCTACTACCTCATGCTTAGACATTCTAATTCCAAACAATGCTTTCTAGACTAATTCACTGATGGTTGATGCTATTTCTAGTTTTCAGAAATTCCTCAACAATCAGATACTCTTTTCTTTAAGGAGAACAGAAAGCCTAGGACAATGCCCAATTTCAAGTATTCTACCCCACTAGTTCACAAACACTATATTGTATCATCCAAAGACCCACATCTCCCAAGTGGTGTCATATACCCAAAAGTGACACAAAAGTCAGATGTGTCTTACCTTTGCATCATAATTATGCCAGCTGCCATTTGGGAAAATAATAAAACTCCTAGCTTGGGCTTATCTAATTGATGACTCTTTAGAAAGCAACTAGACCACATTTCCCTCTGCTTCTAACCTCTTTCCTCAGAGGAGAAAATTAAATGTGGAAATGAATGTTCAAAACAATTCTTTCAGCATTTTAGAATCATTCATATATACAAATTGAGTATTAATTACAAGACTTTGCATGTTATTCAATTAGTATGCCCAAGGACCTCACTGGGACAACATTCTGCACTGGCATTTCTTTGAAATGAGTAAATAACCATATCCTGCCACTAATTCAGATGGCTGTTTCCCAATATCTAAATTAGAACAATTTTACGGTAGCAAGGCAACTGGGCATTAGGTTAACTTATAGTTTCCATGGTCACTGACACACAAATAGTCCTGCAAATGTTTATATGCTACATTTGACAGTCATTATTTAGACAGCTAGTATTTAACTATATAAGAGAGAGAAACTGAGGTAACTAAGGTCAAGAGACTGATGAGCTTTTTTTGGGCCCTTCAGGCAGCATCTGAGCTTGGAGCCTCACATCAGGAGAGCCTGCAAGTGCAGAGATCAGCAGCACGTGGAACCCCGGCTCAGCAAGGAGTCTTCAGCCCTAAAGCCCCCTCCATATTGGCCGAAAGCAGACGACATGCCAGGCCCTCAGGGTAATTACACCCTCGTACCTGTGCCAGTACTCCAGATCCTAAGGTCCGGTCTCCACCCATAAGCTCTCCCTGAAAGGAAGACATGGTAGCAGATGGGGCTGTATAGTTTGAAAAAAATGAATGTGTAAAAAAGCTAGAAGTCTGGGACCTTGAGGAATTCAGACTGCTCGTGTCCAGGTTGTCCTCAGAGCCCAGCCCACGGTGACACAGTACCAGATCTACCAAGTCTTCTTTCTCTCGACAGGTATCGATCGGTATGTTTCTAAGAATGAGATACTGCCGTAGATCCTTCACTTTCAGTCTCATTAACTGAGGGCGCTGAAAGGCTGTCTCTTGTAATAAGTGACAAGTGGAACATCTACGGAGATTTTCTTGTAAGATCGAACAAACGGAGCAAAAGTCTTTCTTGCAGTCACAACATACATGCTGAAGAAACAGATAGGAAAGAAGCATTTAATGAGAGCCAGATACAAGCCATTGTGAAAGCACTAGTTTTCCTTTTGCTTTCTATTAAAATTAAATTTTAGTTCTTATGAAGTCCCCCATGGCACCAGACCCATGGGCGTTTTCGTGTTCTAAAAGTGGTGAAAATCAAAACAGTCACTGCTGAGGCAGTTTGGATTCACAGAAGTTCAAATACAGACCTTTAAGAAAAGCATACTCTTGTGTTAATGAATTAAAACCTTTCCACCCCTTCGGGCAAACGTAATTAGCAAAACAGAGCTGACTTGAACCACATGGAGCAGAAAGCATGACCACAAACTCTCTTCCTGCTCTTTGCCTGTGAAAATTTCCCCATTTAAAGAGAAGGGGGACTGCAGGCTTCCCTGGTGGCGCAGTGGTTAAGAATCGGCCTGCCAGTGCAGGGGACATGGGTTCGAGCCCTGGTCCGGGAGGATCCCACATGACATGAAGCAACTAAGCCCGTGTGCCACAACTACTGAGCCTGCGCTCTAGAGCCCACGAGCCACAGCTACTGAACCCATGCACCACAACTACTGAAGCCTGCACACCTAGAACCTGTGCTCTGCAACAAGAGAAGCCACTGCAATGAGAAGCCCGCACACCGCAACAGAGCGGCCCCCACTCGCCACAAGTAGAGAAAGCCCACGCGCAGCAATGAAGACCCAATGCCACCAAAAATTTAAAAAAAAAAAAAAAGGGAGCTTCCCTGGTGGCGCAGTGGTTGGGAGTCCGCCTGCCGATGCAGGGGATGCGGGTTCGTGCCCCGGTCTGGGAAGATCCCACATGCCGCGGAGTGGCTGGGCCCGTGAGCCATGGCCGTTGAGCCTGCGCGTCCGGAGCCTGTGCTCCGCAACGGGAGAGGCCACAATAGTGAGAGGCCCGCGTACCGCAAAAAAAAAAAAAAAAAAAAAAAAAAAAAAAAAAAAAAGAGAAGGGGGAAAAGCCTAACACAGAGAGGGAAAGAGAAAGACAACTGATCTCTCAAGGTCAATCCAAGCAAACAGAGGACCCCACTTATACAGTAATCTGTACCCTAGAGCCTTAATCACAATCAAAGCCATTCCACAAGCAAAACTTAAAAGAAGACATGATGATGTGGTCATTTCTGCTTGGGGCATTGTTCCCACAAGCTAACACCTTGTTTGTTAAGTATTTCAAAGGACTGGATTGACAAGCCTGGGAGATGGCCCAGCAATATGATGGTTCTCAGAAAGAACAACTTTCTGTCCTAAAGAAAATAACGGTTTTAGCTGTTATTTTGCATGTTGAATCTTTAAACAGTAGCTAATGTTAATATACTCATTTCTTCACCTGAGTTAATGTGGGTGGGGATACATTTTTTGAAACTTGAGATCAAAGTTATAGTAAATCTTCTCTGAACAAAATTGCAGACTAATTAAATCTCTTGCTTCAGAACATAAGAATCAAAGTGTATGAACAGGTCAGAGTCCAGGAGAAAGAATGGCTGAGCAACATGAGAAGTAACAACGTCTAGTCAGAAAACCTGAGCAGTGATACAGTCTCTGCAACTCAGCACTTTTCTAAATGGGAAATGGTTATTAGGACTTTTTGATATTTGTATAAGAAGAAATGAATATTCATTAGTATTCAAAATAACATACAATCAAGAATTCTGATACATGTGTTTTTTTGTGTGTAACATTTCATCCAACTCACCTTCTTTCTAAAGACTGAAAATGAAAGTCCACAGGCTTTGCAAACTATATTAGGCCCTTCTGTAGGTGCTGGTGGGTAAGTGGTAAAATCAGAGCTCGGTGTAAATCTGAATGGACCAGTGCCTCCTGCAAATCCTGACTGTTGGCCCCTGACAGCTCCAGTCCCCATGACTTCATTCAGCAGCCCACAGCACGAAGCCCACATAGATGTGGCACCCGCCTGGAAAGGAACGAAAATAGGCACCAGTTTAAAGCTGATTGGAACCTGGGCTCTCTGGGATTCTCGGGGAATGCCATTCTGGAGAGGCACGTTTGCCCTAAATAATTTCGAAATTATTCTTTTAAGCATCAAAATTTTAAGCTATTGGGAAGTGGATAATATTCTGGTATTTACAAAGAATATTTGGCTTTGGGGATACTCATGATATATTGTTAACAAAGGAGAAGATACAATATGAACCCAATTTCGTAAAACAACAACAAAAAACACATATGCTTAGAGATACATGTGCATGCACACAGAAGAAAAATGACTAGATGGAAGTAAGTGCTGTGCAATATTTGGGATATGCTTACACCGAAAAAAGCTGTTCACTGTTTATCTGAAATTCAAATTTAACTGAGTGTCTTGTATTCTATCTGGCAACCTTAGACTGGTGACTACAGCACCGTTCTATAGGCTGAGGCAGATTTTCCCAGCTATCATTTAGCAGAAAGAATATAAATTCTAACTACTTAATTTCATTAAACTTCTGTCCTCTCATTTGTATCTGGGCATAATAAACTATGGCATGTGGAAACTTTTTTGATTTTTTTAAAATGACTGGGAAAACATCAAAATGCCAATTGAAGTGCTCTCTAGGTTTTCATGTATATCTCGTATAATGTGTTTTTCCCTGCTTTCCAAACCTTTATAAGGAATATATTAATTTAACATTAAGGAAAATATTTTAAAAAAGCAAACTGAGAATACTGAACACAATTTCTGATGACTTGATAATCATGATGACGTTTTGAGGTGTAAGGGCTATTTGCCACTCCACTAAGTGGCTTGAAACTAATATGCTGCCTTTCATGTTTTTTCCTCTCATCTCTTCCCTTTCTGTGAATCACCACTGCTATCACTATATCTACCTCTAGCAACCTGTCTCTCCTTTTTTACTGCATTCAGAAACCTGATAACCAAGCTTGTTAGAAGTGTATATAAAAATACATTTTCAGTGAGGGCTCAAGGCATTTTCCTATGCTTAAAATATAAAACTACACTGTTTGGAACCAATGAGCTTTTGCCCCTTGTCCTACTACTTATGCATATTCTAGACTCTAGATAATGTGATAAGTAATGGAAGTCCAGGTAGGTGAGGTTTTATTAGTTAAAATGGCATAACAAAGGCACTGTTCCATTTATTTTATTATCTAATTCTGTCAAACATTTACTGCTTGTCCAATGAGCTCTTAAAAAAAATTTTTTTTAAACAACCTTAAAAGGCTATTTGGAGGGACTTCCCTGGCGGTCCAGTGGTTGAGACTTCGCCTTCCAGTGTGGGGGGTGCGGGTTAGATTCATGGCTGGGGAGCTGGGATCCCACATGCTTTGTGGCCAAGGGACCAAGGCATGAAGCAGGGGCAATGTTGTAGCAAATTCAGTAAAGACTTTGGAGATGGTCCACATCAAAAAATAGTAATAATGGGACTTCCCCGGCGGCGCAGTGGCTAAGAATCCGCCTGCCAATGCAGGGGACACGGGTTCGAGCCGTGGTTCAGGAAGATCCCACATTCCGCGGAGCAACTAAGCCTGTGCGCCACAACTACTGAGCCTGCGCTCTAGAGCCCGTGCGCCACAACTACTGAGCCTGCGCTCTAGAGCTGGCGCGCCACAACTACTGAAGCCCGCGCGCCTAGAGCCCATGCTCCACAACGAGAAGCCATGGCAATGAGAAGCCCACGCACCGCAACAAAGTAGCCCCCGCTCGCCGCAACTAGAGAGAGCCCGCGCACAGAAATGAAGACCCAACGCAGCCATAAATAAATAAATAAATAAATAAAAGAAAAAGAAAAAAAAGAATCTGCCTGCCAATGCAGGGGACACGGGTTCGAGCCCTGGTCCGGGAAGATCTCACATGCCGCGGAGCAACTAAGCCCGTGTGCCACAACTATGGAGCCTGCGCTCTAGAGCCCGCGAGCCAGAACTACTGAAGCCTGTGCACCTACAGCCCGTGCTCTGCAACAAGAGAAGCCACCACGAGAAGCCTGCGCACCTCAACGAAGAGTAGCCCCTGCTCACCACAACTAGAGAAAGCCCACGCGCAGCAACAGAGACCCAACACACCCAGAAAAAAAAAAAAAAGAAAGAAAGAAAGACAGTGGTTGGACTCACCAGGAGAGCCTTAAAAAATACTGGTGCCTGAGTCCCAGCCCCAAGATTCTGATTTAACAGGTCTGGGGTACAACCTGGGCCTCAGAATTTTTTTTAATTCCCTATGTGATGTGAATGTACAGTCAAGGTTAAAAGGTTAACACCTGCTCGGTCTAGGGGATTTCTCCTTTCTGCCTACATCATTTCAGCTGGAGAATCACTCAGATTCCCAAATGGAAGGGGCTGTGGTTACTTCTGAAGCCTGTGCCTCTAGAGTTCTAGAACCAACATCTCTGCCACGTGCTCCTCACTACCTGTGTAGGTACCGCCCCTTCACACCCCCATCCCCAAGTAGTGGGATTTGCCTCTAGTGTTTCCTTTCCCCCTCTGGTTTCCCCTAATCCTTTCAGAAAGGATTAGCTCAGAAGGCCTCAGCTGAGTTTTTAACAATTTAATCTGATTCCTATATCAGTTCCTTTCCTTTTTTAAAAAAAAAATTTTTTTTTTTTTAATGTTTTTGGCTGCACCACACGTGCATGTTTTAGTTCCCCGACCAGGGATCGAACCTTCCTGCAGTGGAAGCTCGGAGTCTTAACCACTAGACCGCCAGGGAAGTCCCCAATCAGTTCCTTTCCTTTACCACATATCAGCCTGGAAGTTAAGCTGAAATTTGGTGCCCTCCTTCATTTTACTTGCTCTTTGCTTTTTGGCCCAGATTTCTTACTTCCTAACTTATTCCTCTACATATTTTCTTGGGTGAACTCTCCAATACTGGGAGAAAGACAGTGATTTCTGGGTCTGTCAAAAAGCCATTTGGCAAACTATTTTTGTCCTTCTTCACCCCCAAGTTGAAGAATCCACCCAGAAGATGAATCTTCCAAACTTAGGGTCCATCTCCCTGCCTCCGGTTAGTATGTTTCATCTTCTTGTACTTTCCCTTAAAGTCCTAATTGCCTGAATTTCTTCTGCGTGTCCCCTCAGGGCACAGGGATCCCTATCTAAGGACTATTACCTTGCCCTAATGCTTGGAGTGTCCTATACTGACCTTTCTCCTCTCAAATCTGTCCAGATTTCTGTTAATACTTGATATAACAGTCCCATTTTTCAAGTGACAGAATCTACAAAAGCAATTAGGGAACAATTTAAGAGAGCGTTTTCCCAACAGTTTATTGAACGTGTGCTCTTGGGAAAGGGGCGGGGAGGCGAACATGAATTTATTCTCTGAGCTCTTGACTCTGTCTTTGTTATATTTCCTTAGAGCCCAGTTACCGTACCTGGTAGGGTCATAACCAAAAAGCTTCCCCCTTTTGCACCCTCCCCTTAAAAGCTTTAGAGACCCAAGTTCATGTTCTCTCTACTTCTGTCGTCCCTATCCTCTAAGATCTTCTGCCAGTTTAATCAGCCTGCATTCCGTTATTTTTCTTTTATTCACACTCTGCTCACCTTTTCATAGTAAGATTGAAGCGTATTTTCCGAACTACTACCTTTCCACGAATAAAGCCAAAGTCTGGATCTCTGCTATGATCTGGGCTTATGTGACTAACAATTCTAAACCCTACTTGGGACCATGGTTGACAGCAGGACTCTACAGACTAAACCACATGAATCCAAGAGGTGAGAAGGATGGTTACATTTCCTCTCTTGACCATGAATATGGACCATCAAAAACAACATAGAGAATAACCGAATAAGGCAACCATCTACTTACGTCTGATACAAAACTCCTAGTTCAGAGAATTTAGCTGTGTTTCTAGTTGACTTTCTAGCCATCAATGACTACTGAAAATAAATGACTTTTTCTTGATAAACCTAATCCCTTTCCTAAACATCCTGTTAGACTAAAATTGCTCCTGAGTAGATTAGCCATGGAACCATGGCCTGCCTGGCATCAATTAAGAACCAAATCTCATATTAAAAACTTACATGGCCCACAGTAAGAAATTAAATTGTAAAGCCTCCTGTTTGGACTGCCCCAGACACCTAGATCTCGTCATGTTATTCTAGTATCCAATGACAGTTCTCATGTTTTTTTTCAGACAGTGCACCAAGATTTTAGGGAGCCAATAACACTACATTTTTTTCTCACTCCCATTTTAAAACTGAGTAAAGAAATAAGACAAACAGAAATTTAAATATTTGCTTTTTTACTGGTAACATCAATTGGAGAACATGACTTTAGCTCTGCAGCCAACTGGTCTTGATAACATGCCACCCAGCCACCAGCACAGCTGACCAACAGCAGCTTACCATCTAGTTGACCAGAGTCCCTTCCCTACCCACAGAAGATAAATCTGAGAAGGTCTCAGAAAAGTACTGAAGCAAGCATGTTCAGCTCCTTTGCTAAAATCACCAACATAAAAGTTCCTCTTGTTCCTTCCTAAAGAATGAATTAGAAATTCCCTCCCCTCTGTAGGAGTACAGAGGAGGGGAGGGGACTGTGATCCACAACTGTAAACACTTTGCAGGAGAGTGGGACTGAGAGTTTCCAGTGCTGTGACACTTATTTCCACAATAGCACACCACCAATTTTTTAAGCACTCTCTTGGGTTCCTCAGTCAGATTCACACAATACAGGCCCATTCTGAATCATCATTTCAGTCAACAAAAGCAAGAGGGAATGTGTTCTTTCTTTGCAAGAGCAGTAGCCCAGCCTTCTTTTTGGCAGAGTGCCAGTTTTCAAATGGCTCAAGGTTCAGCTGTCTTTGATTGTGCATGTGCGTGTCTGTGTGAGATCTAATGTGCTTTCTAGAATATCTGGGGGTTGGGGCGGGGAGACGTCCAAAATGCTCAACTTACAGAATTAACAAAAAGTTTACTACAAACTTTGAATCCTATTCTAAACTACATCAGGATGTGATCCCTTTTAATTATTCCACCAAATGTAATAGTAGCCAGGCAAACTAGAATGAAGACCAAGAAAAGCTGTAGTGATTTCCATGAAGATTAAATGACAGCCAGAGAGAGAGAGAGAGAGAGAGAGAGAGAGAGAGAGAGAGAGAGAGAGAAGGGGGAGTGGGGAAGTTGATGGGTTTGAAAACAGCAAAAAACTAAATGATCATAGTCTAAATCATTTGCTTTTGATTAAACTAGGTAAACAGCAGTAATCATAATGCCACCTCCTAAGAGTTGCTTGCCTCAACTCTAAATTAAATATGGTAATATTTTACACAGTTATTTTAAGGATAAACCTAGAAGTTTCAATTTCAAGAACATTAATTTTCTTGGATGCTGTAAGAAGCTACAAGGACCAGGCAGGGATTCAGTTCTTCCACCAGTGGAAGCTTCTTCAGAGAACTCAATCACCACAAGCTTTGTCTTTAAACTCTGAACAGCCTTCAGTTTGCTAAAACTCAATGTCCTTATGTTAAACAATATGAAAAGATGTTTCAAATCTCAGTACCAGTGATATAAGAGAGAAAGTTTTACAGTTTAAATTTCAATTAGGTTAAACTTCCCTACAGAAATTAAAGCAAACCAGAAGAAACCATTAAGATAATAAGCAAAAATCTTTACCCTATTTAGAGCCACTGGAGGAACAGTTCCTTAAAAAGGGAAAGAATTTCTTACTGAAACTGCTGCTTCAACTGAAATACAATATACCAGGAACTCTGCGATCTTAATGATTAAATATCAGGCTATATACCACAAAGGAGGAAATTCTACATCCTAAGTTCTTTCTCTATACCATTTGGACATTAAGCAGGATGCAAAAACAAATGCTGATCTTAAAAATGTAATATTTTTAGGTAAGACATTTGGCCAAATTGATTGATTTTTACAAATAACGTGTTCTGGAGATCATAAATGTTATCTTCTTCATGTTTTCTTTTCTTAAAACAGTATACTTGGGACTTCCCTGGTGTCGCAGTGGTTAAGAATCTGCCTGCCAATGCAAGGGACACGGGTTCGATCCACGGTCTGGGAAGATCCCACATACCGCGGAACAACTAAGCCCGCAAGTCACAACTACTGAGCCCATGTGCCACAACTACTGAAGCCCGCGCGCCGCAGCAAAGAGCCCCTACTCGCCGCAACTAGAGAAAGCCTGAGCACAGCAACAAAGACCCAACGCAGCCAAAAATAAGTAAATAAAATTAAAAAACAAAACAGTATACTTGACCCTTAGCACCACTCCCCCACCTTTCAGAGAAAAGAGGAAAAAAAAAAAAGGAAAAGGAAATTACATTAAACAGATTACTTTTGTCTTGATGTCTTGTTTTGAGCTTGGAAGAATGAACATGATTAGTACAATTAAGGGTGAGATCAATATAAATATGGGAAAACAGGAAGGAGATTAAATCAAATTAACATAAGACACTAATTTGGATTTTTTTTAATCCCTTATAGGAAGTTAATTAGATGCTACTCTAAGGTAAAATGGTTACTTGAATCTTTGAGACAAACCTATTTCAAAACAACAGTTTCTAAACAATAACAAAAAAAGACAAAAAAATTAAAGGAAGAAAGTAAATACCCATTCTACACATACACTAAAATCAGCTCCTGGTCCTGGGTTTGTGTGAAGATGTACTTATCTGATTGCTTGGCTTTTAAATTAATTTTAATTCCACTGAAATTTTAATTTATTACTTGCTTAGATGAACATTCACATGTTAGAATTCCATGACATCAGGAATTAATGCCCCTGCCCAGAATCTATAGATACCGCAAAATTAGACAATTTCAATATGAAACAAAGTTAATAAATAGCCCCAATCCTAAATTTTGTGAATCCAGTTTTCACGAAAACTTAAATGAAAAGCAGTATCTTCATAACTGTCATCTTGTTCACACTGATGTCTATTTAGGTCTGCATTTTGTTTCATAAAATATACCTTTTTATATTTTCAAATCCTATCCAACTTTGTTTCTAAAATTTCAACTCAGAAAGCAGTATCCTCCACCTAAATTCAAAAACACTTCTGAAAAAATTTCAACACTGTACTTGCCCTTAATTCTCTCCTTCTACACCTTGTTTCTTGATAGGTCACAAATTTAATATTTACTAATAAAGTTACTGACATTCTTTGAGGCATTATGTATAAAGATCCCTTATTGGTTTTTGGATCTTAACACACAGCGGGATGATGGTTTTCAGGAAAGAAAGCTAGTTTTAGATATTTTAATAGGTATTCTAAGTTGAAATATTTTATAGCTGAACTGGGAAGTTAAAAAATAAGCTCTTTGAATATCCTCATACTTTAACACCCAGTTCGGAAGTTACCTATTCCAAAAATCTTCCTTGCTTCCTAGAGCCAGAAAAAATCCTTTCTTGCTCCTGAGGGTTTTGCATTTTTTTGATACCTTACATCAAATTCTGCCTCATAATGTGGTTTCTTGAGAATGTCTCTTCTCTTTTGGTTGGCAAACTCCTAAAGGGTGGGATTGTATTTTGAATTACTTCTACGCATGATATATCCCTCTTAGCTAACACATAGGAAATGCTCAACAAAATATCTTCTTGGGGCTTTGTGAAGGTAGAGGTTTAGCTAGCAGTTCACTCTGTTATTTTTCTTACCCACGTCAATCACACCTCTTCACTGAGATTAATGAAATCAAAGATGTCTGAAAGAGTATCACCTTATGACTCACCCCACTTGGTTTGAATCAATACGTGAATTGATTGTTGTACCCAGAGCTCTTTAGAACTCTCAGCGATCAAGTTGAGAGAATCAGCTCCCAAAAGTAGGCCAGAACCTCCCCCCTCCCCCCTCTTCCTTAAACTTCTCACTCAGTGATGCTCCCACGCTCTCACACCCACCGTGAAGACTCAAGCTGTCAAATTACTTGCTGCGTACCTAGCGGCGATGGAGACACAACGGGTTTGCTAAGAGCTCTAGGTCACGGCCCCTGTGTTAAGCCTGCAAACAGATCCTTCAGGGTGGGATCTCCGCCCCGAGACATTTCTAACCAGTTAGCCGGGCCCCAGCCTCACGACTCCCCGCACAACCCCTTTTCCCTTCGTCCTGCAGTTTCCGTCCTGCGACAGTCCCGTGGTGCTCCCAACATTTGGGTTAGTTCAAGGACTCGGGGCGGGAGAGGGCACGCTGTGGGCAAAGGCACGGAGGGTGAGGCGAGCACCAGAGGGTCTGCCTCCGGCCCCCGAGGACGCGGACAGGGCCCAGCGCGGAGAGGGGCCCACCAGGCGTGAGTGCAGGGCGGGCCCGGGCTCTCCCCCGGCCTCGGGCTCGCTGACGGAGGCGCTGTGGGAGTTGGAAACGTCCGGGAGCCCACGACATCCGCCCTGCGGGTCAGGGCCCCAGAAGCCGGCGGGGGACCCCCCTCCGCGGAGCTCTCCGAGGTGCCGGCAGGGTAACCCCTGAGGCGAAAGGAAGGCACTTCGGGCGCACTGGCCAGATAGGAGAGGAGAGGAGGGACTGCCCGGCCCCACCGGCCCCTCACCTTCATGGCCGCGACCGCCGCTTCTGGGTCGGCTCTGACGAGGAATTCAGCACCATAGCAGAACCTACCACAACCACCTTCCTTCCTTCTGGGCGGCGATACTGAGGCTCCCGAGGCGACCCAGCGTCCAGACGTAAGGGGCGTGGTCACGCCCGCCGCGCGCCCCCGGGAAGAGCGCCGAGCGGCGGCCGACTCGGCCAATCCGGAGCTGACACTCGGGGGGCCGGTCACCAAAGCCAATGAAGTGGCGGGAATGGGGCGGGGCCTCCGTCGCAGCCTGGAAGGCCGAGAAAGAATCCATTCCGCCCCAAGCAGAGATGGGCGGGTCTGGGCGTGGCGGGAGGCTCCGGGCGGTTTTCTCCGCGGTTTTCTCCGCTGGATTGCTGAACTTGGAGTCAGGGTACCCTGCAGGAAACTGCAGCAGAGATCTGGGTTCAGGGGTGGGTGGTCAAGTTCCCCTGGAGATGAGGGCGGGAAGGGGCGTGGTAAATTTGAAAACGCCGGTTGGTTGGAACTTTTTTGTTATAGCGGTCAAAGCAGGGCCTCGGATTTCCTCCCCAGACATTCACGCCTCTCACAGTCGGTAATGACCTCAGGTCTCCTCTCTGGAGGGTCCAGTAAGCAGTGGCAGCTGCGCACGCAAGGACGCGGCTTTAAAAAACGTTTTATTGAAAACACTTGAAGAACCAACGGTTCTCAAATCCCAGCTGCTCTTTTAGAGCGACATAACAAAATAACCAAATCCTAGCACGGTGAGAGAATTAGGGTGAGCCCTTGGAGTTGACTTTATTTGGACAGAGAAAATTAGTTTGTAAATTAAAGTATCGATTTCTTCAGGCTGACCTGATGACACTCCGTTGGTTTTCCGATACTTCTTCCTCTCCTCTCTTAACTCAACCAGTACTTAAATAAATATTTAAGTAGAGAAAGAGATATGAAGATGTCAATTCACGTCTCATGAGAACCTGACTGTTCTATTCCTTTTGAATAGATTTGCTTATATGTACTATTTCAGTTTAAAACACAAAGCCACCCCACTTCCTTAGACTGCAATAATACTTGGGGTTTTTTGTTTATTTTTATTTCTTTATTTTTTCTGCTGCGTTGGATCTTTGTTGCTGTGCACGGGCTTTCTCTAGTTGTGGTGAGCGGGGGCTACTCTTCCTCGCGGTGCATGGGCTTCTCATTGCGGTGGCTTCTCTTGTTTCGGAGCACGGGCTCTAGGTGCACGGCCTTCAGTAGTTGGAGCACGCGGGATTGGTAGTTGCAGTGTGCTGGCTTAGTTGCTCCAGAGCATGTGGGATCTTCCTGGACCAGGGCTCGAACCTGTGTCCCCTGTACTGGCAGGCAGATTCTTACCCACCGCGCCACCAGGGAAGCCCAATACTTGTTTTTTAGCTTACTTATTTTTCTTGCTTCAAGCATTGCTCAGATAATATAATTTAACATCTATAGTCCTGGATTTTCTTCTTTGGAAAAATGCAAAGAAAGCCTTTCATTCACCATGTGGGAGCAGCAGCTGAGCCTCAATGGAAGAAAAAGTACTAATTCTTCTAATGATCCAGGCACAAAGAAACTCAATAAACACTTGGTGGTGGTACAAAGTCATATTTCTCCCTCTTTAGAAAGGAAGCTGGCAGGTCTACCTGAAGAGTTAACGATTAAGGACATGAAAAGATGCTCAACATCAGTAGTCATCAGGGAAATGCAAATTAAAACCATGAGATATGACTTCACACCCACTAGGATGGCTAAAATAAAAAAAATAATAAATGCTGTTAAGGATGTGGAGAAATTGGAACCTTAATTACATTGCTGGTGGAACGCTAAAACGGTGGATCTGCTTTGGAAAGCAGTCTGGCAGTTCCTCAAAATATTAAACATAGAATTACCATATGACCCCACAATTCTACTCCTAGGTGTAAAAACCTAAGAGAAATGAAGATGTATGTCCATCAAAAAGCCTTATACGTAAACGTTTATAGTGGCATAATCACAATAGTCAAAAAGTGGAAACAACCCAAGTGTCCATTATTTAATGAATAGATAAATAAAATATGGTCTATCCATACAACGGAAAATTATTTAGCCAAAATAGGAATGAAGTACTAATATCTGTTATAATGTGAATGAACCTTGAAAGCATGATGCTAAGTGAAAGAAGCCAGTTACAAAGACCACATATTGTATGATTCCATGCATATGAAATGTCCAGAAGAGGCAAATCCAGAGAGACAGAAAGTAGAGTAGTAGTTGCTTAGGGTTGAGGGGGTTAGGGGGAAATGCTAATGGGCCCAGGGGTTTCTTTTGGCAATGAAAATGTTCTAAAACTTATTGTGGTGATGGTTGCCCAACTCTGTAAATACACTAAAAACTATTGAATTGTACAATTTAAATGAGTGAACTGTATGTGAATTATATCTCAATAAAGCTATAATCATAATAAAGATATTGAAAATCAGCACCAAAAAAAAAGTTAATGCAGCTGGAGAGTGACCAGAGAAAAGCAATAAAATAAAACAAAAAAAAAAACCAGGAGTAGGGAGAGATTGTATTGAAGACCATTTTAAAACTGCAATTCTTGAGGAAGACTTGTCTTATTCTGTGCCTGACTTAAAGCAAAGCTCCCAATAAATGTTTGAGTGAATTCTTTCTTCTGGAAGACTGAGAAGGAATACAATATTGAAAAAAATAAGGTAGAAAAAAATTTTCAAATAAGGAAGTAAATAGGGTACACATGAGTTCACAATTGCTAAATACTTGAAATTGGAATGTCCTGAAGCTTGAGAGGCATTTTTCTGCTTAAACACCATAGTTTTTCAGTAAAAGAGACACATTATGTGATCAAAATTTTTTCTTTGTTTCAAACTTTATATAATGACACCTCTCTTTCAACTGTGTACTAACTGTACCAATTGGGGTTCAAGAAAATGTAGTCTGTTGCTAACATAATCATCAACAGCCTAATACTTTGTATTTCAGAGTAAAAGTATTCCCAAGATGTGGGATAATTTATTTCATCTAAACTACTTGCTTAATATGTAATGGGGCTGATCTCTGAGTTTGTCTTTTTTTAATCCCTCAAAAAAATTCTTTTATTGAATTCACAATGCACTCTTTTATTTATTTATTTTTTTAAGGTCACTGCAGTAGTGGTTGGAATAAGAGGCTGAAAGGATTTTTTTTTTTTGGCTGCATTGGGTCTTTGTTGCTGCATGCAGGCTTTCCCTAGCTGAAGCAAGCGGGGGCTACTCTTTGTTGTGGTGCACGTGCTGCTCATCGTGGTGGCTTCTCGTTGCGGAGCATGGGCTCTAGGAGCACAGGCTTAGTAGTTGTGGCTCATGGGCTCTAGAGCGCAGGCTCAGTAGTTGTGGTGCACAGGCTTAGTTGCTCCACGGCATGTGGGATCTTCCCGGACCAGGGCTCAAACCCATGTCCTCTGCATTGGCAGGCAGATTCTTAACCACTGGGCCACCATGGAAGTCCCATAATGTACTCTTAAGTCAAATAATTTCAAAAACCCTTTCTCAAATTCAAGAAGCACCAAAGTTTTATTAAAAATTTTAAAAGTTACTGAATAAATGATTTCTTTCAACATTACGTGTACTCTTTAGACAATAGGGTAGAAGAATAGCAATTTTTATTCTAGCAAAGGATTGTCTCAAAGGTAGTAAATCATGAAGGACCATATGAGCCTTTTGCAGAGTTGGTTAGCAACTTGCTGTACTAAGCCATTTCTTATTTTGGAAAATTTCAAACATATATGAAGTAAACAGAATAGTGTAATGAACTCCCATATATCCATCACCCAGTTTTAACAATTTTCTGCATTCTGCCCTTCTTGTCTCACTTCCAACACTTGCATCTCTCCACCACCTCCCCACCCCCACCCCTCATCTGAGTTAGCTGCATTATTAGATTAGTGTCTGACTCTGGTTGCCTAGATATGAGCCAAACAAAAGTAACTGAGCCTTGTGTCTGGTTTGCTATGTTGTTTATTCTTGGTCACCTTCACAAATACAGTATAACCATTTCACCCAGTCAAGATAATCCACCTTCTTTGTGGCCACTGCTTAAATTTCACGACTTAAAAGACCAAAGGGACTCTCCATCCTCTTTTTTTTTTTTGCGCAGTACGCGGGCCTCTCACTGTTGCGGCCTCTCCCGTTGCAGAGCACAGGCCCCGGACGCGCAGGCTCAGCGGCTATGGCTCACGGGCCCAGCCGCTCCGCAGCATGTGGGATCCTCCCAGACCGGGCACGAACCCGTGTTCCCTGCATTGGCAGGCGAACTCTCAACCACTGCGCCACCAGGGAAGCCCTCTCCATCCTCTTTTAATCTGAGTTTGCAAACGCCAAAGTTGTAGATAGGTCATAAAATCTGCTCACCTTTAGAATGAAAAAGCATCTCTTCACTGGAATGCTTAATCCAGGTCTTACCTGAATCCTGATTGCCTGATCGACTTCTGCTACAGTAACAATGGTTTCAACAATACTGCACTTTCGCAAACTACCTCTGCAGCTGGATAACAGATGGTTCCACAAAATCATTTTGTTCCGGACTCAGAATCTTTTTGGAATTCTCTTTGGAATTACTTTGCTGACTTCAACATGTAACCCTCTTCTGCCTTAAATTTCTCCATCTGTAAAAAAGGAGATAATGATTACTAACTGGGCAGCTTTTGTCTTCCACTCTGCTGAATGGTTGAAGAATCCTGATATAGAAAGTGAGACAGGAACAGAACTTTAAACTGGTTTCCAGAGAGTAAAATAACGCAGGGCCATTTCATACTAAGCTGGAGCACATTACAGGCTCCCCACCCCCGCCCAGCCTGGCCCCCCATGATCCTCCTTAGTAGGCAGAAAGGAGACAGGATTTTCTTTTCATGGCTTGGGAAACTGAGTCACAGAAGTGAACCCTCTCGCCTGAGGCTCATGAAGCAGTGATGAAAGTTAGAATAGTTGCCAAGTCTCCTATCCCCAGCCCAGAACTATGCTCACCTGTATTGCTATTCTTCTAGTAAAGAGACAGACCTGGCAAAGCAAGTTAATTCTTTATTAATTCTTGTACATTAGATTTGCGTTCACATAGAACCTCTTTATAAACATCATACAGTATTGGGGAAACAATTCACCTACCACTGAAATGTGGAGTCGATACAATTTCCCACTGGTATTGATATATCATTTGATATATATTAAGCACCTACTACGTGCCAAGCATTGAAAAGAGGGATCAACCCCTCTCCTCATAGAGTTTAAATGGCCATGATGAGAGAAAAATATCTGAAGTGGCATCTATGTTTCCCGGGGTTGCCATGTCAAACCCCACAAGCTTGGTAGCTTAAAACAACAGAAATGTATTCTCTCACAGTTTGGAGGCCTGAAGTCCTAAATTAAGGTGATGGCAGGGCCGTGCTTCCTCCAAAGGTTCTAGGGGTGGACCCTTCCTTGCCTCTTCCAGCTTCTGGTGGCCCCAGGCATTCCTTAGTGGTGGAGGCATCCCCATTCTCTGCCTCTGTCTTCACATGGCCTTCTCTGTATTTTCTCTTCTTTTTCTTTACTGTTTTCTCAGTTTGAGATGTAGTTGACATATAACATTGTATTAGTTTCAGGTGTACAACATCTTCTCTTATAAGGACACTGGTCATTGGGGTGGGTGAAATTGGTGAAAGGGGTCAAAAGGTACCAACTTCCAGTTATAAAATAAATAAGTCAGGACTTCCCTGTTGGCACAGTAGCTAAGAATCTGCCTGCCAGTGCAGGGGACACAGGTTCTAGCCCTGGTCTGGGAAGATCCCACATGCCGTGGAGCAACTAAGCCTGTGCGCCACAACTACTGAGCCTGCGCTCTAGAGCCCATGTGCCACACTACTGAAGCCCACACAATAATAGAAGCTCCGCAATGAGAAGCTCGTGCACCGCAACAAAGAGTAGTCCCCGCTCGCTGCAACTAGAGAAAGCCCATGCGCAGCAGCAAAGACCCAACACAGCCAAAAATAAATAGATAAATGAATAAATTTATTTTTAAAAATACCGAATCGTTGTTATACACTTGAAACTAATGTTATATTCAATTATACCTCAATTTTTTCTCAAAAAAGGACACTGGAGGGACTTCTTGGTGGCACAGTGGTTAAGAATCCGCCTCCCAATGCAGGGGACATGGGTTCGATCCCTGATCCGGGAAGATCCCACATGCTGCAGAGCAACTAAGCCCGTGAGCCACAACTACTGAGCCCATGTGCCAGAACTACTGAAGCCCAGGCGCCTAGAGCCTGTGCTCTGCAACAAGAGAAGCCACCACAATGAGAAGCCCACGCACCACAACAAAGAGTAGTCCCTGCTCGCGGCAACTAGAGAAAGCCCGTGCGCAGCAACGAAGACCCAACACAGCCAAAATAAATAAATAAATAAGGACACTGGTCATTGGATTTAGGGTCAACTGTATAATCCAGGATGATTTCATCTTGAGATCCTTAACTTGATTACAAAGATCCTTTTCCAAAGAAGTTCACATGCACAGGTTCTGGGTGGACATACCTTTTGGAGGGCCACCATTCAACCCACTATAAAAGGCAAGCCTGCTAAAGAAAGAAAAATATATATCAGTATTCTACTGAATATTCATTCTCCAGTTTTAAGACAAAATTCTACACAACTGAAGTAATTTTATTCATCATGTCTGTGTTAAAATACTCTAGTGTATTTGTCTTTTTATTGAGATATATTTGACATACAATGCTGTATAAGTTTATGGTATACAACATATTGGTTAGATACATTTATATTGCAATATGGTTGCCATTGTAGCCTTTGCTAACACTTCTGTCAAATAATTCTCTTTTCACTAGTGTTGGGAACAATTAAAAGACTACAGTCTCTTAGCAAGTTTAATGTCTATAATACAATCGTTGTCTACAGTCACTGAATTGTGTATTAGGTCTCCAGGATTTACTAATCTACTCTTTGCAAGTACGTACCCTTAAACATCTCTCCCATTTCCCCACCCCCAATCCCTGGTAACCACCATTTTACTCTCTGCTTTCATGGTTCTGTTTTTTTTTTTTTCATTTTTTGGCCATGCCATGTAGCATGTGGGATCTTAGTTCCCCAACCAGGGACCAAACCTGTGCCCCCTGCATTGGAAGTGCTGAATCTTAACCACTGGAGTACCAGGGAAGTCCCCATGATTTTTGTTTTTTTAGATTCCACATATAAGCGATATCATACAGTATTTGTCTTTCTCTGTCTGATTTATCTCACTTAGCATAGTATCCTCAAGGTCCAGCCATGTTGTTGCAAATATCTTTCCTAGTAAAAAAAACCCAGAAGTCTCTCCATCTCTGTACTTTGAAATGAGCCTCCTCAAACATCCTGTAATTCTCCTTACCATCATGGTGCCCTAGAGAACAAGGTTTCTTTGACTAGTAAAGCAATTTCCTCCCCCACCAGGTGTGACTGATAGAGTACAGAAGTTACTCTTCAGAACAGAAAATATCTCTCTTTTTGTTCTTTGGAAATCAGAACCAATGCTTTCAGCTGAGACTCAGTGGACAAAGGGCCCAAGAACACTTGCAGAAGGGGAACAGAGAGGGGTAAACAGATTGGATTTGGATAGAAACAATGCTTGGTGGTGATTCAGCTAAATATGGTCATGTCGTCAGGTGATGACAGTTACTTTTAAGGCCTTCAGCAATGAAGGTATGTGAAATGGTAGCACTGAGCATGAAAACAAGTACAGTCACTCACCAAGTGAAGATGAGCCATATCCAGATCAGAGTGTAAGGGCATGACTTTCCCACACACTGTGAAACTTGTCTCATTCCGTGTGCTCTTTCTGGTTGTCTACTTCTTGGCCTTTCTAAGTTTTAAGAGAACTCTTTTGGTTTGCTTACTTGTAGCAAGCTCTGTACTAAGTGCCCGAAATAGGAACACCCACCAAGAGAAAGTAACATGCTAAGCAGAGTTAAAAAAAATTATTTTTAAGTTAGCCATTTTCCCATTTCTTTTTCTTTCTTTCTTTCTTTCTTTTTTTTTTTTTGGCCATGCCTGGGGGCTTGCAGGATCTTAATTCCCCAACCACGGATCGAACCTGCGCCCCCTGCAGTAGAAGCTCGGAGTCCTAACCACTGGACTGCCAGAGAATTCCCTCCCATTTCTAATTTTATGCTTTCCAGTTTTGAGATATCGGCAAGTAATATTGTATTAGTTTAAGGTGTACAACATAATGATTTGCTACATATATATATTGTGAAATGATTATCATAATAAGTTTAGTTATCACTCACATAGTTCCATTTTTTTCTTGTGATGAGAACTTTTTTTTTTTTTTTTTTTTTTTGCGGTACACGGGCCTCTCACTGTTGTGGCCTCACCCATTGCGGAGCACAGGCTCCGGACACGCAGGCCCAGCAGCCATGGCTCACGGACCCAGCCGCTTCGCGGCATGTGGGATCCTCCCAGACCAGGGCACGAACCCGTGTCCCCTGCATCGGCAGGCGGACCCTCAACCACTGCGCCACCAGGGAAGCCCATGATGAGAACTTTTAAGATCTACTCTCTTAGCAACTTTCAAAGATACAACACAGTATTGTTAACTATAGTCACTACGCTGTACATTACATCCCTAGAACTTATCTTTTTTTTTTTTTTTTTGCCGTACGCGGGCCTCTCACTGTTGTGGCCTCTCCCATTGCGGAGCACAGGCTCCGGACGTGCAGGCTCAGCGGCCATGGCTCACGGGCCCAGCCTCTCCGCGGCACGTGGTATCTTCCCGGACCGGTGCCCGAACCCGTGTCCCCTGCATCGGCAGGCGGACTCTCAACCACTGCGCCACCAGGGAAGCCCTATATATTTTTTAAAAATATTTATTTATTTATTTTACTTTTGGCTGCATCGGGTCTTAGCTGCGGCAAGCAGAATTTTTCGCTGTAGCGTGCAAGCTTCTCTCTAGTTGTGGTGCTCAGGCTCAGTAGTTGCCCCGAGGCATGTGGGAATCTTAGTTCCCCAATCAGGGATCGAACCTGCGTCCCCTGCATTGGAAGGTTAATTCTTAACCACTGGACTGCCATGGAAGTCCCCACCAGAACTTATAACTGGAAGTGTGTACCTTTTGACTACTATCAAATGACAAAACTAAAACAATTTAGTAACAAGTTCAATGTCCCTAATTCAAGAGAAAACAATCTATGGATTGGGGGAGTACAGGACCTCACAAGCAGTGGAGCACCCTTCCCAAAGGATTTTGAGTGAGAGTGAATTTTATAGAGCTGTTACACGCAGCAACATGGAAACAGGGCATGACTGGCTAGGAGGTGGGAATTTCCTTATAAGGCTAGCAGGTCCTATTTTCTAGGGTGAGGTAAAGTAGCTAAAGCTGAGTTAGAGGATTGTGATTGGTGTATTGTAGGTTTTTTGGACAGGTATTTCCCACAAATGCAGGCTGACTTAGGTTTAGATTTGTGACTTGGGCTGGGCCCCTGGGGTGGCCTCCATTTTGTGGGTCTCAATATATGAATTAACTTTATCACCACCCTTAGCCATCCAATTTATTTAACAGTTATCTCATGGAATGGTATAGCTTGAACAGGGTCTTACTATGGCCTAGAGATTCAGGACTTAATAATGAGAACTTCAAGGTTTGCTACAGAATTTTTGAGCCACAAGGACCCTTCAAGGTGACCTTATACCCCCTTCTCTTTTTATAGTTGAAGAAGCTGTGTCTCACAGAGTCAAATGTGCTCATCTACCTGCAGGCAAAGCTGGAACCAGAAGCCAAGTCTCTAGTTTCCAAGTTTATGCTTTTTACTGGCAACTTAGGAAAAATCTGATCAATCTATGCTCTAAGTTTGCAGACAATCCAGGCCTCAGAATCTGGAGCTGTCTGATAACTTTGCTTGAGGTGGATGTGGGGAATTGTGCCTGAACAAATCTTATACTCCAATCTACAATAAAGCCTACATCAGACAAAGAACTAAACATATATATTTTTTAAACTAAGAGAAAGCATTATTTTATTTACCCCAGATGTAACATGAAATAGGTTTAGGATTATAAGCAACGCGGAAGCTATCAGAGGCAAGATCTATGGATATTTATATATCTATGGATCTATGGATATATAAACACTTAAGACTTTTAAACCAAAATATGTTAGTAAAATAATCAAAAAATGAAGTGGGAGCATAGAGAAATATATAAGATGAGCACTAAGACAGCTATCAAAATATTATAAACAGAGCTTCCGGTTTCCAGTTCTGCACGTAAGGAGTTTAGAAGTTGCCACTCTGTCCTACCTAACAAGTAAAAAGCAGAACAGACTGACAGATCAACAACTCTTTCTGAATCCACAAGAGAGGAGAGGGCACAAAGACAACCACTGCCCCCAAGTTTGACAGACAAGGGAATACAAGGAGGCTTCCCAGAGCAGAGACTCAGGAGATGAGGGGGCCAGTGGGCAACAGTGCCTGAGCAGGGAAACCTGAAATATAATTGATTTTGAGAGTTTAAGACTCCAGGGAAACCCAGTCATGTGGGGGGGAGGCCCATAATACCGTGAGATTCACCTCCAGGAGTTAGACAAGGTTCCCACAGTAAATATCAAAGAAAAATCTCCTCAGACTGCTGGCAAGGAGAAGGAACCACTTTGAAATAGCCAGAGCACTCTGTTTTTAACAAGGCCTGTCCTCAGGACAAACTAGTTAACCAGAGCCCAACCCACTGGTGTATCATCAGAGCCTAAGTGACTTGGGGCAGGGAAACACACAACTCCAACACACTCTAGCCGTCCTGTGGGAGGTGGGTGAAAAAAACTGAGAAACACTTGTGAAGTTCACAGCCCAGAGGCACAGGCTCCTTAAAAGCCTGAGACCCGATCACAGGGCTATGGACGGCTTCCCCTCTCCCTACAACTCACCACCACTTCACTAAAGGCCTATTTACAGTAGTTCCTTTTACCAGGTACATCCTGACTGGCTATCAAGAAAAAATTACAAGGCATACCAAAAGGCAAAAAACACAGTTTGAAGACACAAAACAAGCATCAGAACCAGGCACGACAGGGATGTTGGAATTATCAGACTGGGAGTTTAAAACAACTATGATTAACATGGTAAGGGCTCTAATGGATAAAGTAGACAGCATGCAGGAACAGATGGGCAGTGTAAGCAGAGAGACAGAAATCCTAAGAAAAAACTCCCAAAATGCTAGAGATAAAGAACACTGTAGCAGGGACTTCCCTGGCGGTCCAGTGGTTGAGACTTTGCCTTCTACAGAGGGTGCGGGTTCAATCCCTGGTCAGGGAGCTAGGATCCCATATGTTTCGCGGCCAAAAGGCCAAGGCATGGAGCAGAAGCAATATTGTGGCAAATTCAATAACAACTTTAAAGGTGGTCCACATGAAAAAAAATCTTGGGACTTCCCTGGTGACGCAGTGGTTAAGAATCCGCCTGCCAATGCAGGGGACACGGGTTCGAGCCCTGGTCTGGGAAGATCCCAAATGCCGCGGAGCAGCTAAGCCCGTGCTCCACAACTACTGAGACTGTGCTCTAGAGCCTGCGAGCCACAACTACTGAAGCCCGCGCACCTAGAGCCCATGCTCTGCAAAAGGAGAAGCCACCGCAATGAGAAGCCCACACACCACAACGAAGAGTAGCCCTTGCTCGCTGCAACTAGAGAAAGCCCGCGCGCAGCAACGAAGACCCAACACAGCCAAAATTAAATAAATTTTGAAAAAAAAAAAGTAAATGGATGGAGAAAATATACCATGCTAACACTAATCAGAAGAAAGCAGGAGAAGCTCTATTAATTTCAGACAGAGCAGACTTCAAAGTAAGGAAAGTTATCTGGGCTAAAGAAGGGCATTACATAGTGATAAAAGGGCCAATTCTCCTAGAAGACATAACAATTATTAACATGCATGCGCCTAACAAAACATTGACAAACTACACGAAGCAAAAACTGATAGAACTGCAAGGAGAAAGAGACTAACCCACTATCATGGTTGGAGCTTTCAACATCCCTCTTTAAGAAATGGACATATCCAGCAGGCAGAAAATCAGTAAGGACATAGTTGAGCTCAATGACACCATAAATCAACTGGATATGATTGACATCTATATACTACTTCAGCCAACAACAGCAGAATACACATTTTTCTCAAGTTCACATAGAATATTCACCGAGACAGACCACATTCTGGACCATAAAACACACCTTAACAAATGTGAACAGTAGATATCATACAATGTCCATTCTCAGAAAACAGTGTAATTAAACTAGAAATCAGTAAGAGAAAGATAATTGGAAAATCCCCAAATATAAATATATAAGGTGAATACTCATATATCACTCAATAATTGATTAAAAGAGATGAACTGATAGTTAATACAGAAGGAAATACAGACTGCATAAATGAGAGAAAATACAGGTCATGGTTAAGAGTCCAGAATCTGAAACTAGAAAGCTCAGATCTGAATTATAGATTTCCCACTTCTGAGGTGTGTGACCTTTGGTAAGTCACTCAAACTGTTTTCTCATCTGAAGAATAACCATAATAATAGTACTCATCTCATAAGGTTGTGAAGGTTAATTATATGTGTGTTTGTTTTTAAAAATGCTTTAAACAGTACCTAGCACAATATCCATTGGTAGCTTCATGGAAATACAGTTCTGAGTTAATGCTATGGGTAGCATTGTAATAAATAGAGAATAATGTGAACATCTTAACAAGGGTTTTTCAACTTCAGCATCAGTGACATTTTGGACTTGAAAACTCTTTGTTGGGGGTAATTTCCTGCTCATTGTAGTATATTTAGCAGCATCCCTGGCCTTTAACGACTAATGCCAGTGGCAACACCTCCCCCAGGCTGTGACAATCAAAAATCATTGAGAAGTACCGGTGTAAAAGTCACAGATGTGAACCTCCACTCTCTTCCCTTGGATATTTTGTCCCCCTCTCCTGTGGTTTCCCTTCCATCTCTCTGAGCTGTTTATTCTCAGTCTCCTTTGCCCACCCTCAAACTCCGGTGTTCCTAAAAGTCTTGTGAGTCTCTTCGCTTCTCACTCTACAGATTCTCCCCGAATGGCCCCAGCCAGCCCTGTGACTCCAGCCACCACGGTCATTCTAAGGAACTCCACATATAGATCTGCAAACCATTCTCCTGAGACCATGCACATCTGCACCATGTCCCTCAAATCTGCCTACTCACTTCCCTCCCACCTCTGCTCCTTTTCCTGGGTCCCTGTCTTGGCATATGGCTCCACATCAGAGACCTGGGAGTCATCCTTGACTTTGACTTCTCCCTAAATCCCGTATCCAGCCAATTCTGTGCCCTACTTTCCACTCAACTCCATCCACTTCTCTCACCCCTCAGCCATGACCCATGCTCAGGCCACTGCTCTTACTTTATCGCAGCTGCCTCCCTGCTCTTAGTCTTGCCTACTTCCAATCCATTCTCTGCCCCGAAGAGAAACTGTCTTTCTGTACTGTAAGTTGGACCTTGTCTCTTCCTGTTGAAAATCCTTTGGGGCTTCCCCATGGCTTCATGATAACATCCAAACTTGTTAAAATAGCTTAACAGGGCCTTTCCTGTTCTGTGCTCTGCTCATCTCTCCAGCCTCACCTCCCATCAACCTCACCTCACAACCTCCACTCTAACCATAATGAACTGCTTGCACAGTTCAGTATGGGTCACATTCTCTCCTGCCTCTGGGGCTTTGCACATACAATTTCTCTATTTGAAGGAACTCCTCACTTGGCTATCTTTAATCAACCTTTAGATACCAGCTCTGCATAGTTTTTCAGGAAAGCTTTCTCTGAACCCCTAACACCGGGCCAGGTACCCTAACGTACGTGCACATAACACTCTACATTCACTCTGTCAAAGCATTTGTCACATTGTATTGTAACTGCTTTTTTGGGGGGCGGGGGTGGCTGCTTCTGCTTCAAAATTGAGGTACAATTAAGATATAGTAAAATGCATGGATCTTAAGTGTTGCACCCAGCGTGTTGGTGACTGCATACACCCATGTAATCACCAACCACAATATACAGAACATTTCCCAGAAAGTTCCCCTGTGTTCCTCTCTAGTCAACACCCTCTCCCACCAGCAAGGCAACCCACTGTGTAACTTTCTTGTCTGGATAGACTGTAAGCTCCATGAGGGCCATGACTGTGTCTACCTTCTTTAAACATTTCAAAATCTAGCACATAATAAGCCCTCATTAAATAAGGGTCCACAAATGGAACATTGATAGAATGGATAGAAAACAGAAGTGATTGTTGATTGATTTGGATATTTTGAGGGTTAACATTGCTAACTTTAATAACAACAGTACCTGCGACAATGTTTACAAATTTTTTGGAATAATATTTCCTTTCTGTTCCATAGCTAACTTCAGCTGTTCTCTTGATCTCACCATCTACTTTTCACTCCTGCTAACCCCCCCCACGCTTAGTGAGAACATGAATTCCGATTTAGAGGAACTCAAAATCAAGGCTCTCTGCTTTCTTAGACTTTTTTTTCGTGCTCCTGACCCCTGCTTTCTTAGATTTTTTTTTTTTTTTTTTTTTGCGGTACGCGGGCCTATGGCTCACGGGCCTAGCCGCTCTGCGGCATGTGGGATCTTCCCGGACCGGGGCACGAACCCGTGTCCCCTGTATCGGCAGGTGGACTCTCAACCACTGTGCCACCAGGGAAGCCCTCTTAGATTTTTTTTTAAACTTTTTTTTTTTAGATGTTGGGGGTAGGAGTTTATTAATTTATTTTAATTTATTTTTGCTGTGTTGGGTCTTCGTTTCTATGAGAGGGCTTTCCCCAGTTGTGGGGAGCGGGGGCCACTCTTCATCGCGGTGCACGGTCCTCTCACTATCGCGGCCTCTCTTGTTGCGGAGCACAGGCTCCAGACGCGCAGTCTCAGTAGTTGTGGCTCACGGGCCTAGTTGCTACGCGGCATGTGGGATCCTCCCAGACCAGGGCTCGAACCCGTGTCCCCTGCATTAGCAGGCAGACTCTCAACCACTGCGCCACCAGGGAAGCCCTCTTAGATATTTTTTAAAAACTTTTTTATTGGGACTTCCCTGGCAGTCCAGTGGTTACAACTTCACCTTCCAGTGCAGGGGGTGTGGGTTCCATCCCTCGTTGGGGAGCTAAGATCCCATATGCCTCGTGGCCAAAAAACCAAAATATAGAACAGAAGCAATATTGTAACAAATTCAATAAAGACTTTAAAAATGGTCCACATCAAAAAAATCTAAAAAAGAAAAACTCTTTTATTATTAAATGCTTTTGTAGATGTTTATTAAACCTCATACAGTACTTATTAGCATATAGAATGAGGTAAAATAAAGGGAAACTAAATGTTATTGTACCGAGTCAGTAACAAGTGGAGAAAATAGAAGTGCCTTGTCTTCCTGGGCCTTTGTGCAGGTTTTATACCTGTGCTGGTAAGGAGAGCCTTCTCTTGTTTAAGTTAAAATTCAATGGTTAAGCATTCCATCCCCAATAACAGTTGCTAAAGTCAAAATAAAGCTTTGTAATTCTCCATTTATTTGAGAGAACTTTGAATTCCACAAGATTTGAATTTCACACTAAAGTGAATCAAATTTTAAAACATATTTCAGTCAACTTGCCAAATATGTGTAATAGTATCACATCAAACAACTACAAAAATGTGAAAACATAACATTTCAGACTGGAGTGTTTTCTAACACCGTCAAGCAACACTCCAATTTTCAGTAGACCCTGACTGGAGGTCCCACAGATTTAACATAATTCTGACACTGTCTACCTGGAAATAACATCAGATGCCACAGGTTAAGGGCTCAGTCCCACAAGACTGCCTCCACTTCAGATGCCCATTGCAAGTCCAGGTGGTCACTTGTACTTCTGTACTGGTTATAAATTGGGGTTCCCATGATCCTCTCCTCTGGACAGATAATTTGCTAGAATGGCTCACAAACCTAAAGGAAACATTTATTTACATTTACCAGTTTATTATAAAGGATATTGTAAAGGAATGCAGATGTACAGCTAGATGTAGAGGTACAGAGAGTAAGGTCCAGAAGGGTCCTGAGCACAGGAGCGTCTGTCCCCATGGAAGCAGGGGTACCTTCCCAATCTTCCCAAAGGTTGGTAGATGGGGCTGAAAATCCCTACCCTCTAATCAGTTGATCTCTCTGGTGACCAGCCCCATCTAGGGACCCCCACCCCAAGTCCTCTCATTAGCATAAACTCAGGTGTGCTCAAAAGGGGCTCCTATGAATACAAAAGACACCCCTATCAATCATGAAATCCCAAGGGTTTTAAGGGCTCTGTGCCAGGAACCTGGGGATAAAGACCAAATATATTTATTACACCACACAGACATTCACCCACAGATATCACCGATAGGCCTCAGTCATCACATTCAGCAGAAGCTTCCAGGCTGACAATGTAAATCAAGTCGACTTTCCCCACAGTCTTAAGAAGTGCCAGCAGGATCAAGAAAGCAATAAATGGGACTAAACCTCCTTCCAAAGGCCTTAAGAAACACAGTTATTAAATCTCTCATTGCGTGTGGTGCTCTGCTGTGCTAAATGATTCACAGAGAGAATTAGCTAAGCCTTGCCTCTTCTCCCTAACAATTTACAATCCAAGGCAGACAGGCCGACGCTCATCCACATTACAAACTGGACAGACACAATGGAATACAAACATCCTCAACTCATAAATGAACAAGATCAACATTCAGAGACGGAGATACTCAGATGCTGAGATAAGGAGAGTCGTCTTGAAAAATTCCAAGTTCAGGCTTAGCACCTTTTTCTCTTCACCACTACCTTCATTGATAATCATATAAGAATATATAAGTGCCTCATAATTGTTCCCTGAAATGTCAGTTTTTGTCCACCCTTACACTTCCTAGGGTCATGATGCTTGTAGTAATTTTGTATAGATCATGATTTCGAATGATATTCCCTAACACACATCTGTATTTTTTTTAAAGCTCTTTTTAAAAAAAATATTTATTTATTTATTTATCTGGTTGCACCAAGTCTTAGTTGTGGCATGCGAACTCTTAGTTGTGGCATGAATGTGGGATCTAGTTCCCCAACCAGGGATCGAACCCAGGCCCCCTACATTGGGAGTGCAGAGTCTTATCCACTGTGCCACCAGGGAAGTCCCCACATCTGTCTCTACTTTATTTTATTTTTAAATTTTTTATTTATTTAATTTTTTTTGGCTGCGTTTGGTCTTCGTTGCTGCGTGCGGGCTTTCTCTAGTTGCAGCGAGCAGGGGCTACTCTTTGTTGCAGTGCACGGGCTTCTCATTGCGGTGGCTTCTCTTGTTGTGGAGCGCAGGCTCTAGGTGTGTGGGCTTCAGTAGTTGTGGCACACGGGCTCAGTAGTTGTGGCTCATGGCCTCTAGAGCGCAGGCTCAGTAGTTATGACTTGTGGGCTTAGTTGCTCTGCAGCATGTGGGATCTTTCCCGGACCAGGACTCCAACCCATGTCCCCTGCATTGGCAGGCAGATTCTTAACCACTGCCCCCCACATCTGTCTTTAAACAGCCTTTTCTTTTGAGCACTATTGGAAAGATTTCCCAAACAGCTCTTTTGACCTTGAATTGAAGATTTTTTTGTTTCAACTAACTCAATTCTACTTGATTCTTATCTCTTCTAATTGTAACTCTTGATTTAGAATGGCCTCTTTTATTTAAATAGTTATTTCATCATGTGACAATTGAAAAAAAATACTTTCTTGTGAAGCAGGATGAATCCTAGGTTAAGTTACAAACAAGGTAAAAGGGTAGATTTAAGAAAGGAATATTGTATTATTTGAGATACAGCATCTTCTCTAACGAGCCACAGTTGAAGACATATGTGCATGACTAAAGTACTAAAGAGTCGCATTTGATATTAAATTACTTATAATCTACTGTATTTTTAATTATGATTAAGATCTTGGCTTTGACTTTTTAAGATCTTGTTTGACTTTTATATTCTTTCCTCCTGAATCAGGATTGTTTAGTTTCAGGTAACTGACCCCAATATGCCACCCCAAAAATGCTGTAAGATAGTAACTCGACTACACAGGCTAATCTAGCAAGAGGCTGAGCTTAATCTAGTGCTCTCACACTGGCACCAGAGCATGATTTATTTCTCATCATTTCTCACCTCCACATTCTTCAGGTGGGCTTCATTTTCAAGCTGGTTTTCCCACTTAAATCTCTAGATGGCATCCTCCAGCTCCCAGACCTCACCCTTTTCTCTTTTCTGCTTGGTGGGAAACAATTTAAACAAATATCCGGGAACTGAATCTGATTGGTCTAACTTGGGTCATGTGCCCATCACTAAACCAATCACTATGGCTGAGGAGTAGGAGACATCCATTGGCTGAGAGTGGGACCAATCCCACCCAACCCCATGGCAGGGAATTTCCCACCATATCTAAGGATTGTTACATAGAAGAATCCTTCTCTGAAAGCTTCTCAAGTTTTCTTTTTAACTATATATGTGGTAGTGATGCCCAAAGAACAGTTCTTGGAATTTTATCTTGACACTTTTATCTCTGGGTGTGAACTTAAAGTCCCAAAGTAGAAAGCTGGAAACTCCAAAACTTAGATTAAGAAAAAAAAAAGAAAGTTTTAATTCACTCTGAAAATTATCTTTGAAATGGCTTCAAATGCCTGGCTGAGTAATGTGTAGTTTCTAAGTTAGGCAGAGGGTTGCTATAAAAAATGCTAGCAGGGGCTTCCCTGGTGGCGCAGTGGTTGAGAGTCTACCTGCCGCTGCAGGGGACACGGGTTCGTGCCCCGGTCCATAAGGATCCCACAAGCCGCAGAGCGGCTGGGCCCGTGAGCCATGGCCTCTGAGCCTGCGCGTCCGGAGCCTGTGCTCCGCAACGGGAGAGGCCACGACAGTGAGAGGCCCGCGTAACGCAAAAAAAAAAGAAAAAAATGCTAGCAGGTGAATGACATGATCCAAGTTTGATTTCTTTGATTGATTTTAAATGAGTGACCTCTGTTGTAATTCCTGGCTTTTTAAAATTCTTGCCCAACCTCTAAAGCACTGCTCTCCAAATTTTATTTCATATCTAAGAATAGAAATAGCCTGGAGAGCTAGCCTAATAGAAAGCTTTTTATTTATTTATTTTTAGTTGTCTGATACCACTGTTCATCTCTACTCTTATCAAAAGAGAAGGCAGCAAAGATTAGGATACCTTTCCGAAAATATCAAAATCTTTATTCGCTATCAAATCACTCTGGCAGGGAAGTAAGAATTATCTTAAGCAGACTTATCTTGCTTGGAGAGAGTCAATGTTTTTTCTTTTAATGTTTTCTTTCCTTCTTTTTTTCCCCTGCATACAAAAAAAAAAACACATTAATTGTGGAAAATATGGAAAAGCATATTTAACGAAATTAAAATCACTCATAATTCTACTACCCAAAGATAACTAAGACTAGCATTTTGATGTATAGCCTTTGACAACTACAATAGCAATAATTAACATTTACTGAATCCTTTAAATATGCTAGACACTATGCTGAGCATTGGAATATGAATGTTCTCATTAAATTTCATGTTTATAACCATTCCATGAGGTGCATGCTTAATTAGTATCCTCATTTTATAGAGGAGGGAAACTGACTTTTTTCCATGCATGTATATCCATTTTTAGAAATTTGGTATTGTATACACGTATTATTTTCTATTTAAAAATATATCATGGACATTATTCCAAGTCATTAAATATTTTCTACAAAATAATTTGGTTGCATGTGTATTCTTCCTATGTGTGAACCATAACTTATGTCTAATTTCTATTGATGAACTTTAGGTAGCTCTCACTTTTTCATTATAATAACACTACAATGAACAGTATATTAATAAATCGTCATGAGTATTCATGGTTATTCTCTAAGGTTAAATACCCAGAAAGAGAAAAATAGAATAAAGAATATAAACATTTTTTAAGGCATTGATACGTATTCCTAAATACGTCCACTGACATACTGTATCAATTTGCATTCTTACCAGTCTTGTAAAGAAAGGCCCTGATTCCCTGCACCTTAATTAGCACTTATTTATCAATTTATTTAAATCTTGGCTAATATTGTATCTAAATTATGGCATCTTTCTTGTTTTGACTGCATTTCTGTTACTTTTGGTAGGGTTTAACATTTTTTCATCAAACCAAATATTGCAGTGTCTATATGCTTCAGGACAGATGAATCTTGTAATAGATAAATAGGCCTTCAGCCTTAACTGGCTTGGAACTGACTCTTGAATATGAAAAGGTAGATCCTATAACTGTCAAATCTTAGATAGCCATATTTTCAAATACCTTCTAAAACATATTGTATATACATCTCTTAAGATTTTTTTTTAAACTGCTTTTATTTATTTATTTATTTTTGGCTGTGCCATGTGGCTTGCAGGATCCTAGTTCCTCGACCAGGGATCAAACCCGGCCCAGCAGGGAAAGTGCCGATCCCAACCACTGGACCACCAGGGAACTCCCCATTAAGATCTTTTTATTTTTACTGTGTGATGAATATATCAGACTCCAGTTCTTAATAAGTAGAGTTCTCTTACCCTGCTAATGGCTTTGTTTCTCCCCCAAAATAGGCACCCTCAGTAAGCACCTCAGGGTTGGGCTACGCTGGATTCTATGAGCAGTGAGAAAAGTTTAAAGAATTAGCAATTTCACTCCTAGGGATATACCCAAAAGAATTGAAAAGGTACTCAAATAAATGTTTATACATGAGCATTCATAACAGCTCTATTCATAATAGCCAAAAGTTATGTATAACCCAAATGTCCATCAATTGATGATTGGATAAACAGTGAGATGTACGTGTATATACATATATATATATTTTTAATTCAGGCATAAAAAGAAATGAAGTAATAATGCATGTTATAACGCAGTTGAACGTCAAAAGCATGCTAACTGAAAGAAGCCAGACACAAAAGATCACTTATTAAATGAGTCCATTTACATGAAGTGTCCAGAACAGATAAATCTACAGAGGTAGAACCACAGATTTGTGGTTTCCAGGGACCGAGAGGAGGGAGGATTGGGCAGAAATTGCTTAATGGGTATGAGATTTCCTTTAGGGATGATGAAGGTGTTTTGGAACTAGGTAGAGCGGGGGATTGCACAACATTATAAATGTACTACCTGCCACTGAATAGTTCACTTTAAGGTGGTTAACTTCATCTCAAATTTTTTAAGCAAAAAATTAGTTTTTCCTTTCATTTTGGCCTCGTCACAGGTTTTACAAGCACTTTAATATATTGGGGGCATAAATAATATTCAAATTATTTCTTTCCCCTAACATATTTCTACTCTCAATGCTTATTTAATAACTAATATTTATGTGTAGAAAATTACTAGCATGATGTTTTCCCTCTTAATTTCCTCCTTAAAGGCTTTCTCTGGGAAAAAAAAAAAAGTAAATCATGTAATTTATGTTCTCAGGATAATTTGTACCTGGAAAGGAAGAATCAAATCTGAAACTTACCATTTTCCTCCCTATTACTCTAGAGTGGCTGTAGAGGAGTTAAGAGATTAGTTGAAATTTACATTTCAAAATGGATTCATTATCAACAGGGGAAAAAACGAAATATTCAATCATCTCTCCAAGACTTGCACTTGGCACCTGTTTGCCAAATGTATTTTTCCTGTTTTAATATTATACTGAGATTGTGTGTGTGTGTGTAGCATGAAGCAGAATACTTATCATTTGTGCAAGAGATATCAGGAATCAGGTGTATAGTTTTGAAGGTATCCCAAAATCTTTGGGGATAAGTCCCTCGGTTTCGTGTGAGTCTCCACTCCATCCTCATCTGCACATCCTCTCTACTCCCTGCCCATTCCTCAGATATGGTTCACTCCCACCTCACTCTGAGTGAGACTGAACAAAGGGTGTTCATAAAATATTTTGGAATGAATAAATAAATGAACACACTTGTGCCAAATGAGTGTCGAAGACTTGCTCCAAGAAATCATTTCAGCTGGGGTGGTCAGGCAAGTTTTCTTTTTTTTTTTAATATTTATTTATTTATTTGGCTGCATTGGGTCTTGGTTGTGGCACTGGGATCTTTAGTTTCAGCGTGCGGGATCTAGTTCCCTGACCAGGGATCGAATCTCGGCCCTCTGTGTTGGGAGCGCAGAGCCTTAACCACTGGACCACCAGGGAAGTCCCCAGGCAAGTTTTCTATTACAGTATGTCTAGGTTTCTGGGGGAGATCCTCATACAACCTGACCCATCTGGTGTCTCCAGGCTTGTTTATACAGCTGTCCTCGTGGCTTCTCCTGCAGACACTGAGACCAAATGACACTTCAGGTAAAACCAAAGAAATTCACCACCTTATCCTTCAAACTGGCACCGTTCCTAACTTTTATATCACAGCTGATGAAAGGGCTCTCTAACACCGAGGCTTAAGTTTGGGGAGTAATTTAACATTCTTTTTGATCGTCACTAACTCCTCTGTAATACAGGCATACCTTGGAGATATTGCAGATTCCATTCCAGACCATCACAATAAAACTGAGTCACGTGAGTTTTAAAAAAAATACTTATTTATTTGGCTGCGCCGGGTCTTTAGTTTCGGCATGCAGGATCTTCGTTGCGGCGTGAGGGATCTTTAGTTGTGGAGCGAGGGATATTTAGTTGCAGCATGCAGATCTAGTTCCCTGAGCAGGGATTGAACCCGGTCCCCCTGCACTGGGAGCTCAGAATCTTAACTGCTGGACCACCAGGGAAGTCCCAGTCATGTGAATTTTTTTGGTTTCCCAGTGCACGTAAAACGTATGTTAGAGAATTCCCTGGCGGTCTAGTGGTTAGGATTCGGCGATTTCACTGCTGTGGCCTGGGTTCAATCCCTGGTCAGGAAACTGAGATCCTGCAAGCTGCTCAGCTCAGGCAAAAACAAAACAAAGCAACCTTATATTAACACTATACTGTAGTCTATCAGGTGTGCGTTAGCCTTATGTCTAAAAAATGCACATACCTTAATTTTAAAATACCTTACTGCTAAAAAATGCTAACCATCATCTTATGCTTCAGTGAGTTGTAATTTTTTGCTAGTGGCTGCTGACTGATCAGGGTGGTTAGGGGGCTGTGGTAATCTCTTAAAATAAGACAACAGTGATGTTTGCCCCGTTGGTTGACTTTTCCTTTCACGGATGACTTCTCTGTAGCATGCAGTGCTGTTTGATAGCATTTTACCCACAGTAGAACTTCTTTCAAAATTGGAGTCAGTCCTCTCAAACCCTGTCACTGCTTTATTAACTAAGTTTATGTAATATTCTAAATCCTTTGTCATCATTTCAACAATCTTCACATCATCTTCATCAGGAGTAGACTGCATCTCAAGAAACTATGAGGGACTTCCCTAGTGGTCCAGTGGTAAAGAATCCGCCTTGCAATGCAGGGGATGTGGGTTGGATACTTGGTCAGGAAACTAAGGTCCCACATACTGCGGGGCAACTAAGCCTGCGTGCCACAACTACTGAGCAAGCGTGCCTCAACTAGAGCCCGTGTGCCAAAAACCACAGAGCCCACGCACCCTGGAACACACATGCCACAACTAGAGAAGAGAAAACCTGCATGCCACAACTAGTGAGAAGCTGGTGTGCCACAATGAAAGATCCCGTGTGCCTCAACGAAGATCCCATGTGCTGCAACTAAGACTCAACACAGCCAAAAATAAATTAAATAAATAAATAGTATGGAGACACAAAAGACCCCGAATAGCCAAAGCAGTCTTGAGGGAAAAAAGTGGAACTGGAGGAATCAGACTCCCTGAATTCAGACTATACTACAAACTACAGTAATCAAGACAATATGGTACTGGCACAAAAACAGAAATATAGACCAATGGAAAAGGATAGAAAGTCCAGAGATAAACCCACGCACCTATGGTCAACTAATCTATGACAACGGAGGCAAGAATATACAATGGAGAAAAGACAGTCTCTTCAATAAATGGTGCTGGGAAAACTGGACAGCTACAGGTAAAAGAATGAAATTAGAACACTCCCTAACACCATACACAAAAATTAACTCAAAATGGATTTGAGACCTAAATGTAAGACTGGACACTATAAAACTCTTAGAGGAAAACATAGGAAGAACACTCTTTGATATAAATCACAGCAAGATCTTTTTTGATCCACCTTCTAGAGTAATGGAAATAAAAACAAAAATAAACAAATGGGACCTAATGAAACTTAAAAGCTTTTGCAAAGCAAAGGAAACTACAAACAAGACGAAAAGACAACCCTCAGAATGAGAGAAAGTATTTGCAAATGAATTAACGGACAAAGGATTAATCTCCAAAATATATAAACAGCTCACGCAGCTCAATATTAAAAAAACAAACAACCCAATAAAAAAATGGGCAGAAGACCTAAATAGACATTTCTCCAAAGCCATACAGATGGCTAAGAAGCACATGAAAAGCTGCTCAACATCACTCATTATTAGAGAAATGCAAATCAAAACTACAATGAGGTGTCACCTCACACCAGTTAGAAGGGGCATCATCAGAAAATCTACAAACGACAAATGCTGGAGAGGGTGTGGAGAAAAAGGAACCCTCTTGCACTGCTGGTGGGAATGTAAATTGATAACAGCCACTATGGAGAACAGTATGGAGGTTCCTTAAAAAACTAAAAATAGAACTACCATATGATCCAGCAATCCCACTACTGGGCATATACCCAGAGAAAACCATAATTCAAAAAGACACATGCACCCCAATGTTCACTGCAGCACTATTTACAATAGCCAGGTCATGGAAGCAACCTAAATGCCCATGGACAGATGAGTGGATAAAGAAGTTGTGGTACATATATACAATGGAATATTACTCAGCCATAAAAAGGAACGAAATTGGGTCATTTGTAGAGACGTGGAGGGATCTAGAGACTGTCATACAGAGTGAAGTCAGAAAGAGAAAAACAAATATCGTATATTAATGTATATATGTGAAACCTAGAAAAATGGTACAGATGAACTGGTTTGCAGGGCAGAAATAGAGTCACAGATGTAGAGAACAAAAGTATGGACACCAAGGGGGGAAAGCTGCAGGGGGATGGTGGTGGTGTGATGAATTGGGAGATTGGGATTGATATATATACTAATATGTATAAAATGGATGACTAATAAGAACCTGCTGTATAAAAAAATAAATAAAATTCTAAAAAAAAAAATAAGTAAATCTTAAAAAAATAAATAAACCAAACGATCTCAGGCCCAGGTGACGTGGCCTCACCTAAAAAAAAAAAGAAACTATGAGAAGAAACTCCTCAGCCGTTCAAGTTTTATCATGAGACTGCAGTAACTCAGTCGCATCTTTAGTCTCCACCTCTGTTTCTAGTTTTCTTGCTATTTCTACCACATCTGCAGTGACGTCCTTTACTAAAGTCTTGAACCTCTCAAAGTCACCTGTGAGGGCTGGAATAAACTTCTTCTGTACTCCTATTCATGTTTATATTTTGACCTCTTACCATGAATCAGGAATATTCTTATTGGCATCTAGACTGTTGAATCTTTTCCACCAGTCTTTCATTAGCATTCTCCCCTAAGGCACTGGAAAATTTATCCACCATCAAAAGACTTCTCCATTACTTTTGATGAGCTCAGCTTTGGGGAAGAATAAGTCTTGACAATCCAAACCATGTACCAGAGGCTAGTAAAAGTTAATGTAGCTTTCAAATCAGCAAAGGAGATCGCCTTCCTATGTGAGTTGTGGCTGAGTATATTCAAGTAATAAAATGTTTCAGTAAATGAAGTGAATTCTTATTGGATGGTTTTAAAGAGACTGTTTCTTGGCCTAGAGTATCCACCTCTGCTCTGTGATTTGGATCTGTCTGTAGTACTTTCCTCAGTATTGCAAACTTGAAAATTAAAAGATATCAAGCCAACAAAATTATACACATACTTTAATTAATTTCATGGTAAAATTTGCTTGGTTTAACTTTCAACAAAGATCCAATCATTAATATATTTAACAAATATTTATCGTATGGCTATTATATGCCAGATGCTGCTGTATGTATGGAGATTCAGCAATGACCAAAGATAAGGAAAATATACTGAGGTGACATCAAAATTATCACTCAGTTGTGATATGATAGGTAATTTTGCTTTTTCTGCTTTTTCCTTTCCTATATTTTCCAAGTTTTCTACAATAAGCATGAATTACTTTATAATCTGAAAAATATATAGTTATGTAAACATTTTAAAATAGATTCAGTGTCATATTAATGTTCAATATCAGTTTAATTTGAAGGTAGGAGAGTGATTTTTTTTAAAGTTATTTTGACACTTTTTTTTTGGCCACACAGTGCAGCATGCGGGATCTTAGTTCCCAGACCAGGGATCAAACCTGTGCCTCCTGCAGTGGAAGCGCCGAGTCCTAACCACTGGACTACCAGGGAATTCCCAGGATAGTGATTTTTAAAGCTGTTAAACTATTATGCTTTTATTACAGTTTTTCTACTGAAAAACTACTTATGTTCTATATATCCTGATCAGGATAACAAGGGTAAGTATTAATATGTACCTGATAAACCAATTAAAAAGTGGAAATTGACCGTATGGCTCTATCTTGTACGTGCAAGAAGGAACTAAAGAGACAGATTTTTCCATGTGTTCCTTAACCCAGCCGGGTTCATTTGCAATAACACTCTACACGTATAAATACATAGATATGCAGTCATAATGATTGCAAAATGAGATAAATCAACTCAATTAATTTTTTAAATTGAGGTAAAATACAAATAACAAAATTCATCATTTTAAAATGTACAATTCAGGAATTCCCTGGCAGTCCAGTGGTCAGGACTCAGCGTTTTCACTGCCGGGACCTGGGTTCAATCCCTGGTCGGGGAATTAAGATCTCACAAGCCACACGGCACAGCCAGAAACAAATAAATAAATAAAATAAAATGTACAATTCAGTGGCATTTAGCACATTCACAATGTTGTGCAACTATCACCTCTATCTAACTTCCAAAACAATTTCATCACCCTAAAAAGAGGCCCCATACCCATTAAGCAGTACTGCATTTTCTCCCCCACCCCCTAACCCCTGAAACCACTACTCTGCTTTCATCTCTGTGGATCTACCTATTCTGGACAGTTCATATAAATGGAATCATACAATGTGTGGTCTTTTGCATTGCCTTCTTTCACTTAGTAAAATGTTTTCCAGGTTCATACATGTTATAACATGTATCAGTGCTTTATTCCTTTTTATGGAGGAAAAATATTCCATTATATGGATATACCACATTTTGTTCATCTGTTCATCAGCTGATGTACATTTGGGTTGCATCCATCTGTTGACTATTGTGAATGCTGCTACTGTGAACATTTGTGTACAGATTTTGCGTGGATATATATTTGTATTCTCTTGGGTATGTACATAGGAGTGGAACTGCTGTGTCGTATGGCAAATCTAAGTTTAGGTTTTTGAGGCACCGTCAAACTTTTCCATTCCCATCTGTAATGAATGCGTGTTTCAATGTCTCCACATCCTTTCCAAAATTTTTTTTTCTTTTTTTTTCCGGTACGCGGGGCTCTCACTGTTGTGGCCTCTTCCGTTTCGGAGCACAGGCTCCGGACGCGCAGGCTCAGCGGCCATGGCTCACGGGCCCAGCCGCTCTGCGGCATGTGGGATCTTCCAGGACCCGGGCACGAAGCCGCGTCCCCTGCATCGGCAGGCGGACTCTCAACCACTGCGCCACCAGGGAAGCCCCCAGCATTTGTTATTGTTTATCTTTTTTATTACAGATATCCTAGTGGGTGTGGAGTCTTACTGTGGTTGTCCCTGTTTATGGCTTGTCTATGTCTGAACTAGTGTGTCTTTCATCACTATTTTACCAGCGTCTAGTTAAGTACCTAGCACGTACTAGATGATAACAAAATATCTGGTGAATAAGAAAATTGATAACCACTGTTATTTTTGTGTTATCCTCCTACCTATTTCCTCTGGCATATATAAGTTTTGTCAGGGCGCATTAAAAAAAGAGCTAAATGAAACTTCCAAACTTTGAATTTAAAAGTTAGCATAATGAATAAAATACAAATTTTAAAGGTGCAAGTTTAACTTCGTTGCTTTTTTTGTTGTTGTTCTCAGTGGCAGACTTGCCATTACATTTATTTATTTATTTACTTACGGCCGTGCCACGCGGCATGCGGGATCTTAGTTCCCCGACCAGGAATGGAACCCGAGCCTCTGCAGTGGAAGCGCAGAGTCCTAACCATTGGACCACCAAAGAATTCCCTAACTTCTTTGCTTTTAAACGCAATCATTTTTGAATTTAATTTTAATTATTTTCAAATTAAATGAACAAACTGGGCAGCCCTCTTGGCTGTTCAGACCTTGCCCAAAAGCTTCGACTCAACTTTCACTCGGTGCCAGTTCACGTGGACCGGGAACCTGCTCTCCTTCCGCAAGAGTTTCTGTAGGGACTCAGTCTTTAGGTGCACCGCCTTTGCCCCACCCTCCACAGTACTTCTAGGCATTTTGATTGGCTGTAGCGCTCCCTCGTGCTCTGGTCTGGTTTCTCTGATTGGCCGACGGCGTGCCGTCGGGAGGATGCCAGTTTCCTGGGATACGGCGCCGGCGGGCGGAGGCCTAGGGCGGTTGGTGGCGTGCTCGGAGCGGGAACCTGGCCGCGGTGCGCACCAAGGCTCCTGGACGTAGTCCTGGGGCGCCATGGCCAGCGTCCACGAGAGCCTCTACTTCAACCCCATGATGACCAATGGGGTGGTGCACGCCAACGTGTTCGGTATCAAGGACTGGGTGACGCCGTATAAAATCGCGGTCCTGGTGCTGCTGAACGAGATGGGCCGCACTGGCGAGGGCGCCGTTAGCCTCATGGAGCGGCGGAGGCTCAACCAGCTGCTCCTGCCGCTGCTGCAGGTGAGGGGCTCCTGCTCATTCAGCAAACCCTTACTAAGCACCTGCTTTGTGCCGGACAGCTCCTTGGTTGGGGGCACGGGGGTTCATCGAACACTCTGCCGTGTAGGATCGCGAAAAATATAGTTAATACCACCAGCTAACACTTAGTACTTAACGATGGACCAGTCACTTTACATTCATTTTTGGGGAGCAGGTTTATATCTGGCTCCAGCATTTATTAGCTGAGTGACTGGGAGAAGAGTTATTTTCTCAGATCCTCCGTCTTCTGTAGAATGAATTTACATGTAGGCCTGATCGTTGGAGACACAGCTACAGGCTCTGTACCCCAGAAGACGGTAATAAGTGGTAACAATGACATAAAAGTAACAGCCAACATTGATTGAACACTTACTGTGTACTAAGCACGTTACATGTTTTATTTCATTTTGCAGACTGAGGTTGTAGCTCCACCACTTACCCACTGTGCGACTTGGGCAAGTTCCATAACTTATCTGGGTCTTTGCTTTCTCTCTGTAAAATGAAAGCAATAATAGAAACTGTCGTGTGATGGCCGTATTAAGTTAGAAGATCCATGGGAACACTTTATAGTGTGCGGCACATGGTAAATGCTCAGTCAATTTTAGCTATTTTCATTTTAATCTCATAGGGATAGGGCATGCACTTTCCCTTATATCAGTTGTGGCTTTTCCATTTATTTGTGTGATTATATGAGTGATGTCTCTCTCCCCTACTAGACTGTAACCTACATGAGGGCGTTACTTTGTCCTATTTTTGTTCACCCTTGTATCCCCAAAGCCTAGTACTGTATAGTTTATAAAGGGCTTTTTTTAATCCATCACCTTTTTTGGGGCAGGGGGAGAAGGGGTACTGAGGACACAGGTTAAGTGGCTTGCCCAGTTAGTTAAATAAAAGTAGTGGGTTCCCCATAACTTGCAGCTCCCAGTCCTATCTACGTTACTATTATAAGTGCATTTCCCCATTATTCAAATAAAAGTCATAATACTAAAAAATTTGGTAGAGAAAAGAAACAAAACAATAATTCTGGTGTCTTAGCTCATGTGTTTTTCTGCCTTTGTTCTTGCTGTTTTTTGTGTCTTGGATTCTCCTTCTGTTTTTTTGCCTGGCTAACTATCATGTAGTTTATTTTGTTTTGTTTTGTTTTGGCGGCGGGGTGCGGGAGGCGGAGCTGCACTGCATGGCTTGCAGGATCTCAGCTCCCTGACCAGGGATTGAAGCCGGCCACAGCAGTGAACACCCGGAATCCTAACCACTAGGCCACCAGGGAACTCCCACTACTGTGTAGTTTTAATCAATGTGTATATAGAATTCCTCTGGCAAAATTCCAGCCTTTACTTATTTGCTTATTGTTTGGCTTTAAAAATTAGCTAATTTTTAACTACTCAACTAATACATGAAGATTCATTGTAAAAACTTTAAATGATGCTAAAATTGATGGAGTGAAAGGTTATGGTTCTTCTGCAGGCCCTCTAATCCTGTTCCTTCTCAGAGATTATCACAGTTAATGTTCCTTCATTCAACTATTTATTTATTTATAAAATTTATTTATTAATTTATTTTTGGCTGCATTGGGTCTTCATTGCTGCCCGTGGGCTTTCTCTGGTTGTGGCGAGCAGGGGCTACTCTTTGTTGCAGTGCGCGGGCTTCTCATTGCGGTGGCTTCTCTTGTTGCGGAGCATGGGCTCTAGGAGCACGGGCTTCAGTAGTTATGGCGTGCGGGCTCAGTAGTTGTGGCACATGGGCTTAGTTGCTCTGTGGTATGTGGTATCTTCCCGGACCAGGGCTCGAACCCGTGTCTCCCGCCTTCGCAGGCGGATTCTTAACCACTGCTCCACCAGGGAAGCCCCATTCAACTATTTATTGAGCAACAGTTCAGAATGGATCTTTCTAGACCTTTTGCTGTGTGTATCTGTATATGATTATAAGTATATATACATATATCCTTTTAATTTCTCCCTTTTTTTATTTTTACATGAATGCTACTTCTGTTCTACAGCTTATTCCTTTCACTTAACAAGTCTTGGAGATCTTTTCTTGTCAGCATATTTGAGTAGATCTACTTCATTCTTTTTAACGACTGCATTGTTTTCCACAGTAAGAAAAGAAACATAATTTAACTCATGCTTTTAATTAATATTAAAATTTGTAAATTAAAAATGAACTCTTGGGCTTCCCTGGTGGCGCAGTGGTTGGGAGTCCGCCTGCCGATGCAGGGGACACGGGTTCGTGCCCCGGTCCTGGAAGATCCCACTTGCTGCGGAGTGGCTGGGCCCGTGAGCCATGGCCGCTGGGCCTGCGCGTCCAGAGCCTGTGCTCCGCAACGAGAGAGGCCACAACAGTGAGAGGTCCTCGTAAGGCAAAAAAAAAAAAAAAAAAAAAAAAATGAACTCTTTATTCACGGACTTATAGGTTCTTTTTAGTTTTTCTTCATTTCAAACAATGCACATGGAACATACTTGCCCCAGAAGTGGGATTGCTGTGTTATCCACATCTAAAATTGACCTACTGAACTTACTGTTCCCCAAATATTCAGTGTTTAGTTTTAAACCTCAGCTAGGTTGTAACCTTCTTGATAGCTGAGGTTGCATACTCTCTGTCTCTAATGGTACCTTTTATGGACTTGGACACATAGTATGACTGCCTACCTTACAGTGTTTTGGGGAGGATCAAATGAGATTATGTTTATGGAAAATAGGACCCCTGTGTTTGTATAATGTTCTCCAGGTTACGAAACAATTTGAATTATTTTACTTAATCTTTGCCACAAACAAGGGAGGTTATTATTATCTCCATCTCACTGATGAAGGAAACTAGGGCTCAGGGAGGCTACAACTTTGCCATGATTGCAACACTGAGAAGGAAGGAACCTCAGACTACAGATTCTACGCTTTTTTTGCATTTAAGTCATTCCTCCAACTAAAAGAGAATGCTATGCAAATATGAAGTATTACTTTAGTGTTTTATGCAGATAGGTTTTTTCTCTTCCTGATTTGAGATTTCATATTTGGAATGATTGTAAAGCAGAGAGGTTGATAAATGAATTCATGTTGCAGATGTTTATCAATCTCCAGCTCTTTAAAATTTTTCTGTAACCTTTCTATCTCTCCTTTACCCAGGGCCCAGATATTACGCTGTCTAAACTTTACAAGTTAATTGAAGAATCTTGTCCTCAGCTGGCAAATTCAGTACAGATCAGGTAAGCTTCATTTTCTTCTGTATATATGAAAAGATGTCAAAGTAGATAAAAATTAGAAGAGGGCACATGGCGATTAATTCCTTAAAAAAACCCTTTATTATTCTAGGTTGTTTTCTTAAGTACATGTATTTATTTTTTTTGAAAAATGGATAGCATTAAACATACTGCTTAAAAATTTATTATTCTGTACAGATCTACATTGCTCCTTTTAGCTGTTGCAGAGAATTTCATTTTTACTGGCTGATATGTAACTTTGAGAAGTTTTATAATCAAGAAAACATCAGCAATGATGCTTTTCAGAATATGGGAGTGACATTTTGGGTTATCAAATTTGTTTTGTGTGCCACCATTTTATATGAATCTCTGAATTGTTTTTAAAATAGATTTATTTTAGGTGATTGTGGAATATGAAATGTGGGAAGATGTTCAAAGGGCCTTCCTAAAATGCACACCTCATTTTTCTTGTTCAGAATCAAACTGATGGCTGAAGGCGAATTGAAGGATATGGAACAATTTTTTGATGACCTTTCAGATTCTTTTTCTGGAACTGAACCAGAGGTTCACAAAACGAGTGTAGTAGGTATGAAGTTCTTCTAAGGAGAGCAGAGAATATTTTCACTGAAGTGAACTGCTCTCTAAATCACATCTGTCGTTACTCTGCTGTATCTGAGCACACACAGTGGGGATGTTGGACATGTTATAGTTTGTATTCATCGCCTTGCCATTTTGACCTGTGTTTAAATAATTGTCTTGTGGAAAAGCATCTTCTGTTTTGTCTACTGTCGTCAGAGTATTAGCCTGGTCGTGGAGTCTTTTAGGGTTCCTCAGCTCTTTCTCACAGTCCTCTGCTCACTTGTCCACATTGTACGACTGAGTCAGGGTCACCAACTAAACTTTTATGAAGAGAGGTAAGTAAGAGTAGATTACTGATATAGTTTATAAGGCAAGGGTATATGTGAAGTTTCTTGACGCTTTGCTGTTAGCGGTATAGTCATACTCCATCCATCTGGCATTTTTTTCCTGGTAGCTTTTATGTTATTTACCATCAGTTATTTATTGATCTTCCATGTGCCAGTCTCTGGACTTTAAGAGAGACTGGAAACTTCCTCTTATGGAGATTGCTTTCTTGTGGTTGTGGGCAGAGGAGCAGGCAGACAGTAGAAAGTAAACAAATAGGATCACTTCAGATGTTGTAACAGTCACGGAAGGACACATTGGCTGGATAAAGAGTGGAGTGCGGGTGGGAGGACTGAGGCTTGAATATAAAGAGAAAGTTAGCTTCGTAAAACGTGGTAAAAGAAGATTCTATGCGGAGGGGAACAGCAACTGCAAGTGTCTTTTTTTTTGGAGGAAGAACTGCAACAAATAGTCATCAGCTTTTTGTAGCCTGGATTTCAAGTTAATGCCTTCACCTCCTCTCTGTCTTGTTTCATAGGTTTATTTCTGCGTCACATGATCTTGGCCTACAGTAAGCTTTCTTTCAGTCAAGTGTTTAAACTGTACACTGCCCTTCAGCAGTACTTCCAGAATGGTGAGAAAAAGACAGTGGAGGATGCTGATATGGAACCGGCCAGCAGAGAGGAGAGCGAAAGAAAAATGGAAAAAGAAGAACTTGATGTATCTATAAGGTAAGTTGGGTTTTTCTGGCGGGAATCCCTTTCCTGTGAAATAGCATCATTACGGGAGCAGCAAATCCTCATTCATCCAGCAGTAAATCCTCATTCATCCTCGTTCTGGATGATCTCATTCATCCGGAGTTCATGTGCTGGCTGTCATCTTTTTGTCCCTCCAGATCCAGGAAGTTCACCCTTACGGGCTGCATCAGTAATCTCCTTGCCTTCTAACTTCTGATTGAGAGGCACTGGTGGGAAATCCAGAGGGTCAAGGAGAGTGAGGTCAAGGTGTTGATTCACTGGCTCCCTTCCTTCGGGGTCACGGTGGGCTGGCAGTAGGGTCACAGCCTCTGTCAGGTGGCCTGCTCTGCATACCTCGGGGGTCTAGTAACTGGGGAGGTTTCCCAGGCCCGGTGCAGAAGGTGCCCCACTATTACCAGCCCTGGGAACTTTATTACCCGCTATGGCTTATCCATCCCCTGCCCCTATTTTTGTAACTGGCCCTTTATTAAACTTTTCTCAAATTACGCCATTTGAATATGCCATTTGTTTTCTGCTGGGACCCTGAGTGGTAGTGTTCATTATATCACAGTGAATTAACAATTGATTAATTCAGTGAAAATTTATTGAATGCCTGCTAAAGTTTAAGCCTGGGGATATAGTGCCACTGCTCACCTAGTTGTTTAAGCTCAAAGCCTAGGCATGTCCCTGTGTCCTCCCCCTCCTTCACCCCTGCAGCCAGTCCTTCCGCAGATGCAGCCAATCCTTCCTCCTCAATATGTTTGGAATTAGTTCACTTCTGTCCATTGCCACTGCTTCCCCTGTGGTCTAAGCACCGAATCTCTTTCCTGGATGACTGCTCTAGCCTGCCGACTGCTTTCCTTGCCTCCACTCTTGTTTCCTTACTATCAGTTTTTCCTGTAGCATCCAAGGGAACCTTTATGATGTAAATCACACCACGTGTTCTTATGCCCCAAACCCTCCTTGACTATACATGGAATTTAGACAGAAATCTGAGCTACTGTGGCCTCATTACTTGCATGATCTGGCCCCTGTCATCTTCCCTACCTCTTTCTCCTTACTTTCCATTCACTGTCAGAGTCTGTCTGCTCTGGCTTGCTTTCAGTTTCTTCAATACCAAGCCGAGGTCTGCCTCAGGGTGCCTCGCAGGCTCTCGCTGGCTTCTTACCTCGCTCACTCTCTTTCACCGTTCACTCCCTTTCACTGTTCAGATCTCAGCTCCCGTGTCCTCACACAGGCCTTTCCTGACCACATGTCTGAAGTAACCTTCATCCTAAATACTTCCAACTTCTTTATTTCTTCCATAGCTCTCCTCACTAAGTAACTTTTTGCATTTATTTACTTAGACTCATTTGTATTTGTCTTTGCACCCCTTCAAGAGCTAAGACCCTTCTCTGTCATATTTCACCTCATTTTCCTCAGTGCTTGGCTTGTAATGTCTGTGAATATGTGTTGGATGAATGAATGCAGAGAATCAGAACACATCATTCATCGCCCACACTGGTAACTGGCCCCATAAAACACTTTGTATTGACTTCCCTTCACTGTCTCACATCCCCTCTCCCCAGCTGTTACCTGGGATCACCTCCCAAATAGACTACTTATATTTGGAGGGAAAAACATATAAAGTGTGTGTGTGTGTGTGTGTGTGTGTGTGTGTGTGTGTGTGTTTTGTATTTCCTGATCTCAGGGAGCCCACAGTCTGGTGAGGAAGACTGGCACCCAAACAGATCACTACAAGTAACAATGTGTTCAGCGCTCTGAGAGAAGTAAGCCCCACCTGCCCTATGTAGGCTGGCTAACCCCCTTGGGGGCTGGGGGAGGTCTGTGTGTGTAGCCAGAGAATATTTCCCTGCAGTTCCTATGAGTGGCCTTTGTACAGTTATGTGATTTGTTCAGCACACTCTGGGAGCAAGAAGACTGTAGTACCAGTAAGTACTTCCAAAAACTCAGAGTTGCTCAAAGAGGCTTCTCATCTAGTGGAAAGGCAGAACCTTGTAGGGTTGAGTCTGGCCCTGGAGTCAGACCCCTGGATTTGAATTCTGGCTCCTCCACTTATTCCCTTAAGACCTTGGGCAAGTCACCCTCTCTGTACCTCAGTTTTCTCATCTGCACAATGGGGCTCATGTCACCTCCTCAGAAGGTTATTTTGAGAATTAAATGATAAATCTATATGAAGTGTTTACAACTGTGCCTTTAAACATTTGACAAATATTCACTATTCTTCTTCTCTAATTTCTCTTTTGTTTAATTCCCCTGAGGAAGGGTTCCAGGAAACAATGTAATCTTTGTCCTAGCTGCTTTATATGCTTAAAGTAGCTTAAAGAATGTCAGTTCTTCAGAAATGTTAAAATTCAAACTTTTCTTATTTAGGTTGGACTTTCTCCTAAATTAATCTGATTTAATTAGGTCTAACTGCATCGTTTTGTTTTTATTCTAAGAATTCATTTGTGTGTAATAATAGTGTGTATACTGTTAAGGTGTATGGTTTCAGAAAATAGTGTGCATTTAGTAAACTGAATTTCATCACTGAAATAGAAGAAATGTATTATTTAAATATTATTCTACTTAAGTATTATAATTCTTTGTCCAAAAAGAAAGGATTTTGACTTGTTATAGGATTTCTAAATTTTCATAATGTATATTTACATACATTTCTTGATTCTTTTAAAAAGGAAAATTCATTTTTTTCTTTTTGTGCTCTTTTCTAGTGTTTTATTGCATTATGAGAGGCTTCTCACTTTAGCCCTTTCATTTTCTTCCTTCCTTTCTTCCTTTCTTTCTGCCCTCCCTCCCTCCCTCCCTTCCTTTCTTAGTTATTGGAATGTTTTTAGGTCTTGCTTTCTTCAGGGAAATTATTTTTCTTGCCCTAGAAATTTGTATTAAAATTAGAAAGCCCAGAGTAACATTGACTAGCTTGCAAATCTCCCATCCTACAGTGAAATAACTACTGTTTGAAAAAGGGGGACCCACCTGTTAATTTAGAAGGGAGGGAATATTCAGTGAACGAATGTTTATCAGGTGTTTTTTAAAAATCCAATTACAGAAGAAAGTACAGACTGACATTTAGCTTCAGCTTTTCATTTACTCGTTGTTGCTACAGGCAGCATTTGTTTCCTGCAATAAGAGAGGGGGGCTTACAGGGTTACACCTTGTGAGTTTGCAGCGGAGGCTACTAGTCTGCAAGCTGCTGGAACTACATCTTCTCTGTGCTTCTAAAAAGACCTAACAAAAGTAGAAGTTCTCTGGCATTTCTTCACTTGCCAGTGATTTAATATAAATCTCCCAAATTCATTAATTTATTCAGCACATACTTATTCAGTGGTTCTGGTGTGCCAAGCACTATGCTAGCTGCTGTGCTGTCAGCGCAGAGGAGAAAGTCCCCGTCCTCATGGAGTTATGTGGGAGGGTCAGGTAATCGAGAGGTAACTAAATTAACAACTAATGTAATTTCAGAGAGTGTCAGTGCAGGAAAGGAATGACTGGGACACAGGGATACAGAATGACTGTGGGGTGCTGTCAGGGAAGGGCCCTTTAAGACTGGGAGCTAGGTGACGAAGGAGCCAGCCCTGAGAAGAGTTGCCAGAGCACATGCAGACTCACAGCCCAAGACAGGACAAGCTGACATATTGGATGGACAGACGGAGGACAGTGTGGCCTGAGCACACAAGTCGGGAGGAGGGGTTGGATCACCTCTCGGGTCACACACCTCAGAAGGGTTCAGGTCCTCATGGCCTCCTGGGTGTTTAGTAACTGTTCCCAATCTCAGTCCTTCCCCTCCCCTGCTTTTGTCTTGTCATCACCCTGCTCAGAAGTCTCCAGAGATTCACAGTCTCCCAGCCTGGTATTTGAGGCCTTCCACAGTTGACCTTTCTGACCTTTAATTTCTGTTCCTCAACTTGGATCCTTTACCCCAGCCAGCCAGGTGTGCTTGTATCCCTCTGACAGGCCAGGCATTTTCCCATTCTGCATCTTTTGGTTTCCTTTCCTGGAATGCCTTCTTCCTTCCTTGTCATTTCTTCACTCCTTGCCAACTTTCAGGGTCCTCACCACTTCAGCTGGAGTGATTTCTCCCTCTTCTAAGTGCAGAGATCATATTAATTCTTGGTATTTATTGTTTATTGCCATCTTTTCCCATGCGCTGGTCTTAACCTTCACCAAGACTGTAAGCCCATTAAGACATTTTCTTGGGGGACCTAGACTTGTGTTTTATGCATTGCAAGTACATAAACACCCCAGTTTGTTGATTGTTTAATCCTATGTTATATTTTAAAAATTTCAGTTATAGTGGGTGATTTGAGCCCTTTAGATGAGTTTCCGGAGTCCTTTTGAGAATCTGATGAATGCCATGTATTATCCCCACTTTAAAAATGCATATTTTGCAGTTTTACAAGGTTCATGGGCTCCTAAAGCCCATCCGTGGACCCAGGTTAAATGCCTTTGATGTATAGCACTTGCAAGTTTAAAGTTCTGTCTCAACTGGTAATGGGATTCATAAACAAGGTATACTTGAGTCCTTTTCCTAAAGGAGTAACCCCCTTCCTAAGTTGAATACATTTGTGGCTTTTTTTTTTTTTTTTTAATTTATTTATTTGGCTGTGTTGGGTCTTAGTTGTGGCCCTCGGGATCTTTGTTGCCACGTGCAGGACCTTTAGTTGCGGCATGCGAGGCTTTTATTTGCGGCATGCGGGGTTTAGCTCCCTGACCAGGGATCGAACCTGGGCCCCCTGCGTTGGGAGCATGGAATCTTAGCCACTGGACCACCAGGGAAGTCCCCCTTTGTGGCTTTTTAAGAGTTACTTTCTCTGGCATGTGTTTGAGGTCCTGAGGAGGCAAAGAAGGAGTCAGTAAAAGGATGGTTTGGGCCATGGTATTTTTACTTGCTGTTTCCAAGCTTGTTCACGTCAGCCACTGTTGCCACCATGGAAGCCAGAGCCAAACTTGATCTTCATTTATAGCAAATGTGTTTGCCTTAATTTGCAGCAATTTCGTTTTATGTGATTCTGGTTTTCTCTTTCTGTTTTATTAACCTTATTGTTCTTGTGTCCTGTGTTATAAGCTACCTCAAGTCTTTTTTGGGGGAAGGGTTTAAGTAAATAAAGCATTTGGTAACAGTGAGCATCATGGACCTTAGAGGAGGGTGGGACCGGGAGTGGTGCGTCCCATTTCTTTCAGATCCTTGTCTGTCTCTAGCCTTTTTGTGTACAGTTATATTTATTTCAAGCCTTGGGCTTACTTTCTTTGAAGGGTATGTTAAGAGAAAAGGGCTTCTTATTGCCCAGACATTTAGCTGTTTTCCACTTGAGAACTTGGCCTGTGAATTTTCTTTCCATTTCCCTCCAGGTCAGTGTTGTTTCGCTGGTCTTTGTTATGCTGGTCAGGGCTGGTCCTTGGCAGCTCCGATACCTGTAGAATCTGATATGCTTGCTGCTTTGTATCAGAAACGTAACCAAGAGAATATCAGAGCAGCTCTTCCCAAAGTGTTTTCTGTGGAACACCAGTGCTTCTTGAGAGATGTGAGGAAAGGATTCTTCATTCAGATGAGTTTGGTAAATGGTACATTAAACAAAAGTGAATAAAGTGTCTCTCTGTTGGATTTCTCTAATGTGTATCATGAATCTCCCAGGGAAGAGAGGGTGTACAGCTTTCCCCAAGTGATTTAACCTCAGCAGCATTTTGTTTTCTTTTGGAATACCTGTTTACATATTATTTGCATGAAACAGTTTGAGAACTGCTGTATTAGACACAGAGTGCTTATAAAAATATTATTGATGAGTAAATATTGATTTTTCTACTTATTGTAATCCTGTATAGAGAAGCCATTTATTCAGTCATGTGGCAAAAGGGTATTATTCATACTTTGCTCTCAAAAATAAGACTGTTTGTGCATGTATAGATTTCTCAAGTCTAGATTTATATCAGTATATTTCTTATTTGTTGGTTCTGTGTGATCTAAACTTCCAGGCAAATGGTTATTTCTTAGATAACACCTCTTTTTCTTGTTCTGGAATACAGCACCATCTTATATGTGTAGCGAGGAGTTAGAGACTTTTTATTCATTCATTTCTCAAACTCTGAGTGCCCATTGTGTGCCTGGGGGACTGGGTGTTCATATACAAATATAAGTAAGAACAGCCAGTGTGGCAGTGCTAGATGCAGTGATCCCTATCTCTGGGAGACAGTGGGAGCTCAAATGAGAGATGTCAGGAGAGATTCTTGGAGGATATGACACTTGAGGTATTCTTGAATGACGGATGGTACCACAGTGCAACAGTGGATGGAAAATGGGCCCTGCAGGTTGAGGAAGCAGGGGGGCATCTTGGCATGATAGGAGATTGTAAGGAGTTCATCAGGGCTGGGGTGTGGGTAAGAAAGAGAAGGCGGAGGAGAGAGGTAGGAGCACTCAGGAAGCATTGCACCTGCCCTGCTAGGCAGTGCAGACTTTATTCTGGAAGGTGATGAGATACCACAGGAGCGCTTTAAATCAGGGACGATAGACTTGCATTTTAGAAAGATCATGCTGGAGGCTATGTACAGTCGAAGTCTACATCTGTCCATAATTATATCATGTGAACTTCGGCAGGTCATTCAACATCACTTTTTAAGCATGTCTTTTCTATTCCTGAGAAGAGGGAATTAATTTTAAAAGTTTTTAAACTTTTCTGATGAAGAATCTATTTGACTTTGTAAAGCATTATCATTTTCACTGTTGTGTAATTCATTATTATTATTATTTTTTTTTTTTTCCAGAGAAGAGGAGGTATCTTGCAGTGGGCCTCTGTCCCAAAAACAAGCAGAATTTTTTCTTTCTCAACAGGTATGTTCTGTAATTGGTCATGAATTTTTTTTTAATCCTGTGACATTATATGTCATGACATGTTTGTTATGTGAGTAGGTTTATTAGTGAAGCAGCATTATTCTTATTCTTGGTCATTTTTTCTTTACTAACAATGCAGTTGTAGCTATGTGTCCCTTCCTATTTTCTGTGTGATTTTATTTCTCTGTTAGGGTCATAATGCATGTTCATTTATTAATGGTGTGTGACTAACACAGCCCAAAAATGTGATTTAGAAGACCTACTTCCCTTTTCCCCAACACTTTATCATGGACATTTTCAAACAGAAATACAAATTGAAAAGCATTATATAGTGAATATCCATATACCCATCATCTAGATCCTGCAATTAATATTTTGCTCCGTTTATCATATATCTACCCATATAGCCACCATTTCATCTTATTTTTTGATACATTTCAAGTTGCAAGCATCGGTACACTTTTACCCCAGACATTTCTTACTGGTGTTTTTGAGCCATACTTTTTCCTTTTTTTTGGTAATATAAGCTGGATGTTTTTCTCCCATGTTATTTTCAGCATAGAATTTTGATTTTTGCTCTACTTTTCTAGTTTTCCCTATTTTTTTTATTAATTTTCTTTCTGCAGAAAGATGTAATGTTTAGATCTAGATGCAGGTGATAGAATCACTCCTACAGATGAATACTAAACAGATTGAAAAACTCATCTAGACAATTGGTTAACTGTAGAGGAGAAAATAGACCTGGATCTTCACCTCATCTTTGCACCTCAGTACTTTACAGGTGGATTAAAGGCTTAACTATAAACATTTAAGGTTATAATTAGACCAGGAGGAACTACATATTAACTTTTTTTTTGAATTTCATTTATTTTTTTATATAGCAGGTTCTTATTAGTCATCCATTTTATACACATAAGTGTATACATGTCAATCCCAATCTCCCAATTCATCACACCACCCCTCCCACTCCGCCGCTTTCCCCCCTTGGTGTCCATACGTTTGTTCTCTACATCTGTGTCTCAATTTCTGCCCTGCAAACCAGTTCATCTGTACCATTTTTCTAGGTTCCACATATATGTGTTAATATGCGATATTTGTTTTTCTCTTTCTGACTTACTTCACTCTGTATGACAGTCTCTAGATTAATCCATGTCTCTACAAATGACCCAGTTTCGTTCCTTTTTATGGCTGAGTAATATTCCATTGTATATATGTACCACATCTTCTTTATCCACTCGTCTGTCCATGGGCATTTAGGTTGCTTCCATGACCTGGCTATTGTAAATAGTGCTGCAGTGAACATTGGGGTGCATGTGTCTTTTTGAATTATGGTTTTCTCTGGGTATATGCCCAGTAGTGCGATTGCTGGATCATATGGTAATTCTATTTTTAGTTTTTTAAGGAACCTCCATACTGTGCTCCGTAGTGGCTGTATCAATTCACATTCCCACCAACAGTACAAGAGGGTTCCCTTTTCTCCACACCCTCTCCAGCATTTGTCGTTTGTAGATTTTCTGATGATGCCCATTCTAACTGGTGTGAGGTGATACCTCATTGTAGTTTTGATTTGCATTTCTCTAATAATTATTGATGTTGAGAAGCTTTTCATGTGCTTCTTAGCCATCTGTATGTCTTCTTTGGAGAAATGTCTATTTAGGTCTTCTGCCCATTTTTTTTTTTTTTTTTTTTTTTTTCTCCTGTATGCGGGCCTCTCACTGTTGTAGCCTCTCCCGCTGCGGAGCACAGGCTCCGGACACACAGGCTCAGCGGCCATGACTCACGGGCCCAGCCGCTCTGCGGCATGTGGGATCTTCCCAGACCGGGGCACGAACCCGTGTCCCCTGCATCGGCAGGCGGACTCTCAACCACTGCGCCACCAGGGAAGCCCCTTTTTTTTTTTTAATAAATATATTTATTTTATTTATTATTTTTGGCTGTGTTGGGTCTTCGTTGCTGCACGCAGGATTTCTGTAGTTGAGGCGAGTGGGGGCTACTCTTCGTTGTAGTGTGCGGGCTTCTCATTGCAGTGGCTTCTCCTGCTGCAGAGCACGGGCTCCAGGTGCGTGGGCTTCAGTAGATGTGGCTCGTGGGCTTCAGTAGTTATGACTCACGGGCTATAGAGCACAGGCTCAGCAGTTGTGGCACACGGGCTCAGCCGCTCCGTGGCATGTGGGATCCTCCCGGACCAAGGCTCGAACCCGTGTCCCCTGCATTGGCAGGCAGACTCCTAACCACTGCGCCACCAGGGAAGCCCCCTGCCCATTTTTTGATTGGGTTGTTTGCTTTTTTAATGTTGAGCTGCATGAGCTGTTTATATATTTTGGAGATTAATCCTTTGTTCGTTGATTCGTTTGCAAATATTTTCTCCCATTCTGAGGGTTGTCTTTTCGTCTTGTTTGTAGTTTCCTTTGCTTTGCAAAAGCTTTTAAGTTTCATTAGGTCCATTTGTTTATTTTTGTTTTTATTTCCATTACTCTAGGAGGTGGATCAAAAAAGATCTTGCTGTGATTAATGTCAAAGAGTGTTCTTCCTATGTTTTCCTCTAAGAATTTAATAGTGTCTAGTCTTACATTTAGATCTCTAATCCATTTTGAGTTTATTTTTCTGTATGGCGTTAGGAAGTGTTCTAATTTCATTCTTGTACATGTAGCTGTCCAGTTTTCCCAGCACCACTTATTGAAGAGACTGTCTTTTCTGCATTGTATATCCTTGTCTCCTTTGTCTTAGATTAGTTGACCACAGGTGCGTGGGTTTATCTCTGGGCTTTCTATCCTGTTCCATTGATCTATATTTCTGTTTTTGTGCTAGTACCATATTGTCTTGATTACTGTAGCTTTGTACTATAGTCTGAAGTCAGGGAATCTGATTCCTCCAGCTCTGTTTTTTTCCCTCAAGACTGCTTTGGCTATTCGGGGTCTTTTGTGTCTCCATACAAATTTTAAGATTTTTTGTTCTAGTTCTGTAAAAAAATGCCATTGGTAATTTGATAGGGATAGCATTGAATCTGTAGATTGCTTTGGGTAGTATAGTCATTTTCACAATATCGATTCTTCTAATCCAAGAACATGGTATATCTCTCCATCTGTTGGTATCATCTTTAATTTCTTTCATCAGTGTCTTACAGTTTTCTGCATAGAGGTCTTTTGTCTCCCTAGGTAGGTTTATTCCTAGGTATTTTATTCTTTTTGTTGCAGTGGTAAATGGGAGTGTTTCCTTAATTTCTCTTTCAGATTTTTCATCATTAGTGTATAGGAATGCAAGAGATTTTTGTGCATTAATTTTGTATCCTGCAACTTTACCAAATTCATTGATTAGCTCTAGTAGTTTTCTGGTGGCATCTTTAGAATTTTCTATGTATAGTATCATGTCATCTGCAAACAGTGACAGTTTTACTTCTTCTTTTCCAATTTGTATTCCTTTTTTTTCTTTTTCTTCTCTGCTTGCCATGGCTAGGACTTCCAAAACTATGTTGAATAATAGTGGTGAGAGTGAACATCCTTGTCTTTTTCCTGATCTTAGAGGAAAGGCTTTCAGTTTTTCACAATTGAGAATGATGTTCTCTGTGGGTTTGTCATGTATGGCCTTTATTATGTTGAAGTAGGTTCTCTCTATGCCCACTTTCTGGAGAGTTTTTATCATAAATGGGTGTTAAATTTTGTCAAAAGTTTTTTCTGCATCTATTGAGATGATCATATGGTTTTTATTCTTCAATTTGTTAATATGGTATATCACATGGATTGATTTGTGTATATTGAAGAATCCTTGCATCTCTGGGATAAATCCCACTTGATCATGGTGTATGATCTTTTTAGTGTGTTGTTGGATTCTGTTTGCTAGTATTTTGTTGAGGATTTTTGCATCTATATTCATCAGTGATATTGGTCTGTAATTTTCTTTTTTTGTAGTACCTTTGTCTGGTTTTGTTATCAGGGTGATGGTGGCCTCATAGAATGTGTTTGGGAGTGTTCCTTCCTCCGCAGATTTTTGGAAGAGTTTGAGAAGGATGGGTGTTAGCTCTTCTCTAAATGTTTGGTAGAATTCACCTGTGAAGCCATCTGGTCCTGGACTTTTGTTTGTTGGAAGATTTTTAAATCACAGTTTCAATTTCATTACTTGTGATTGGTCTGTTCATATTTTCTATTTCTTCCTGGTTCCGTCTTGGAAGGTTATACTTTTTAAGAATTTGTCCATTTCTTCCAGGTTGTCCATTTTATTGGCATAGAGTTGTTTGTAGTAGTCTTTTAGGATGCTTTGTATTTCTGTGGTGTCTGTTGTAACTTCTCCTTTTTCATTTCTAATTTTATTGATTTGAGTCCTCTCCCTCTTTTTCTTGATGAGTCTGGCTGATGGTTTATCAATTTTGTTTATCTTCTCAAAGAACCAGCTTTTAGTTTTATTGATCATTGCTATTGTTTTCTTTGTTTCTATTTCATTTATTTCTGCTCTGATCTTTATGATTTCTTTCCTTCTGCTAACTTTGGGTTTTGTTTCTTTCTCTAGTTCATTTAGATGTAAGGTTAGGTTGCTTATTTGAGATTTTTCTTGTTTCTTGAGGTAGGCTTGTATTAATATAAACTTCCCTCTTAGAACTGCTTTTGCTGCATCCCATAGGTTTTGGATTGTCGTGTCTTCATTATCATTTGTCTCTAGGTGTTTTTTGATTTTTTCAGTGATCTATTGGTTATTTAGTAACGTATTGTTTAGCCTCCATGTGTTTGTGTTTTTTACGTTTTTTTCCCTGTAATTGATTTCTAATCTCATAGCGTTGTGGTCAGAAAAGATGCTTGATATGATTTCAATTTTCTTAAGTTTACCAAGGCTTGATTTGTGACCCAAGATGTGATCTATCCTGGAGAATGTTCCGTGCGCGCTTGAGAAGAAAGTGTAATCTGCTGTTTTTGGATGGAATGTCCTATAAATATCAATTAAATCTATCTGGTCTATTGTGTCATTTAAAGCTTGTGTTTCCTTACTAATTTTCTGTTTGGATGATCTGTCCGTTGGTGTAAGTGAGGTGTTAAAATCCCCCACTATTATTGTGGTACTGTCGATTTCCTCTTTTATAGCTGTTAGCAGTTGCCTTATGTATTGAGGTGCTCCTATGTTAGGTGCATATATATTTATAATTGTTATATCTTCTTCTTGGATTGATCCCTTGATCATTATGTAGTGTCTCCTTCCTTGTCTCTTGTAACATTCTTTATTTTAAAGTCTATTTTATCTGATATGAGGATTGCTACTCCAGCTTTCTTTTGATTTCCATTTGCATGGAATATCTTTTTCCATCCCCTCACTTTCAGTCTGTATGTGTCCCTAGGTCTGAAGTGGGTCTCTTGTAGACAGCATATATATGGGTCTTGTTTTTGTATCCATTCAGCAAGCCTGTGTCTTTTGGTTGGAGCATTTAATCCATTCACATTTAAGGTAGTTATTAATATGTATGTTCCTATTACCATTTTCTTAATTGTTTTGGGTTTGTTTTTGTAGGTCCTTTTCTTGTCTTGTGTTTCCCAGTTAGAGAAGTTCCTTTAGCATTTGTTGTAGAGCTGGTTTGGTGGTGCTGAATTCTCTTAGCTTTTCCTTATCTGTAAAGCTTCTGATTTCTGCATCGAATCTGAATGAGATCCTTGCTGGGTAGAGTAATCTTGGTTGTAGGTTCTTCCCTTTCATCACTTTAAGTATGTCATGCTACTCCCTTCTGGCTTGTAGAGTTTCTGCTGAGAAATCAGCTGTTAACCTTGTGGGAGTTCCCTTGTATGTTATTTGTTGTTTTTCCCTTGCTGCTTTCAATAATTTTTCTTTGTCTTTAATTTTTGCCAATTTGATTACTACATGTCTTGGTGTGTTTCTCCTTGGGTTTATGCTGTATGGGACTTTCTGCCCTTCCTGGACTTGGGTGGCTATTTCCTTTCCCATGTTAGGGAAATTTTCAACTATAATCTCTTCAAATATTTTCTTGGGTCCTTTCTCTCTCTCTCCTCCTTCTGGGACCCCTATAATGCAAATGTTGTTGTGTTTAATGTTGTCCCAGAGGTCCCTTAGGCTGTCTTCATTTCTTCTCATTTTTTCTTTCTTTATTCTGTTCCACAGCAGTGAATTCCACCATTCTGTCTTCCAGGTCACTTATCTGTTTTTCTGCCTCAGTTATTCTCCTTCTAGTGTATTTTTCATTTCAGTTATTGTGTTGTTCATCTCTGTTTGTTTGTTCTTTAATTCTTCTAGATCTTTGTTAAACATTTCCTGCATCTTCCCGATCTTTGCCTCCATTCTTTTTCCGAGGTCCTGGATCTTCTTCACTATCATTATTCTGAATTCTTTTTCTGGAAGGTTGCCTATCTCCACTTCAGTTAGTTGTTTTCCTGGGGTTTTATCTTGTTCCTTCATCTGGTACATAGCCCTCTGCCTTTTCATCCTGTCCATCCCTCTGTGAATGTTACATATTAACTTTTAACTGATCTCTGGGTGGGGAAGGACTTTCTAAACAGAAAAGCTGTGGAAGAAAACACGTAGGAGATCATTTGATTTTTCAGCATAAAAATGAAAAACATCTACATGTCAGTACAAGTTCTAACAAAATTAAAACTCAAACAACAAAACGGGAAAAAGAGTTGCAATGCGTATGACAAAGGGTTAATACTTCTGCTTAAAAAATTGTAGTTTCAAAGCCCATTTGATGATGAGACAAATTTATAATATATTATTACATGAAAAAAGCAGGTAATAAAATGATATATTCTAACTTTGTTAAAAAAGTATGCGTATATATATGTATAAACACATACATACACACACACACACACACACACACACACACACACACAGAAAAAAGACTGGAATGAGATACACTGACAAAAAAATAGTGTTATTTCTGGGTGGAAGGATTACAGATGATTTTTGTTTTCTTTTGTATGCTTTTCCATATTTTTGGAATCTTCTATAATGATATAATGAATTCAAATATAATTAGAAATTATTATATTCATAAAGAAAAATTTGTCTAGCTAAAATTGAAGAGTCCATAACCCAGTTAAGTACTAATCATTAATTTAGAAGTCATTTTCTACATATTTTATATAATCATTGCTGGTACCATCCATATGAAACAGATAACCAGGAGTAGGGCAAGTGTGCATCTCCCTTTGCCAGGCTGGATATACATACTTCCTGCCTTAAAGGCACTTACAGTCTGGGGGTGGGGTCAGCTGGTACTTTTAATATAATTTGATAAGTACTGCAGGAAGGGTTAGTGCAGGGCACTTGTGGGAGCATGTCGGTACTTACAGGACCTTATCTAGTTTAGAAGGTGATAGAAGCAGGTGGCTGAAATCTAAACTGGGCCCTGAAGACTGAGCAGGAGTTTGCATGGAAGACTATGTGGATGGGTCGTTGGGAAGCTTAGAATTCCAGGAAGAGGAAACAGTGTTCTGCATGGTCAAGAGGAGAGTGTAGGTGCAGAAAAAAAAGTAATCAGATGATGCTAGTTAGTATACATGTCCATATGTTTATTGGCCATTTTTTTCTACTGAGTTGTCATTTTTAAATTTCAGGCTTCTTTGTTAAAGAATGATGAGACTAAAGCCCTCACTCCAGCTTCTTTGCAGAAAGAGTTGAACAACTTGTTGAAATTTAATCCTGATTTTGCTGAAGCGGTGAGTCTTTTCCAGAATTTGTTGCTAAGTTGGAAAGCAGGGACAAGACTGTTCTTCCTATTGAGTAGTCGTGCAAATGAGGATTGGCCGAATGACCCAGGTTCTTGGAAAGAAATCATGTTGTTGGCACTTAAAGGACTCAGCCTAGGTTGCAAAGCTTTCCCTCCCACCTCCACCCCTACTGGCCCAGGGGGATTTCTTTCTCTAGTTGCGGCGAGCGGGGGCTACTCTTTGTTGTGGTGCGTGGGCTTCTCATTGTGGTGGCTTCTCTTGTTGCAGAGCATGGGCTCTAGATGCGTGGGCTTCATTGGTTGCGGCATGCAGGCTCAGTAGTTGTGGCTCGTGGGCTCTAGAGCGCAGGCTCAGTAGTTGTGGCGCATGGGCTTAGCTGCTCTGTGGCATGTGGGATCCTCCCGGGCCAGGGCTTGAACCTGTCTCCCCTGCACTGGGAGGCGGATTCTTAACCACTGCGCCACCAGGGAAGCTCTGAATTCAAGTTTTAAGATCTTTAGTTTTGTACTCACACTGTTCCTTAATGCCTGAGCTAGGTGATTCCCCCACTCCATCCTCACGTATCACCCATGGATCCTAATATAACCAGTGGCATAGTGGGTGAATATTTAGGATAAAGCTCTGACACAAATTCTAATGGAATTCCCTTTTTTCGTTTGGGTACACCTTCTGGGGGGAAAGTGTACCCAAACCAGCTAATGTACCTTAAGCCTATTTAACCCTGCCTGTGGGGAAAAGATTAAGCTAAACTATGACCATCTTGTTAAAATGGTAGGGGATACACAGGTGTTTGCAGCCAATGGAACTCTCTGAATTAATATTACACAAGAGGAAGCAGAGCATTTAAAATATGTTGATTGTTTCTTGTTTTAGCACTACCTCAGCTACTTAAACAACCTCCGGGTCCAAGATGTTTTCAGTTCAACACACAGCCTCCTTCATTATTTTGACCGCCTGATTCTTACTGGAGCCGAAAGCAAAAGTAATGGGGAAGAGGGCTATGGCCGGAGCTTGAGATACGCTGCTCTGAACCTGGCTGCCCTGCACTGCCGCTTTGGTCACTAGTAAGTTTATAGACTTTTGTTCATGCGGAAATTGAAGAAATTATCTCTCAAGTGTTAATTGAGATGTATTTTCTTTTTAATATGCTGTATTAAAAAAAAAAAGAAGGAAAAGGAGAAAAGAAAGAGCCTGTTCAACCTGGAATTGTCAATAACTTCTAAAGAAGGAAGGTTTTTGCAGTGAACAGAAGTTAATGAAAACCTTCTGCCTAAAGAGTCTGCCCCCTGGTGTCACTATTTAGCATTACCATCCAAGTACACGGCCTCTTTCTTTCTTTACTTCTAAGAATAACGGCCACTGAATTAAAAGGAAATTAGGTCATTAGGCCAGAGATTCCCAACAGGATTTTTCAGAGGTAATAATGGGGATGTAAAAGTTATTTTCAGTATTTCAAAAGCCAAAAGGAAGTTGTGTCTTTACTGCATGAAAGACTGCGTGGCTTACCGAACGTCACGTTTGTGCTTTTGGTTGGAATTCAGGCAGCTCAGTGCGTGACAGTGACTTATGCCATTGCTAAGATATGCCTGTGATTTTAATAAATAAAAATTGGAAATTGATCAGTTATTATTTAGTAAAGACTTAAGAGGATAAAAGCTTTCAAAATATGGAGGCTATTTTGGAAATAATGAAATAATGTGAATGAATAATGGTGAAAAGTTAGGAAATTACTAATTGAAAGAGTCTCTCTGCCTCCCCTGTGGCTTTTTCCCATTTAAGAAAAATATGGTTTCTGCCACAGGCATCTTTGAATAGAGACTAGAGTGTGTTAATGGAAGTATAGTGTTCCAAGTTCAAGAATTGAGACTTCTACCCCTTGCTCTATGGCCCAGGCAACAACCAGGAAATTCTATTAACTTCTGGTTGTCACATTTTAAAAGGGACATAGACAAGCTGGAGCTTGTTGGGGGGACAGTCTCACTGGAGGCATTCAAAGCCATGTCATATAAATAGTGTGGGAAGGATGTGAGAATGTTTAGCCTGGAAAATAAATGATTTAGCCAAGCATGTGTTTGACATCTTCCTGTAGTGAAGGTCATGTGAAAAGGGCTTAGACTGATCGAGGGTGTGACTACTAGAGAAGATAGGGAGCTGGTAAGTGCAAGTTAAAGGGCAAAACATTTCTGCTCCTTATAAGGAGGAGGTTTCCTTGTATGGAACCCTCTGAGAAAGGTGTCAGCAGAGTGCTCATGTGTGCAGCAAGGGTGACATTAAGGGAATCCAAGTGTCAGATTGATACTTGAACCAAAAAATGTTTAAGGCTACTTTGTGAGATTCCATATTATCTTTTAAGAGTCAACTTCTTTTTTTCTGCCCAGCTTTAATAACCTCTTTGATCAGGGCCTTTCATGTTTTATGTACTCATAATAAATAGCAGCACCATTTGTAATATTTGCCAGTAACCTATCTCTGTGTTACACACAGCTTGCCCTAGGGTTTGGAAATTTGTATGCAGTCTGCTAGATACAAGTAATTAATCTGTTGATGAATTTCTCTATATTTACAATATTATCAGTGGATAGGCAGCTAACTGTATGGAATTAATTACTAATTAATATCCGATTTACTCAACTCCAGGCTTCTTTATTTTTAGTCCTGGAGCTATGGGCTTGTATAAATCTTTCTCACTTAGCTAATAGGATTGTGGAGATTTCTTGAAAATCTTTGTAGTTGCTTATTGAGCATCTACTATGTACTAGGCACTGTTCTAGGTGCTGGGGATCAGGAGTGAAAAAAAAGAGGAAAAAAAATACCCCTGTTCTCATGGAGCTTACAGTGGGGGAGATAAATAATAAACAGCACTAAACATAATTATAATGAATCAGGTAGTGATAGGTCAGGATAAGAGATTAGAGAGTGATGATGGGGAGTACTATTGTTTTCATAAGTAACACTCTTCTTCCAGATATACACACAAATCACTTATTTGTCAATTTGTAAATTTCTGTTTAAATAGTAAGGTAGCAACTTGGCCCTCCCTTACCTCTATTAACTTAATATTTGAATAGAGATTTAAAGGAATTGAGGGAGTGAGTAATCTGTGCATTATCTGAAGAAAGAGTGTCCTTATTAGCTAGAACAGCAAGTTCAAAGGCCCTGAGGCAGGGCTTACTTGGCATGTTTGAGGAGGAGCACGTAGTGCGGTTCGAGTGCTGTAGTAAGGGGGGATAGAGGAGGACGGGGCTGTAGAGGTGGCAGGGGTCAGAGTTTAGGGTCCTGTAGGCCCAAGTAAGGACTTTGGCTTTTACACTGAATGACATAGGAAGCTGTTGTTTAGAGGCTACAGATCTTTCTGCTCTGGCATTTTGCGAACGGTGGACAGCCAATGCATTTCAGACCTTACAACCAGTTTGCCTCTCGCTCTTTTACTGAAAATTTTTATCAGAGGCTTTTCTGATTAGCAGCAATGGAAAACCGTAGGTTCTTTAAGGATTTGCCAGAAACTTTGAAGTTTCTGTGTTGGTAATCTACCTTTTCTTCCTACCTGAGAAAAATAGTCTTTCTTTAGTCCTGTTTTAGCATACTATCTATACAGTTCTCCCAAAAACCTTTTTTCTAAATGTAACATTATTTATTTGGTCATCAGATGTTCAACAAAATTAAATCAACTGATATTTATTGAGGGCCTGTGTGTAAAGATATGCTTCCTGCTTTCAAATAGCTTATATTCTGGTGCCTCTCAGCATTAAAAGGGATTTAAAAGAAATGTAAAATAGGTAAAAATGTATCTGGTTTCTTTATTCAAACAGGTAATTATTGAGGAAGAATTCAGCTGTTAATTGATTGTGTGAGGCTATTGCTCGTGTTGATAGAAAATTTGACATAAATTTTTCCCTATGTAAGTGCTACCCATAGAATTTCTGATTCTTTTTTGAGATCCTCAGTGATCCAGTATTTATAGAACTTCTGTGCCCTCTGCAGGTTGAAGAAATAAAACTAACACAGATTAAATAAATAGAGGGTGGTGCACAGTAGTATTTAATTAAGCACCGCAGGCAGGTAGCGTTTCTGTGGGCTTTTTCAGAAGCGAAGGCCCAGTGGGGCCAAGAACAGTTGGCTGAGTTTCCACAGAAGTTGCGAGGTTGGGGGACACATCCCGGAGGGAGGGAACCACATGAGCAGAAAGAAGACATCTCAGAAGGGAAAATCTTCAAAATACTTTTAAAAACTAGTATTGAAAAAATTATAAAAGTATCAGATCCCATAGTTAAAAAAAATTTTCAAATGATGCAGAAGCGAAGGCAATGGAAAGTAAAATCTTACATCCTCTCCTTGTCCCTTCCCTCAGCAGTAGACAACTAAAAAAAAAAATCTTAGGAGCTGGGATGAAGAAAAGCCATTCTTTCATGTCCCTTTTAGTAGAAGTCCACCTTAGAAGGGACATGTTCGGTATCTCCACTGTTACTGTTTCTTACCGCTGGAGGAGGGGAGTGCCTCTGAGGGAATAAGCCCATGGTTTCAACTTCCAACCCAGAGGCGTGCACGCTGGTGAATTACCATACAGATGGCTTCCTGTTACTGTTGCTTGTACATGTTTGTGGTTGTTAATGAGTTATTAATGTTCAGTCTGTCATTAGTCAACAGGCAGAGCTTGCCCTGCAGGAGGCGATTAGGATTGCCCAGGAGTCCAACGATCACGTGTGTCTCCAGCATTGCTTGGTGAGGCCACCTTCCTGTCTTGGAAGTTCTACCCTTGGGTTGAGTTGGCTTTCGAAAGGCCCCGTTTGAATTGGGAGGTCCTCAGCAGTGATGGGAAACTAGTTAGGGGGTCAGGGAAATTCAGGAAAGGCAACCCATGTTTATTTATGTTTCTTAATTCTTGATGTCCATTTTACTTTGGAGGCATTTCTTGTCTACAAGTTTTAATGCAGCTTGCCATGCAAAACTGCCGCATCAAGTGTTGGCATTAACAAAGGTGTTTGCAATACTGGTAACTGGATAAGACCTGGTCCTGTCAAAGCATCATCACCAAGCACAAGTAGAACACAGACTTCAGCAACCACCTGAGCATTTCACTTTCTCAGTTACAGGCCATATGGGGGCTTCATGCTTTTTTTCTGGAACATTTGCCACTCACTGCTCTCAGAGGTGAAGAAGATAAATGGCTTGATTATTTCAGTCTGATGGTTTTAATATGTTTGATGGGTTTCATTTAGGTTTATAATTTGTGAAAGTGTATTTTAGAGGATTTATCGTGTCTGTTGTTAATTTGTTCTTACAACCATGCTGATGCTTTCAACAGAACATTAGCCATTATTATTGTTATGATACATTTTGATGACTTCTCTTGCCAGAGCTGGCTTTATGTGCTGGGACAGAAGAGATCTGATAGCTATGTTCTTCTAGAACATTCTGTGAAGAAAGCTGTACATTTTGGGTTACCGGTAAGGCTCATCTTTCTGTGAGATTGTTTAAACAAATGGTATGGTTTTGTTCTTGGTAGTTTCATGTGACCTTAATTATTAAACCACTGAATTCTCTTGATGGGTTTCTCTCTGCTCCCTTTATCCTAATAACATCTGTGAAAGTTCCATTTATCAACTTGATGAGATCTTTGTTTAGTTTATTATCAACACTAACTTACACATATTTATTTAGAAAAATTTTTAGGGAAGGCTTATTTTTAAACCAGGGATTGGCAAACTCCACAGCCCATGGGCCAGATCTGGCTCACTGCCTGCTTATGTATGGCCCTCAAGCTAAGAATGGATTTTACATTTTTAAATAGTTGGGGGAAAAAAACCAAAGAAGAATATGCGACATAGATCAACTGTGGCCTGCAAAACCTAAACTATTTACTATCTGGCCCTTTACAGAACAAGTTTGCTGATCCTTATTTGAAATAATAAACAAAGCCAGGAACCAGTAAACCTGACCAGCAGATTTGTCCTTTCTCATTTTGAGTAGCAGGGAAGGACCTGAATTATATTCCTCGATGACAAATACTGAGGGGCATTGAAAGGGCATAGTCTCTACACATGAAATAGTAATGACTGTTAGAATCTAGATTACTATTGCTCAAAGAACCTTATTCTGTCTAAAAAAAAATTAAAAATAAATGATAGACTTCTTAAGCACAATTTTTGTTACAGATTTAAGTGGACTTTTTTTAGTTGAGCTTTCATCCTTGAAAATTATACCAGAAGTTAATGAAAAAATAATTATGCTCATAATAGGCAGCCTTTCTTAATCTCCTACCACATAATGTGCCCAGCACTGTTTGATATATACTATTTAATTTTAATCCTTAAAATAATTCTTTATGATGGGTGTGATGCCCATTTTACAGATGGGCTTGTCTAAGAAGCTAAGTGACTGGCCCCAGGTCACATGGTAAATGGCAGAGGCAGTGCTTAAGTCCAGATCCATTTAATTTCAAAGCCCTGGCTCTTCCCATTGTACTATTACCCTCTCTTCCATCCCCAGTTTTTCAGGAACATATCGCATACGGGTCAGGGTCAGGCTTACAGGTACTTTCTTTTTAAATAGTGCTATCATTGTGCATGTGCTGAAATGAAATATGCCAAATTTCTGAAGAGCAAAACAAAATTTTGTCACGTAATCTCTATCATGAGTCGTGCGTATGTCTGTCCCCTTAGTACCTCGCCTCTCTGGGAATACAGTCCCTAGTTCAGCAGAGAGCTTTTGCTGGGAAGACCGCAAACAAACTTATGGATGCACTAAAGGACTCCGACCTCCTGCACTGGAAACACAGCCTGTCAGAGCTCATCGACATCAGCATCGCACAGAAAACAGCCATCTGGAGACTCTATGGCCGCAGGTGGGTCTTCAAGGCTATGAGGGCACGAATCCTTTTATAGATGAGCAGAAGCCAGCAAATGGGTTCTGTGAAGGCCAAATGGATGGAGGTTGTTTGTACAGGGGATTAAAGAAAGTGCTTTAGAATCTTAAAACATTTTCTGCTTTGCACAGACTTTGCAAAGATTTTTCCTATGCGCATTTTTATTTACTCCTCCCAACAGCTCTGGGAGGTAACTGGGGGGTGATCTCCATTCCAGGATGCATAGGACAAGGTTCACAAATCTGATCTGCCCCAGATCACAAACGAATTAACAAGTGACAGAGCCCAGACTCAAGCCTAGGTCCTCTGGCTCCAAGCACCATGCCCCTGCACTCTGAGATGGGAACCTCTCTTCCTGTTGGCCAGGAGGCATGGGCCACACTCACTCAAGCCGAGCACCCCCTTAACCCAAAAGCTGCTACGTAAAGAAAGTTGCTTCCCTGTTGCCCAGGGTGTATTCTCTGGACTGTCTCCAGCTTTGTGTGTAACTCCCATTTAGCCTCCTGTAGCCTGGAAGTAAACTTCTGAACCAGATTTTTAATCCTGGAGCTACCTCACCTAGACAATATGCTGTTTCTAGGAATTCAGTCATGAAAGGAAGTGCCTATTTTATCAGTCTTGTTTTTGTACTTGAAATAATTTTTGGCACGATGTGGTCTGAAACAGCTGCAGACACTAGCCACTGCTTCCACTGTCAGAGCAGCCAGTGCCAGGATGCATCAGGTCTGAATTTACCCTTGAAAACTAATTAACATACTGTGACCACAGGGAAAATTAGAGGCAGTGGGGGCGGTCTGGAGCTTGGAGCTCCCAATTGTGCCGTAACCACTACGTTTTCTTTGGGGCTGCACATCCAGGATGCTTTTCTGCTCTCCTTGTCCTGAGGACAGGAGAACTGGCTTTGGGAGGCAGCTGCTCCCCGGAAGCCAGAGCCTGCTTCCTCCTGTTTCCACCCAAGGTAACTGTAGGGTGTGGCTGAGGGCAGCCTGTGTCTCTTGACTGATGGGGCTTCCTGTGTCTCCTCCCCAGCACCATGGCCCTGCAGCAAGCCCAGCTGCTGCTGAGCATGAACAGCCTAGAGTCGGTGAACGCAGGTGTGCAGCAGAACAACACGGAATCGTTTGCTGTGGCGCTGGGCCACCTCGCCGAGCTGCACGCGGAGCAGGTGGGCAGGTGGCCGGGCCCTGTGCTTCTGGAGCCATGTAGGCCCCGCCATTTCTGTCCTCTAGTGCTTGAGAAAAGCACTGGACGGGTCTGGTTGGATGCAAGTGGTTGGAAGGGTGAAATCCCACCAGTAGAAATGGACTGGGTGTGGAGTCTGCAAGGTTTGTTGAACTTGGGATCTCTTTTGGCATCAGGGAAGAGAGTGAGAGGTCAGCTGTTTCTATGTACCAAATGCAATAAAAAGGAGTCTTTGAAATTTAGGGTAGTAGAGCTGTGTATGTTTGTGGGAAAGGGAAGAACATAATAAGAGTACAGCTAAGATGACAATAGCCAAGGTTTGTTGTACATTTGTCCTGTGCCGGGCCCTATGCTTGGCGTAGCGATTTACATGTATCTTCTTCCTGATTCCTTACAGTAGCCTCGTAAGGTCAGCTTTATCACCACCCCTATTTCACAGAAAAGAAACTGAGCTCCAGGGAGCTAAATCCCATACCCACAGCCAGTAAATGTCAGTGTCAGATCTTCAACCCAAGTCTGATTGACTCCAAAGAAAGACAGTTGGAATAGGGCATCACCTTTACTTACAGCCCAAGTAATTTCACACGATTCTTTTTATAGGGGATTGGTTAAAGGGTCTCTCATGATGCTCTAGGCTTCCTTTCCCCTTTGCTCAAAAGTATCTTCTTCCATGGGAAAAGGTCAGGGAAAGCTCTTATCTAAAGCCCTCCAACTAACTAACTGCTGCCTTGCTATAAGCACATTTCCTTGATCATACTATTTTCTCCACCTCTTTGTGGTATAATAATGATCGTTAGGTTGCATCGTAACACTCAGTATTCCTTAATCTGCATCCTAAAATCTTTGAGTGGTTTCCACCCCTTTCAGAAGTCTATAAATACTTCCCTCTACTAGACATACTTTAGCATTTTACAATCCTCTAAGTGGTTGTGTAAACAAAGGGCATGGATAGGCTCTGGCTGATGGCATCTGCCTGCACCTCCATCAGCTGCTATCTTCCTGTATCTGGGAAGCAGCGCCCGAGCTCTCTGACATTAAAACAGCAGACCAGCTGCTCTTGCTGTTTGCTTTCCTCCAGGAATGTTGCACATTAATCACTTTCTTGGTCTTTTTTCCCCCCTCGTAGTGGTTCTGGAACCTCTTTAACGTGGATTCTTTTCCTCTGCTGGTGCCTTGGTTAAGTGGAGCGTTTGTGATAAATGAGTCAGTGAACATTCAGTGAGGCATTTGGTACGAGCCTCACGTTGAATTTTTTTCCCCAACAACTTTATTGAGATAGAATTCACATGCCATACAATCCACCCATTTAAAGTGTCCCCTTGTGACTTTTTCAAGTAGGATTCTCCCCACTGACCCCAAGCTTAAAGAGTGGAATAACTTCCCTTTGGTTCTCTTTGAGTGATGTAGGGTAGAAATTATTTCTTCATCTCCTGGAATGGAGAACCGCTTTACAAAAATCTGGTCTTGGCTCAATTCTTTAGCCTTAGCTTTCTCCAAGTTCAGTTGTTAATAGTTCTGTGATTTTTTCTGGGGGTAATACCATGCTCTTTGGGTCTGTATTAATCTTTCCATCTCCGGGCTTATGTGAAAGACCTGCTGACGCCATTGTTGCCTGGCTCCAATGGATGTGCTAGGAGACCTCTAATTGTACAGCTAGAAGACAGTCAGTGGCCACTTTATTTCAATTCAGTCTCTTTCCCCACCTCTTCTCAACCTGCCTTAGAAAGACTTTTCTAGTGTCAGAACATTGACCATGTAGATAAACCCACTGAGCTGATGACTGTCGCATTTTCAATTATACAGGTTAGACTTACACCTATGAAATTAAGCTTGGCCAACTGCGGAGAAGGCAGTTTTATCATGAATTTCTATTTGCTCTTTTATTTCCTTTGTGTTGTGCTTCCAGTTGTGTCCTGAAACTGATCTCTAGATAAACTGGATGCCGCACTTTGCTGTGGTAGTGACTGGGGCTTGGGTGAACCTAGAAGGAAGTTATGGGGTCTGAACTGCTGTTTGTGAGCTTCCTCCTGCAGCCCAGAGGAAGTGCTAAGAGATCCGGCCCCCTTTACTCTTTCTGCGTAACTCTGGTTCATCGTGTCACATTCCTCTCCCAGCCTCAGGAAATGGCAGGTCACAATAGGAATGTTTTGGGGGAGTGCTGCCATGTGCACTGTTCTCTCTACTTGGCCTGAAGGTTTGACAGCCATCTAGATCCACACGCCCAACTCCGTATGGTAGTCATGAAAATAATTGGCAAGACTGGCCAGTTAAAATCACAAGAATAAAAAGATTAATGATCTTTTATTATAATTCAGTATACTTTCGACTTAATTCACTTCAAATAGAAGTTCACCTGTGGTCTAACTGAGCTTCTATATAGACTGAAGATATACTACCTGACCAAAGGATAGGGACAAATTGAAAAGCTTTTGGGGGCTTAATAAGATAGACATTCTAGCAATATAAGAGTATAAAAAAGACATGAACATGTATTCACAGAAAATACATAAATGATTATAAAACATGAAAAAATTTAAATCTAGTCATTAAAGAAATTCAGATTAACACAGTGAAATAACCAGTTTCATCAAACAAATAGGCAAAGAAGCTAAATATCAGGGGAGGAGAAAGGTGTAGAATGCTGGTATAAGAGTACTTGGTATGGGCTTCCCTGGTGGTGCAGTGGTTGAGAGTCCGCCTGCCGATGCAGGGGACACGGGTTCGTGCCCCGGTCCGGGAAGATCCCACATGCCGTGGAGCAGCTGGGCCCGTGAGCCATGGCTTCTGAGCCTGCGCGTCCGGAGCCTGTGCTCCGCAACGGGGAGAGGCCACAACAGTGAGAGGCCCGCGTACTGCAAAAAAAAAAAAAAGAGTACTTGGTACATTTCTGTATGGTAATTTAGTAATATACCTATCAAAAAGCTTAAAAGTGCCTACCATTTAGCCCAGCAATTTTACTTCTAAGGTATTATCCTAAGGAAATAATTGGACAAGTATGCAAAGATGTATCCACCAAGATAATCATTCTAGCATTTTTTAAATGGAAAAAATTGGAAACAATCAAAATATCACAAACTAGGAGTTTTTTTTTTTTTTTTTTTGCCTTACGCGGGCCTCTCACTGTTGTGGCCTCTCCCATTGCGGAGCACAGGCTCTGGACGCTCAGGTTCAGCGGCTATGGCTCACGGGCCCAGCCGCTCCGCGGCATGTGGGATCTTCCCGGACCGGGGCACGAACCCGTGTCCCCTGCATCGGCAGGTGGACTCTCAACCACTGCGCCACCAGGGAAGCCCGGAGATTATTTTGATTGGACTATAATTTATTTACCTAGTAAAATACTGTGATGTATAGATTTATTTGTTGACACTGAAAAGATTCATTCATTCAAAAAATATTTATTGAGTACCTACCATGTGGTAAATAGGCAATTTACAAAAATGGTATGTATACCTATTTTTGGAATACTTATATGTTTTATATTCATGTGAATATGAGAAGTTCAGAAGGATATGTGCCGAGAAATTACTGTGATTATCTTTGGTGGGATTAAAAGTAATTTGCCTTTTTCTCGTTGTTCACATGTATTTCGTAAGTTTTTTTCCTAGAGTGAACATGTATTACAGGTGTAATTAAAAAACAATTTTTTTAATGTACAAGTGAAATACATTAGAGCCTAAGAAAAATGGCCCCTTGATATTTGACAGTCTCTGCCTGGGGTCATCAGGCTGCTGCACCAAGAACAGGTGAGTCATACTCATGTCCTGTGAGTGGGATCGCAGGTGTGGTGTCAGCACAGGCGTGCTAAACAAATCGTGGCTTTCTATTTTAGGGCTGTTTCGCTGCAGCTTCAGAAGTGTTAAAGCACTTGAAGGAGCGATTCCCACCTAACAGTCAGCATGCCCAGGTAACCTGCCTTTTGTGTGTCATCGATTTATTTTTGAAAATACCATTTTTACCGTATTATTGTCAAACTAGGGTATTTTAGAGTCTCCCCTCAGCCTCTTGTGTCTTGGTTCCTTTCTGTGACATCCGTGCTTTGAGGTCAACATAGGAGACTCTGTAAACTGCGTTCCAGAAGGCTGAGGAATAACCTCTGAGAAAAGATTAAAGTAGGGTACTTTTTTCATTCCTGTCTTCGTGGTTTTAAATTAGTATTCCCTATACCTCTAACTGTATGGGAATAAGAAAGAAATCGTCAGTGTCCTTTGATACATCAAGAATTAGGTCTCCGTTTTGTTACTCTGCTTTCTCCTACTTGGCAGCGCTAACCTTTTCCTCCCAGAATTGAATAACCTTTTGGCAAGATGTATGCAGAGGGAATGAACTTTATAAAGCAGTCCTAGGCACTCTGTTCCTTTTTGCACCAATTTCCATCTCTGATGGGGCCAAGAAAACTATTACGAGGGGCCTCTTTCTCTTCCTCCCCTTACCAAGTTTAGTATTAACTAAATTAGGGAATTTGAAATCATGAGAGACCATGGCCTGGGAATCTCCTACTGTTGGTCCCTGAGCCGGGGGTGGGGGGGCTTCCGTTCACATGGGTTGCTGGCCCTACCTCATTAGATATGGTGTGAATGCCCGTCTGCTTATGAGCTGTGCTGGGATCTCACTGCTGCTGGCTGTGATCTGAATTCAGAGTACCCAGACGGAAAGGTGGTAAGCGAACAAAATAGAAGCTAGCACCCAAGGATGCTGTGGGGAAAAAGAATTAAGCGTGGTTCTGTGGTAGTGCTAATGTGATGGAGTGGTTTCGGTTACTGTTCTAGGCATGTTTTAAGAAGGTGCACAGTAAAAAAAAAAAAAAAGACACAATTTAACTCATATTCTAGAAGAAACATGTATGGCTGATAAAGAGATGAAAAGATGCTCAGCCTGACTATTGATCAAGGGACATACAAATGAAAAAATAAGGAGGTATTTCATACCCATCAGACTGGCCAAAAGTAACATATCTGACACCACCAGTTGTTGGTGAAGGTGTGGAGCAATGAGTCATGTCATACACCGCCGGCGGGGAGTGTAAACTGGTGTGACCCATCTGGAGAATAAATGGGCACTGTGTTAAGGAGAAGGTGCATATGTCCTACAGCCCAGCTTTCCCACGGCTTGCTGTATACCCAGGGTAACTGTTGCACAGCACAGGGGGTGATGTAGGGGAGTGTTTGCTGCAGCACTGTTCAGAAGAGTGAGAAAGTGGAAGTACCTAAATACCCATCAACACAAGAATAGATAAGTTGTTGCATATTCATACAATTGAAAACTATTCATCGGTGAAAAGGAATGAACTAGAACTACTTGTATTAACATGTGTAAGCCTCCCCAAAATAATGTTGAGCTTAAAAGCAAGTTGTCAAAGGATGCATACAGTATGATGCTATTTATTTATATAAAGTTTAACAACATGTAAGATCATACTATATATTGTTTTTTTTTTCATACTATATATTGTTTAAGGATAAGTAAATATTTTGTAAAAGTATAAAAACATGATTGGGGGACTTCCCCGGTGGTCCAGTGGTTAAGACTCCTCGCTTCCAATGCAAGGGGTGTGGGTTCAATCTCTGGTCGGGGAACTAAGATCCCACATGCCGTGGGGTAAATAAATGAATGAATGAATAATCAATCGTCATAGATCACTCATTAAAAAAAAATCTTAAAAAAAATGGGAATGATAAACAACAAATCAAATGCTTCCTTTGAAAACAGAAAGAGGAGAATGGAATTTGCAAAGTACCTCAATAATGTGCAATAGTATCCAAAGCAAGTAAAGCAAAATGTTGTGATTTGACAAAGTTGACGGTTGCTATACATGTTTTGTTATTTTATTCTTAGTGCTTTTTCACAGACTTGAAATATTTAAAAAAAAATTTTAATCTAAAAAAAGAAGTGTGTGAATTGTAAGGATATTTGTTAAGCAAGCGAAAATACTTTTTTATTTCTGTTGAATAATGAGGTGAACATCTGCCATTCTGTTCTTTTTTTTTTTTTTTTGGCTGCGTGCGGGCTTTCTCTAGTTGCGGGGAGTGGGGACTACTCTTCGTTGTGGTGCGCGGGCTTCTCCTTGCGGTGGCTTCTCTTGTTGTGGAGCACAGGCTCTAGGCGCGCGGGCTTTAGTAGTTGTGGCTCGCGGGCTCTAGAGCACAGGCTCAGTAGTTGTGGTGCATGGGCTTAGTTGCTCTGTGGCATGTGGGATCTTCCCGGACCAGGGCTCTACCCCGTGTCCCCTGCATTGGCAGGCGGATTCTTAACCACTGCGCCACCAGGGAAGCCCCTGCCATTCTGTTCTTAACTGTGTTTTTTTTCTTACTAGTTATGGATGCTGTGTGATCAAAAAATACAGTTTGACAGAGCAATGAATGATGGCAAATATCATTTGGCTGATTCAATTGTTACAGGAATCACAGCTCTTAATAGCATAGAGGGTGTATACAGGTAAGAAATTTTGAAAACTCCAACCCCAGAATGAAGTAGTTCTCAAATGGCTTTATTCTTATTTGTTTTGTGTGTGACTTAATTGATTAGCTTAGGAAAAAAACTTTTTTTTCTATTTATTACCTATTTATTACAGACCATTAGAAAATACAAATAAACAAAATGGAGAAAGTTAAGTAGTACCCAGAGATAATCACTAACATGCTATCTATAATTCCAGACTTTTTTCTTTTGTGCATGTATGTGTGTGTGTGCACACATGTGCTCACACACACACACACATACACACAATTTTTTTTTCTCTTTTAAGAAAAATTATATCAGACACAGTTATTCCCCTTGGGAGGTTACAATTACAGTCTAATTGAGGAAATAGAGATTCTAAACCTGAAAGTGACTCTACTTACAACCCTTGCAAAACATCAACATAACCGTTTGTGTTTATTTTGTTTCTGTGTCAGAAAAGCAATTGTACTACAAGCTCAGAACCAAATGTCAGAGGCGCACAAGCTTTTACAAAAATTGTTGATTCATTGTCAGAAAATCAGGAATACAGAAATGGTGATCAGGTAAGGGAGGGCTTTTGTGCATCTCACCTAGGTGGTACTTTGTGCTGGTTATTGTCATCCCATGTCTTCCTCTTTGTGGGCAGTGTCCTGCTGTCTGTGGCAGAGCTGTACTGGCGATCTTCCTCCCCTACCATCGCGCTGCCTGTGCTCCTGCAGGCTCTGGCTCTCTCCAAGGAGTACCGGTTGCAGCATTTGGCCTCTGAAACAGTGCTGAACTTGGCTTTTGCCCAGGTAAGCTGATCTCTGTTTTTATAGCACATATTTGTGCTCAAGAACTGGTGAGTCTGTTACTACTCTTTGGTTTTGAAAAGCGTAGTAATGAGCTTTTGCTTCTTAATATTGAAATCTGGGAAGGTAGTGTCACTGTGCAAGCCTTCCATGGAAGTCTGGAGTTGTGAACTTGGTGACAAGCTGACACCTCCCAGTGGTGCTGGCTTTACCGAGCTGTGTATTTACTAAGGAGGATGCGCCTCTTCATTGAGGACATTTGCATCATATTAATGACTTAGCTGGCCCAGAGCTGTGCTTGATTTAACAAGAGAATGAATAAGGAAATGAGGAAGTCATGTGTTCATTGAAAGGTTTTGGAAGTTAAATTGTATTTTATGTTTGTTTTCTGTCTCCCCCTGTAGAATGTAAAGACCATGAGAGAAGGGACTGTTTTTTCCCTGCTATATCCTGTGGTACCTAATAGGATCCACACATAGTAGGTTTTAAATAAATATTTATTGACTGAATGGATTTTGAACTTACTGGAGGAATTTACTGTCTAAAGCAGAGGTTCCCCAAACCATGCATCAGCTTTATTGGGGAGATTTAAAAAATATCTGCATATCTGGCCTTGCCTCAAACCTACAGAGGCAGAATCTCTAGGGGAGGAGCCTGGGAGTCTATTTTCCTTACCAGCTTCCCCAGTGATTTTTTTTTCTTAATTAAGATAAAATTCACATACCATAAAATTTACCATTTAAAAGTATACAGTTCAGGGCTTCCCTGGTGGCGCAGTGGTTGAGAGCCCGCCTGCCGATGCAGGGGACACGGGTTTGTGCCCCGTCCGGGAAGATCCCACATGCCGCGGAGCGACTGGGCCCGTGAGCCATGGCCGCTGAGCCTGCGCTCTGCAGCGGAAGAGGCCACAACCGTGAGAGGACTGCGTACTGCAAAACACACACACACACACACACACAAAGTATACAGTTCAGTGGTTTTAGAATATCTACATTATTTTGCAAACATCACCACTGTCTAATTCCAGAATATTTTCACCACACCAAATAGAAAGCCCAGACCCATTTTTTCTAAAGCAGTCACTCCCCACTTCCTCCTCCCTCCAGCCCCTGGCAACCGCTAATCTATTTTCTGTCTCTGTGGGTTTGCCTGTTCTGGATATTTCATATAAATGGGATCATACAGTGTGCGGCCTTTGTGTCTGGCTTTTTCGCTTAGCATCATGTTTTCAGGATTCATTCATGTTGTGGCGTGTGTCAGTCAGTTCTAGATTCCTTCTAATGGAATACTGTTCCATCGGATGGATACACTACATTTTGTTTATCCATTCATAAGTTGATGGACATTTGGGTTGTTTCCACCTTTTGACTATTATAAATAGCTCTTAACATTGATGTACAAGTTTTTTTCTGGATATATGTTTTCATTTCTCTTGGGTATACTTAACAGTGGGATTGCTGGGTCATATAGTTCTTTGTTTAACTTTTTGTGGAACCACCAAACTGTTTTCCACTGCGGCTATACCATCTCATATTCTCACCAGCAATGTATGAAGGTTCCACTTTCTCTCTATCTTTGCCAGCACTTGTTATTTTCCATTTTATTAGTGTGAAGTTATATCTCATTGTGGTTTTGATTTGCATTTCCCTAATAAATAATAATATGGAGCATCTTTTCATGTGAGTACTGGCCATTTGTGTATGTTCCTGGAGAAATGTCCAAGTCCTTTACCCGTTTTTAAATTGGGTTGTCTAATTTTAGTTTTCAGTTGTAAGAGTTTTTATATATTCTGGTTGCTAGACGCTTATCAGATATATGATCTGCAAATATTTTGTCCCATTCTCTGGGTTGTCTTTTCACTTTCTTTTTTTTTTTTTTTTTTTTTTGCGGTACACGGGCCCCTCACTGCTGTGGCCTCTCCCGTTGCGGAGCACAGGCTCCGGACACGCAGGCTTAGCGGCCATGGCTCACGGGCCCAGCCACTATGCAGCATGTGGGATCTTCCCAGACCGGGGCACAAACCCGTGTCCCCTGCATCGGCAGGTGGACTCTCAACCACTGCACCACCAGGGAAGCCCCAGAGATTCTTTTATTTTTTAATGTTTGCTTTTACAGCTATAAATTTTCTTCTGAGCACCGTATCCTATAGGTTTTCACTGCATCCCATAAGTTTTGGTATGTTGTGTTTTTGTTCATCTCAAGGTATTTTCTAATTTCCCTTGTGATTTCTTCTTTGACACTTCGACTATTTACGAGTGTGTTGTTTAATTTCCACATATTTGTGAATTTTTCAGATTCCCTTTTATTACTGTTTTCTAATTTAACTTCACATGGTCAGAGAAGATATTTTGTATGATTTAAACCTTTTAAAATATGAGTGTTATTTTGTGGCATAACATATGGTCTATCTTGGGAGATGTTCCATGTACATTTGAGAAGAATATGTGTTCTGCTGTTGTTGGGCTAGTTGGTTTATAGTCTTGCTCAAGTCTTCTATTTCCTTGCTGATCTTCTGTTAAGTTTCTATCCACTATTGAAAGTAGAGTATTGAACTCTGAAACTATTATTGTTGAACTATTTCTCCCTTCAGTTCTGTCAGTTTTTGCTTCATATATTTTGGGGTTCTGTTGTTTGGTGTATATATGTTTATAATTGTTGTATCTTCTTGATGAATTGGCCCTTTATCAGTATATAATGTTCTTCTTTGTCTCTTGTTACAGTTTTTGACTTAAAGTCTATTTTGTCTGATATTAGTATAATCAGTCCAGCTCTCTTTTGGTTACTGTTTGCATGGAATATCTTTTTTTACTATCCTTTTACTTTCAGCCTATTTATGTCTTTTAATCTAAAGTGAGTCTCTTATAGATAACATATAGTTGTATCATGTTTGCAAAAATTTGTTCTGCCAATCTCTTCCTTTTAATTGAAGAGTTTAAGCCATTTACATTTAATTTAATTATGGATTTGAAAGGATTTACTTCTATTTTGCTATATTTTTCTATATGTCTTACATCTTTTCTTGTTCCTCCATTACTGTTTATTTTCTGTTAAATGGATGTTTCTAGTGTACCCTTGTTTATTTTACTATATATTTTTGAATTTTTTAAAAGTAGTTCCTTTTCTCCTAGTGATTCTTATACAGCTAGTTCAACCTTTTTGAATCATCAATGTAAAAGATTTTTGTAAAGACAGAAGCCTTTCTATAATGTAAATAACTACTCCCTCCCTTATCTATTGTAGCCTGAAACCGATTGTCACACATTATGTTTTCTAAGAGTGTGGTGCACATTAAAGATAGTACATGTCAGGGAGAAAGTAAGCCAGACATTGCCATTCAGAAGAGAAGAGCCAGAAATGAAGCCCTTCCTGTAGTCAGCAGTGGGTGTGGGTGTGTATAGCACCATGATGTTTCTTTTTCAGCTCATCCTTGGAATCCCAGAACAGGCCTTAAGTCTTCTCCATATGGCCATTGAGCCCATCTTGGCTGACGGGGCTGTCCTGGACAAAGGCCGTGCCATGTTCTTGGTGGCCAAGTGCCAGGTGGCTTCAGCAGCTTCCTATGAGCCACTGAAGAAAGCAGCAGGTAGGAAACCATACAAAGATTGTTAGGTAATACTATTACAGAAAACTTGTAAAGAAGAAGAAAAGACATTAAACTTGGGACAGTATTTAAGTTTTGAGTGTTCACAAATATATGTTATAATTTCATGCAGCATTTAAAGTGCTTTCACTTGCATACTTGCATGAAGGTTGAGGGCAAGTGAATTGTTATTTTAACCCTACAGAACTAGGTGTGAGGCTGGAAATCAGTACTAAAGACTTAGTGGTGTTTTTTTGTTTGTTTGTTTCTTCTCAAAGAGTAGAATGTAAAAGTTTCTGGTATATGTTAAATCAATAAAAATAGATATTAAGCTTTGAAAACTATATGTGAAGCATTGAGTTAAATATGTGTGGTATTTTCCCCATTTTCCATCAGTTCTTGAGGCCGCCATTGAGAACCTCAACGAAGCCAAGAACTATTTTGCAAAGGTCGACTGCAAAGAGCAGATCAGAGACGTCGTTTACTTCCAGGCCAGACTCTACCACACCCTGGGGAAGACCCAGGAGAGGAACCGGTGTGCGATGCTCTTCCGGCAGCTGCATCAGGACCTGCCCTTTCATGGGGTGCCCTTGATAAATCTTCTCTAGTGAGAACATCCCCACTGGACCACTGTGCAGAGTAGATGATTTTGGACTTGTTCATACTCCCTCCCTCCATATAAATGATGTATTTGATATCTGTCTTATCAATAAACTGCATTCTGATTAGTTTGTCTTATTTTGTTGCTAAAATATACATATTTGTTTTTTGTTTTCCCTTTTCTTTCTTTTGATAGCAAAGGATACCAACATTCCGTTAATAAGTGGCTGGTTTATTAATAACTTAGTGCAAGTGTTAAAGATTATGTTCTCTCTGGGCAAAGTTGCCAATATCTTATTAGCAATTGTGCACACTCTCCACCAGTGTGTAAATTCATTTTGCACCTATGCTCAGACAAGAGCTCTTTCGGGTATTGGTAGATCTCTTGAGGGGGTTGGTGCAGGTTTTTCGGAGGCTTGGATTTTCCTTTGGAAGCTCCCCTGTTTTGTTCTGCTGGACTGGTGCTTGGGTTGGGTCTGTGTGTACTTGCAAGCACATGTCAGTCCCTGACTGGAGATTAAGATGGGAAAGATCTTTTTATGGTTTTTGGACCAATGACAAGAAGCATGTTTCAGTCACTTTCTGGGTGTTGGCTTTCTCATATCTTCTGCATGGGTATATTTTTTCTATACTTAATAAATCAGGGATGATGATAAGGAATTCATCATGAATGAGGTGATTATAAGTTGAGAAAGGGTCGGAAGCTCAGAGGTGTGTGGATGCTATCACTCAAATATACACTAACTTACGTATCTCAACCCTGCAGAAGCCAGTTATTGCTGTTTGTGTATTTATCTTACCCTTCAGTGTTCACAGAAAAATCCCCGTGTTTCAAATCCAAAACAGCAACCAGGAACCAACCAAATTTTGCAGCTTCTATCAGTGGCTCTTTCTCTGTTAAATTTAAACCTTCGGATGGGAAATAATTTATCCCCAGAGCTCTTCGAAACAGTGTAAAACAACTCCCACTGATTAGGGTGCGTTTGCTGGCCAAAGACAGCTGCTCTGAAAATAAGAGACTCAGTGTGGAGATAAAGACACTAATTAGTATGTTGATGTTTAAAAATCTTTCCTTACATTTATTTGAAAGGTTATATATGTAGATGGTAAAAATTAAATATTGTTAAAGGCTGTATAGTAAGATGTAATTCTTCCTCCCAGGAAGTAACCATTATTAATCAGTTTCTTTCGATTCTTCCCATATATTCTCTAATCTGATGTCATTTTTGGTCAATGTACTTAAGCTCCTTCCAATCTAAGAAGTGATCTTACTCTGCCTCAGTGTAAGAAAGTTCAAGAGATGGGGTGACATAAAAACTAGACATCATTACACCTGACCAGGACCAGCTACATAATTTGTGGGGCCCAGTGCAAAGTAAAATTACAAGGCATATATATATATATAATTTTTTTTTAATTTGTTTATTTTTGGCTGTGTCAGCTCTTTGTTGCTGCATGCGGGCTTCCTCGAGCCGCGGGCGAGTGGAGTAGCAGGGGCTACTCTTCGTTGTGGTGCGCGGGCTTCTCATTGCTGTGGCTTTTGTGGCAGAGCACAGGCTCTAGGCCTGCGGGCTTCAGTAGTTGTGGCACGTTGGCTCAGTAGTTGTGGCTCACGGACCGTAGAGCGCAGGCTCAGTAGTTGTGGTACACGGGCTTAGTTGCTCCCCAGCACGTGGGATCTTCCCGGACCAGGGCTCGACCCCGTGTCCCCTGCATTGGCAGGCGGATTCTTAACCACTGCGCCACCAGGGAAGTCCCGAGGCCTATATTAAGTGGAGCGTTAAACCAGGTACGGGGCCCTTCTAAACACACAGCCCTGTTTGACTGCACAGTTGGCATGCCCGTGAAGTCTCCTGCCTGACCCTGCTCTCAGCTTGCTGCACATTCACCCTGCCAGGCCTGCATCCAAAGCTAATATGAAGAGTCTGAGGCTCCCTGCCATCTGTGACTTAGATTTGTTGGCTGGAGCCTGGCTTCTTCAGGAAGGAATAGTGGGTTAAATGGAAAGTTGGAAACATCAGAGTGACCCAAAAACTCATAACTGTCTGGATTACAGCTAATTATCTTTTTTCCTGGTGGAGCATTTGGTGGGAGAAGGAAGAATCAGAACAGTGTAATTATGGGTGGTTTAATGTAGGGGTATAAGAATCAATGATTTGGTTAAATGGAGAAGGGGTTTGGTGAGGAGGGAACTAAAAGTAAATAACCAATGGGCATTTGGGTCTATACCAGAGGCCTGAGGATAGATCCTCAAAGGGGAAGAGAGGAGTGGGGTCATGACCCACGCCAGTGGCTTGCCGTGATGGAAACCCTCCCCAGCAGGTTTGGTGTTGAGTGTTTCCAGTCCTGGGGCAGGTGGGAACAAACAGCTTAACACTTACAGAGTGTTAAATTATTTTCATTAAATATTAACACATTTAATCTTCATAACAGTCCTAAGAGGTAGGCAATAGTAATAATCCCCTTTAACAGACAGAAACTGAGGCATAAGGAGGTTAAGTCACTCACAACCCAAGCTCACACTGTTAGTAGGTTGCAGGGCTGGGAATCCAACCTTGCTGGTGCATTACCCTAGAGCTGTCTGCTCCCAGAGTTTTCAAAAGTACTTTACTGTTTGGGGGAACATTCTTTTCGTTTGTTGAAAATACAATGGATAAAATCAGTTGTCATTTATCTAGTGCCCAGGATAGGCCAGACACTGTGCCAGGTACTTTCACACATATCAATACCATTTCTAATGCTTGTAAGCCAAATACCATTTTACAGTTGAGGAAATTTAGGCCCAGAGACGTGGCCTGACCCAGCCCCCTCAGCAGGGAGGACCAGTCAGGATTCAGTGCAGGTGTGACAGCTTCCTCAAGCTACATTCTTTCTCTCATCACCAGGCTGCCTTTGTGTTCACCTATGTATCTTGAACACTTCTACTTGTTTAGAGTGTTTTAAACTTTGTCATTTTGGGGTGGTCACACTGATTTTTTTCTTCCTCATAATACAGCGAAGGCAAATGAAGAACTTCATCTGTGCTCCTGCTGACGTCTTTTATGCTGCTGTTTATGTTTGGGACTAACAAACATATTAATCTCACTGCCTGTTGAGAAACAAGAAACTTCTCAGGGTCTTCTTTCTTTCTTTCTCCCTTCCTTCCTTCCTTCCTCCCTCCCTCCCTCCTTTCTTCCTTTATTTCTTTCCTTCTTTCTCTTTCTTTCCTTCTTTCTTTCTTTCTTTCTTTTTCTTTCTTTCCTTCTTTCCTTCCTTCCTTCCTTCTCTCTCTCTCTCTTTCTTTCTTTCTTTCCTTCTTTCTTTCCTTCTTTCCTTCCTTCCTTCTTTCTCTCTCTCTCTCTTTCTTTCTTTCTTTCTTTCTCTTTCTTTCTCTCTTTCTCTTTTTTTATCCCAGCAATTTTCTACTGTCCTGTTGAGTGGGAACGAATTCAACGAATAAATCACATTGGTGTGATTAATCCTGCTGTCTCTATCCGGGTGTTCAAGATTTGGGAGGTGGAACATTCCAGTGGACAACGTGAGTAGAACACAGAACAGTTCAGAAAGGAAAAGACAAAGTCTTGGCAGGAGTTTATGATGCTGTGCTAGTGGGCGAGATAATTTGAAAGCCTTGCTTTTCATCCTCCCCCGCCCCCCCGCCCCGTGCTATCCAAGTTTTCTTAAAAATAAGATTCAGATGCTTTGTTTACTTATTTTCTTGGCAATCTGTGTTGTCAAGAGAACAAGAGCTGTTTGCCTAGAATAGGTTTTTCTGGTGTTCTTGGAGGAGAAAAACTCAAAAAGCAAAGTCAATTTTTATTTTCATATCTCTAAGAAGAAAACAGTTCCCTTGAATGGGACGACTCCTATCTTAAGAGGGGCTGAATGTCCGTGAAAGGCAATTGTGGTTTCTCTGCTTTGTTCCAATTCACTTTAATAAGAAAGGCACATAATTGATGGGGTTTTTAGCTCTGTGCAAAGTATATTAATAGTTAGCACCTTTGAGTGCTTAAGTGCCAGCACTGAAGTATTATCTTTTTTTTGAGGTAAAATTGTTATGTAACATTATATGTTTCGGGTGTACAGCATTATGATTTGAAGTCTGTGTGCATCCCACGGTAATCATCGCCAAAAGTCTAGTCACCGTTCATCACCATACACTTGGTCCCCTTTACTCATTTCCTCCACCGCCAGTCCCCTTCCCCTCTGGTAACCACCAGTGTGTTCTCTGTGTCTAAGAGTTTTGTTTTGTTCTTCTGTTTTTTAGATATATATGAGTGAAATCATATTGTTTCTGTCTTTCACCCTCTGATTTATTTCACTTAACATAATACCTTCATAATACCTTCCAACCACATTGTTGCAAATGCAAGATTTCATTCTTTTTATGGCCAACTAGTATTCCATTGTGTATAAATATATCTTCTTTATCCATTTATCCATCAATGGACCCTACACACAGTATTGTATTTAACCTCAAGCCGAGCCTGTGAGCTCGGTTTTTATCCCCATTTGACAGCTGATGAACCCAAAGACACTCATCCAAGGCTTACGAACCTGGTAACTAGCGAAGCCGGGATTTCAGTTAGGTCTGACTCCAAAGTCACTGCTTTCTACCACAGTGTTGAAGGTAAACAAATGTTTCAGTGTGGTATCTATCTGTATTCCAGGAATGAATAACTCTATTGGCAAGTCAATGCAGGAGTGAAAAGTAAAGACTAAAGAAGACAAGGTGGCTGAGCATCAAATAAGTGGAAGAGTCCTTGCTGTAGGAGCTCAGAGAGGGGAGAGGTCAAGGAGGGCCTAGTCACAGCATTTCAGGAAATTCTTCCGGACAGAAGTGGGTCTTGGGCTTGAGTTTGGATTTGAATGGACACTTTCTTAACCTTTCTCACATAACTGGCTTCTTTACATAGCTGTATGTATCAATATATCTAAGTGTCTGCCTGTGTTAGCTACAGTGTTCTAATAAAACAGGCAATTTAGTAACAATGTAAACATATAGAATTGCACATTTTAATAAGCAACAGGAAAAGATCAGTATCTATTTTGGTTTCTTTAAAGCAGGGGTTGCCAGACTTTTGCCCAGGGGCTGAGTCTGGCATGCCACCTATTTTTATATGGCCCACTAGCTAACAATGGTTCATACATTTTTAAATGGTTGAAGAAAAATCAAAATAATAATATTTTGTGACATGTGAGAATTACACGAAATTCAACTTTCAGTGTCTGTAAATATTTATTGGAACACAGCCATGCCCATTCACTTATTTTTGTCTGTGGCTGCTAGAATGGCAGAGTTGAGTAGTTGCAACAGAGATAGTACGGCTTGCAAAGCCTAAAATTTTTACTATCTGGCCCTTTACAGAAAAAGTTAGCCGACCTCTGTCACAGAGTCAGACCTGTTCAAAATGCTCCCCATCAGCCACAATAAATATATTTTTTGGAGAAAATAGAAAAATATAGAAAAATACAGAACTCTGCATCTGCTAGTCAGAATTGACTGTTGTTAATTAACCTTGTGCCATTTGCTTCAAATCCATTTACCAGTAAAAGGCATAAAACTTTACAACATTCCTTATGCTCCCCATCTCTATTCTTCCTTGTCTTTGTGGCAGACTGTCATTTGCACTCATCCCCTTTGACTTTTAAAGCCCTTGTATGGAAGCTTTGGTCTGTGAACAGTATAGACTGTATTCTGCAACTTACTCTTTTACTCAGCATTTTGTTTTCGGCTCTCCCCATGTCTGTACAAACAGATATGATGCATTCACTTAAACTATTGCATCATATCCCATCAAATGGCTATAACACGTTTCATTGATCCATTCCCCTGATGAACATTTAAGACAGTTGTTCCCAGGTTTTTACTATTACCAACACATGCTTCCATGTTGAAAAAGATCAGAAGTGTTGGTCATCTTAGCGGAACACTCTGAATTGCTTGTGAGCGCCCCTGCAGCATGAAAGGGACTTTGAACCTTTAATTAATTTGGCCCTTGACTCAGGACTGAGCTTTGCAACCACCCAAGGACTGCGGCGTCAGGCAGCCCTTGTGAGGTCTTCTTTCGCCCCTCCTCCGAGTGCTGTTACCCAGCTGGGACACTAAACACACTCTAAGGGCTCCAGCAAAGTAGGGCGGCAAAGGGGTAGAATGTTTGGGAAGAATATGATGTATGTCACAAAAAGCATCTAAGTAGTCTTCAGGAAAGCCAGAACTTCATTGGGTTTCCTGTAGTTCGGTACATCCGGGTGGAGGGGGCGCTGGGAAAGGAACACAGTTCCCAGCCTTTAGGGCGAGCCCCGAACAGCGGTCTATGGGGAGGCAGGTGCGGAAGGGGGTTTCCGCGAATGGGTGGTGACCCAAAATCCAGGCCGCATCCACCGCCGGGCGCCTGGTGCAGGGGCAGCAGCCAGGAGACGGGAGCTGAGCCTCGAGGCGGGGCCCCGGGTGACTTGCAGGCTTGGGAGGGGCAGCAGCCGGGAAACGGGAGCCGGGCCTCGAGGCGGGGCTACGGGTGACTCGCAGGCTTGGGGAACTTCCCGCAGCTCAGACGCCGCCCTGCAGTCCCTGCATTTGACTAAACAAAGCGAGCGCAGCTGGCGCGTCCGGCCTGCCCAAGGGTGCCCCGGCCGCTGCGGGGAGAACCGGGGCAGGTGACGCCGCGGGCGGGGGCAAAGTTACAGCGCAGCCTCCCGCGCTCCTGCGCCCCAGCAAGGTCTCTGTCCTCCTCGCGGGTCCGCTACCTCTTCCGACCCCGCTCCCGTTCCGGCCTCACTTCCCCCCCACCTCAGCCTCCTCCCCTTTCTTCTCCCTTCCCTCTGCCGCGCCGCTACTTTCGTCTCCGCCGCTCCCGCCTCCCTCCCCTCCCCGGCGCGGGGCCGAGCCCTCGGGGGCGCGCGGCGGGCGCGGGCGGCTCCGTGCCGAGGTTCCCAGCGGCAGCAGCCAATCTTTGCGCAGCCCGCGGCAGCGTCGCGCCCGAGCCCGGACCCCGCGGTTCCTCCCGCCCCCGCCCCCCGCGCACCCGCCGGGGCCGCGGAGAGGAGCGCGCGGCCGTCCCGAGCCCAGCGGAGCTGAGCCGGGGGCGCAGAGCGCGGGAGGAGGCGGCGGCGGCGGCGGCGTGGAGCCCAGGTGAGCTGGCGGGAGCTGGGCCGCGGGCGGGGGACGCAGCCGCTGCAGCCCCGGAGCCCTCGCCCTCTCAGGGTGCGGAACCACGGCCAGGATTACAGACAAAGCCCTGAGGCCGGCGCCAGGTTCCCAACACCTAGGGGACCCCACGTGCGCCGCCCCACGCCCTGCCACGTGGGGACGCGGCCCCCGGCGCCCCTTCCCCCGCGTCCTCGGGGCACCGGGGTCCTGGGGGTGGCCCCCTCGACTGGGCCGGGCAGGGTCGGTCCCGGAGTTTGGAACCATTGTTACCGGGGGCCGGGGCAGTCAAGGATCTTGGAGGCGGCCTAGGCCCACCCCCTCGCGTTTGACAGGTGGGGAAAGCTAGGGCGCGCAGGCGAGGAGAGGGCCAACGGACTTTGCGCAGCCCCGTCCCCGCTCCCCTCTTGTCTTGGAGGCACACCTGGGCCGTGGTGGGTTGGACACCTGGCGGCAGGACCCTAGACCAGCAGCTGTGGGACCGGGGTCCCTTAGCCTCGCCTCAGTCGGCCCTCTGTCCCCGCCCCCTTCTCTCAGCCGGAACCTCACAGGCTTGGTCCTTTTGACCTAAATTCACCTCGGGGCCGCTGCCTACTGTGAACGCGGAGAGCTGCCTTCACCGGCACCCTCCGCCTGACTCTTGGGCTCGCGGGGATGCTGGGCCCGGCCCCGCTCAGCGTTGGGTCTTGGTGCCTGGGGTGCCACCCGTTCCAGCCTTGGCTTCCCCACCCCCTGCACTGACCAGTTTGGGAAGCGGGGTGTTTTCACAGCTCTGCCAGCGGCCCTGCTTCTCTCACTTGGCGCTGAAGAGATTGCACCGAAGCCCCTCCTATCTCCCCGCGAAGGTTGGGGCAGAGGGATGGTGCTTGGGGGGCGGGGATCTCAGTGCCATCAGTAAGAGGGGCACGCTGGCCTGGGGTGAGGCAACTTTTACCTTCCTCAGTCTGGAAGTCCCACAGTCCTGGAGACAGAAACTTCTTGTGCCTTAGAGCTTTGCTGTCATTTACCACTCCCCTCCCCTGGCTCTGCCCCCAGGAGAGAGAGTAAGATAGCTCTGTCCGGAAAGACTCCCTTGTTCCTAGGGGGAGGCAGGGGCAGCAACAAGGGTAGGCCTTTGGGGGAGATAGCCCTCCCCCCCACACAAACCACCTCACAAAAGCATACACTTTAAGAATAAACAGTGTGGTGCATGCTATGCAAAATGCAGCTTCGTGGTGGGTCCTGTAACTTCTTTCCAGATTGCTGGTCTGAAACTCTTCCTGTATAGAAAGCAGCCATTTGTAGGGAAAGCACACAATGTGTTTTTGTAATAAAAAGTGATAGCCATCATTTGATGGGCCCCTAACTTGGATGATAATAATAATAATGTTCATAACTAACATTTATTGAGTTCTAACTGTGGGTTAGATATTGTGCTATGTGTTGCAGGCATTATCCCATTTACTGCCTACCAAAGTCCTGTGACGCAGAGATTTTTATCTCCATCGGAGAAGTGAGGAAATTGAGGCTAAAAACAATCCTGCCGTATTGCTAGGAGTTAGCCCATTTTATAGAAGGACTCAGAGAGGTTAAGTTACTTGTCCAGGATCACACAGCCAACCCAGGCATGTCAGGTCTTAAAGCCTTTGCACTTTACCACCTGTTTTAGAGCAGAGGCCTTTGCAAGGCTGCCCTCAGGTTCCTGGGGAGCCCACACATGTTTGCTAAAACAACCTAAGGAGCCATGGTGGTGTGGCTGATCGACGTGGGCTTATGTTTGTTTCCAGGTTGTTAGTGGCCTGGTAGACAAATATATTCACTAATAACTATGCAGTAGTTCTCATCGGGGGTGGTTCCACCTTCCTGGTGAGCGTTTGGAGAAGTGTGGGGCGAATTTCGGTTGTCAGAATGATGCTGAGCACTCCTGACTTTTGCTAGGCAGGAGCTGGGGATGCCACATATCCTGCAAGCAGGCCAGATTCACAGCAGGCGTGAAGAATTGCCCTGCCCTGAATGCCAGCAGGGCTCCTGTTGAGAAATACCAGGAGGAATAAGCGCTGTGGGAGTGAGGAAGCAAAGGGTAGTGGGGGTTCTGGAGAAATCCTTTGTGGCAGGTGTGAATCCAGGAGGCTTCCTGAAGGAGGTATCGTTTGTACTGAATTTTGAAGGATGGGCTGAAAAGTGGAGATTGGATGGGAGTAGGAGGGGAAGGGACTAGGACGGGATGACCTAGCAGAGGGAACTTTCTGGAGTGACCCGGAATGCCCTCCTTGAGAACTGCATCCAAGATGGGCTGGTGGGTGGGGAAGCACCTCTCTCAGGAGGAAGGGATGGGCGGGAGGGCCAGGCCAAGCCTGTTTTCAAGGCTTTTGGGCTCAGATTTTAAAGTGGGCCGCAGAATCACCCTTACCCCATCATGAACCCATTTTATGGAAGGGCTTGGAGAAGCTAAATAGCTCGTTCAGGATCACTTGTGACCTCCGCAACATGCCGCCTTCTGGTGGTTGTGGGAAGCATATGGTTCCCATTTCCTGATCCTGGGGATTTTGGGCAAATGCTATTTCAGATTTTCCTTCTGGTCAGAGGACCTTGTTTTGCTATTTTTCGCAGATGTTTTGCTTTCCCAGTAGCTCCTCCTCTTTGGACTGGGTTAGAGAGCCCAGATGTGGGGTTCACTGGCTCCGTGGTGCTGCAGTGGCCTTCAGCCTCACTTCTGTGCCTTCTTTCCTGGAAGACTGAGGAAACTGCATTTCCCTTTTGGAAGTGACTTTTCTTCTTTCAGGCTGTGCTTGTTACAACTTTACTGACCTGTTAGCAATATGTGACCTTTTGTGTCTGGCTTTCATTGAGCATAATATTTTCAAGGTTCACCCATGTTGTAGAATATATCAGTGCTTCCTTTCTATGACCGAATAATATTCCCATGTATGGATATACCACATTTTGCTTATCCATTCATCTTTTGATGGACATTTGGGTTGTTTCTGCCATAAGAGCTTCTTAAGGCCACTTTGACCATTCCTTTGTCTCCACAGCCCCCAACTAATAAACCTCTGGGCACAAAACACTGTGTTGTCACTGAATTTGCAGGGAGAGGGTGATGGAAGGAAGGTTCTCCAAAATCAATTGGAGACGAGCTTCCTGGAACAAGGTTTTCAGGACTCCCTTAACGCCGCTCCCACCTGCTCCTCCACGAGAATCCTAGCTTCCGTCTTAGCCCATCGCCTCCCAGATCACCTCACAGGTATTACAAGTGTGATTTTCAGGGAGAGCCTGGATTTCATTCAGTTTCATTCTTTTCTGTCATGATTTGTTAAATGTAGGTCCCATGTGATTTTATTGGTATATATTTTGTGAGACCTTTTTCCAGGTAAGTAAATCCATGAAGTAGAGAAGGCCTCACCAGACAGTTGGTGCTTGAACCCTGTGGCCAGGCATGGAGTCAACTCAGTCTCCTGATAGCTTTGCCAGGAATGCCCTCCAAGGACGTGGAAATGGATCAGCGTGAAAACTGAACTAGGAGGAAGTCTAGAAAATTCCAGCCCCTCAACCCCTCCCATTTGATGGCTGGGAAAAGTGGAGGGCAGAGAGGAAGGGAGAACATGGTCTTTTTAAAGAGAGCATCGTCTATGAGCCATGTTGTGTGCTGGGCACTTTTTTTTTTTTGCGGTACGCGGGCCTCTCACTGTTGTGGCCTCTCCCGCTGCGGAGCACAGGCTCTGGACGCGCAGGCTCAGCGGCCATGGCTCACGGGCCCAGCTGCCCCGCAGCATGTGGGATCCTCCTGGACCGGGGCATGAACCCGCGTCCCCTGCATCGGCAGGCGGACTCCCATCCACTGTGCCGCCAGGGAAGCCCACGTGCTGGGCACTTTTATAGAAGATTGACTCTACAGCTGCCCTGTAGGTAGGTTGCTGCAGCTTCATTTTACAGCTGAGAAAATCAAGGCCCAAGTCCCCTGAGATCTGTATAGTTTCCTGACATACCTTCTAATCCTGAGCTCTCATGTCTCCCTCGGCCTCCTTATGATGCCAAACGATGCCCATTTTCTCATGGAGTGGAATCCACATTCTCCAGGAGGTTATGGTGTGGAAATAATTTCCAAATGCTTGTGCTCTCAGGAAAATAAGATTTTGAATGATTATTTTTTCTTTCTTCCCTGATTGGATCCCTTCCCCGATAAAACCAAAAAGAGGGGCATATTTAAAAGGAGGTGAGCGCTGTTAGACTTCATAGGGAAGACCTCTGGCTCTGGCATTCCCTGCTGGGGCATGCTAGTGACCAAAATGGTGAAGGAACTATTTTAGCTGCCAGTGTTTTCAGTTTCAGTCATGTGCGTAGTGTTGCTGCTGAATTTCCCCCCTCAATTATGAACCATTTTAAGGATAGAGAAAAAACCCAAAGTTTTGTTTTGTTTTTGACTGGCTCATGGTTTTGGACGGCTGGAAGGAGAACCAGGAGGTGATGGAAACGGGACAGAGCAGGCCGCTGGCTCTGGAACCCTGATGATCTTTCATTGAACCCACACTTTTGGGAGGGGCTGGTTCCCTGCCCTGGGAACCGAGGAACACTGGGACTTGGTCCTTGTCCCTTAGGAACTCTTGGGTGAGGGGTCTGGAACTGTTGGGGATCGCTTTGGAAAAGATGAACAATTGTAGCATTTTTCCCTTTTGAAAAGGAGAGAAAGAAAATTGGAAGAGTCTGTTGTGCCCTTACCCTCACCCCATCCTGAAAGCTGCTGAGCAACTATTTTTATGTTGTCCCTTTTTATCCCGTTGGCTTCTGTAAATAGTTGAGAGATGGCGGTTGCAGAGATAAAAATGCTAATTCCAACCTGGAGAGGAGCGACTGATGGTCCCCCAAGGAAATGGGGGGAGAGGCCAAGGTCTTGCCCCTCTGCTTGGTCATGAGGTAGGAAGTGAGTGGGAGTGGGTGGGGAAGGGACGTTGTGGGAGGTGGCTGAGATAAGCCTCTGCTGGAGAAGTTTAAATGGGGAACCAGTGGTTTGGGTGGTGGGCAGGGTGTGGAGGAAAGGACACCTCCCTTATGGGTTTCTCAAGCTACTTTGGGATTTTGCCGTTAAGGCCTCTGGCAGAAAGAGATTTTATTTAGATTCTTCCCAGACAGTTCTCCTGCCCTCTGGGTACAGGTGTCAGGGACAGGGTTGGACCCCGGGAGCCAGCTCCCAGCCCCTCTTTGGCCCTGCCTGGGGTTGCTTTGTGCTGGAGGCTGGGGAGGGAGCAGCTAGATTTAGCATCACCTCCAAACAGCAGGGAAGAAGGAGGAGAAGGGCTGTGAGTGGGCGAGGCCCGGATGCCTGTGGATTCCCAGCCAGCCCCCTCCCTCTCTGATTTGTCAAGCTACAGAATGTTGGAGTCAAAGTCTTTTTCTTTTCATTAAAAATTGAAATTTCAGTTGTTTCCCAGCCTCTTCCTTAGGTTCAGTGAAAGACTGGGATGGATTCAGTAGGAGAAGAGGAAGGAAGTATGATGGTCCCCACCTCCCTTTTCTAAATACCCGCAACATCCACACCCACACTCACCCATTCACACTTACTGGCTCTTCAAGGCAGGGGCCTCCTGTGCACACCTGGCTTTAGGTACCGGGTGTGTGATGCGGGCCGCTTCTCCGTGATACTTCATGATTGACCCAACAGTAGCTCCCTAGGAACTCTTAAGGCAGTGGAGCTTCTTGCTCCGCCAGCATCCAGGGCCGAAGGGGACACTGCAGGGGTCAGGGGTCATGCCCTGGCCTAGCCTAGAACCTGCTGGGCTGCCTGGGAGAGGTCGTCTCACCTCCCTGGGTCTCAGCCACTCCATCTGGAGCCCTAGTGCGTTGATTATGAAAGCTGTGAGAGTGCGTGCAAAATTCTTGTGACACAAATAAGGATGCGAAATTATGTGCACACTTTGCTTTTAATTTTGTAGAAAGTGATGCATATGGATAAGAATTAGAAGGGAAGATGAAAAGAGTTAAGTTGGCAGGTTGTGATTAGAAACAAAAATTTTATTTTAATATAAATTAAAGCCAATTGAGGGGCTTGAATTTGATAGCCGTTGAAGTGCTTTCTTGGCAACAGCTTCTGTTTAGGGAGCATTTGCTGTGTGCAGGGGCCTGTGTGGTAGGTGGGGTAGGTATTGTTATCCTCAAGGTCACCAGCTAAGGAGAAGGGCTGTACCCCTGATCACGATGTGCCCCCCTTTCTAGGAGCCTTTGATTTCACACCTGTGCCCTCCCAAACTGCTGTGTGATTTGGGGCAAGTCACTCAGACTCTCTGTGCCTCAGTTTCCTCATTGGTGAGATCATGATAATAGTAACTAACTCATAAGTTTATTGTGATGGTTAAATGAGGTGATACATGCAAGGTGCTTAGAATAACGCCTGGCACTTGGCCAGCAATAAAGAAGACTAGTCATCACTGTTACTGTATCTACAACTACTATGGCTGCCACGGTAGTGATGTGATTCTTGTGTTAAAAGTACTAGTCAGTTTCTTCCCTTCATTTCATCCTATTCTTAAGCCCTTTCCTTCCCTGTTTTTGATTTTTTTTCCTTTAAAATTAAAAAAAAGAAATTAAGAATGAGTTTGGAAGTTCTTGTTTCTGCCAAACCATCAAGGTGAAGGCTGTCAGGGGAGTTGCAGCTGCCTGACAGTTTGGCCTGGTTGGGAACCTTAAGGTGTAGGCAGCTTATCATCTGACAGGGAGCTTAGTGGAAAAGCTTTTCTGTCAGTCAGCTCTGTGTCATCTGTCCGTTAGGACCTTTGATTGTAAATGACAGAAAACCAACTGCAAACTAACTTAAGCAAAAATGGGAATTTTTTGGCTCATGTAGTTTAAAAACTCCTGGGGTAGGTGGGCTTCAGGCATGGCTGGATCCAGGTGCCCATGCAGTGTCTCCAGTTTTAATTCTTTTCTATCTGTTGGCTCTCTTCTCTCTCTGTCAACTTCATTCTAAGGCAGGGTTCTCCCAAGCCCCTGGTAACTCTAGAAGTACATCTTCATTGCTCTGTGTGCCACAGAAAGAGACATTCTTAATACTTCCACAAAATCCTAGAATAAAACTTAGTAGACTGACTTGGGTCACACATCTACTCTTTTTTTTTTTTTAAATAAATTTATTTATTTTATTTTTTGGCTGTGTTGGGTCTTTGTTGCTGCATGCGGGCTCTTCTCTCGTTGTGGCGAGGGAGGGTTACTCTTCGTTGCCATGCGCAAGCTTCTCATTGCGGTGGCTTCTTTTATTGCAGAGCACTGGCTCTAGGTGTGTGGGCTTCAGTAGTTGTGGTACACGGGCTCAGTAGTTGTGGCTCGCAGGCTCTAGAGTGTAGACTCAGTAGTTGTGGTGCACAGGCTTAGTTGCTCCGCAGCATGTAGGATCTTGCCAGGCCAGGGCTCGAACCTGTGTCCCCTGCACTGGCAGGCAGATTCTTAACCACTGCGCCACCAGGGAAGCCCCACACATCTACTCTTGAAACAATCACTTGACCAGAGCAATCAATGCCCAGTTAACCAGACTTGAGTCATAGTGGAACCCCTGAAGTTGATGGCACGGACAGCTCCATGGAGTCACCTTTCACACAGAAGGATGGGTTCCAGACATAAATCAGGCTGCTGTTATCAGACTAAAGGAACATAGAGTCTAGGCCAGCTAAAGAAAGCGTCTGACCTTCTGAGTGGCCTTGGGATGAATGAAATAAACAATGACCTCTAGCCAATATTTATTGAGTGCCGGCAGTGTTCTAGAAAGTTCTAGGTCCTGGAGTCCAGCAGTAAACAAAAAGGCAAAGGCACGGCTCTCACAAGTTAAGTCAAATCGATGTCTCTGTGCCCATGCATGTCTTTCCTGAATGCTGTAGGACACTGAGCCTTCACACTCTCCCCTCTCACACAGGTTGGAGCCAGAGGAATGGGCTAGGTATTCCCCTTTGTTAGAGATTTTGGCTCAGCCTGGACTTCATTCTGGATACAACGTGGACATTGCAGGGCTGTACCTGTAATTTTTAGCCCCTTTCTGAAAAACTCAGACCAGTTTTAGCTCTACTTGGAACCACTGCATAACTTTGGACAAATTAGTAAACCTGGGCTTCCCTGGTGGCGCAGTGGTTGAGAGTCTGCCTGCCGATACAGGGGACGCGGGTTCGTGACCCGGTCCGGGAGGATCCCACGTGCCACGGAGCGGCTGGGCCCCTGGGCCTGTGAGCCACGGCCACTAAGCCTGCGCGTCCGGAGCCTGTGCTCCGCAGTGGGAGAGGCCACAACAGTGAGAAGCCCGCGTACTGCAAAAAAAAAAAAAAAAAAAAATTAGTAAACCTTTCTGACCCTTCGTTTTCTTATTGGTGAAATGAAATTGTTGGAACAGGTGACCACTGATATTATAGCACTAATATCCAGTGCATCTCAAAGTAGGGCCTGTAGGGGTGAGATAGGTCATGAGAGGTAGAAAAGGGAAGGACATGTAATAGGACACTCAGCCTGTCCTTGGCGTTGGGGAGATGAGGGGAAGCAGTGAGGACTGTGGCACGCCGGCGAGCATATCTCCTGTCCAAAGCTTCAGGGAGTTTTTACCAGGAGTGAATAAAGGTCCAGTGCTAACAGTGTCCAGTTCTTCAAGAGACTCTGGAAATTTTGATTTTTATCTGAACTCTCCTGGCTCTAAAATGTTGGCATCTCATTCAAATAGTTTTAAATACAGTGTAGGCCAAGCAAAATACATCGGTGGCCAGATGTCACACGATAGGGACTGTTTGCTCCGGGGACTATGATGGGATGGGGTCTGTGCACACTAAAGCCAGCACTGTCAGAGTTCCCTGGTTGTCCAGTGGTTAGGACTTGGTGCTTTCACGGCCGAGGGCCTGGGTTCAATCCCTGGTTGGGGAACTAAGATCCTGCAAGCCTTGCAGTGTGGCATAGACAGACAGATAGATAGATAAAATAAAGCCAGCACTATCCCTCGTGCCCTCTGCCAAGCAAGGGCCCTCGTCTCTGGGGAGACAATCAGTTTCAGTGCCTCTAAACTAAAGAGTATGCAAGGGAAGACACTTGTAAGAGTCTGTGTCACTGAATTTGATACGACTGCTTGTTTGGGCCAAGGCCCCGCATCTGGAATATTCCAGCTGGTGTCAAGCCTCAGCGCTGCATCGGCTATACAACTGAGCCTCCCAGGTCTCCCTCTTAAGTATTGGGAAACACCCTCTGAATCCGTGGCCCCTGGGGCAGCAGGCTTCTGTGGTTGGGAGGGGAGCTGTGTTAGTGTGCTGGGATGGCCTTGACAAAGTACCGCTAACTGGGCAGCTTAAACCACAGAAATGTATTATCTCACAGTTCTGGAGGCCAGAAGTCCGAGACCAAGGTGTTGGTAGGGTCGGTTCCTTCCAGGGATCATGAAGGAGAATCTGGTCCGTGTCTGTCTCCTGGCGTCTGATGGCTGCTGGCAATCTGGCGTTCCTTGGCTTGTAGGTGCAGGACCCCAACCTCTGCCTTCACGTTCTCATGGTGTTCTCCCTGTGTGCGGGTCTGTCCAGATTTCCCCCTTTTTATAAGGACACCAGTCATATTGCATTAGCGTATCTTTTTGGGGGCCACAATTCCACATCCCATAACAGGTGCCAAGTGGGGTCCCTATGGCTTTGCCTGGGACACCCCTCCTGCTCTCATCAGCTTCCTACAAAGCTCTTGTGCTCTGGCCCCTCCAGCCTGCCCATCCACCCTCACCCCCTTCCCAACCTCATTCAATCCCTGGAGTCTTCTTTCTGTTCTCTCCGCTCTCCCACCTCTTTCCTGCTGCGAGACCTTCTCAGAATGTGTTTCGTCCTCCTGGAGCAAGTTCCCGCCCCCTTAGCACCTACTCACCCTGTAGGTCTCAGCCTAAATATAATTTCCCCAAGTGAGGCCTTCCTTGACTCACCCCCTCCCATTCAGATCTCCCCTGGGTCCCTATGTTGTTCTTTTTTTACCTCATCCTGGTTTTCTCCTCCAGTTTGTGCTTATAGAGTCACTTGTGCCCCTACTTTTCAGAAATCACATCTGTTTTGTTTATCTGGCACATAGTAGGTCCCCAGTAATTACTTGTGGAAAGAACAAATGGGTGAGTGGGTTTCAGTTTCCCCAGGTGAGAGAAGATGTGGCTGGCCAAGTCTGTTATCCCAGGGAGGACATTGTCCCTGGCCTTGGCAGGATCCTCACAGCTATTTTGGGCCTCTTTGTTGTCCCGTGTTGCCCGGGACCTCAGGGGACCATGCAAAGGGTGTATCATGGGTCAGGGCATGTCACGGGCCCACTCACTGGCTACTTGCTGTGCTGCAGCTCCCGTGGTGGTGGCGGCTCGGCATTTGGTAAGCAGGCGCAGGTTGGAAAATGCCCCCAGGATATGGGAATGTGTTTCCTGGAGGCCGCTGGCACTTGGCTTCCTGGCAGAGGAATGAGCGCTCCTTCGTTCTGGCCTGGAGCCGGATTTATCTGCTCCAGGAAGGGTCTGGTCCTCCATGGAGCTGCCTGTGAGAGGGGAGGGAGGGGAGCTCAGGGCTGCCAGCCAAGGGCAGCGGGGAGGCTTCAGGGCCTGGGGAAGGACCCATGTATTGGGGCAGGAGGCTTGGGGAGGGGGCTTTTGGAATTTCGTCAAACCTCGGCCCCCCCAAAACTGAATGCTTAGCTGTCCCTCCCTCTCAGAGGGCCTGTGAGGATTAAATGACCCAGGCAGAGCTGTTTCAATGTTTGGTGAAGAAATACTCAGTTGGATGTTAGCTGTTATAATGCAAACTATTGTCTTTTTGTATGATTTTTCTTCTCCTGGGAGTGTTGGTGGCTTTCAACAGATCCTTAAAAGGTGTGTGACCTCATACGATCTGTGACCTCAGAAACGGTCAGATTCTGGCCTGGACTCTGTGGGGTCAGTGGTGCTGAATGGCCAAGTCCTTGCCTGCCAGGCCTGCTGCAGACCAGTGAGGGGCCTCCAGGTGGCCTCGAGGCACTGTGGTCTGTGTCCCTTGGGGCTCTTTCCTGAGACTTGAACACACCTATCCCTCCAGCACAGGGGCCCGCACCTCTGCCTCAGAGCCAGCCAGTGCATTTTTTTCTCTCCTTTCTCCTCCAGGCCTCAAGGGCCAAGGCACGGAGCCAGACACCAGCTCGTCAAGGAGACTGATTAAATGCGGCTTTGCCGGGGGGTGAATGGCTTGGTGTCCTTGGCCTGGAGTGGCGATCGATAAGCAATTGTTTTTCTGTTGGCAAGAAGAAAAATTCTCCATTAACTGTCTCAGGTGCTGCCAGACTAGTTTTCTTTTCAGGAACTCTGCAGCCATGTCAGAGGTGGCTCTGGGAGGGAGGACGGGCCAGTGGAGGGGAGGCAGGCCGACACTCCCAGGGCTACAGAACACACACAGGAGGAGGAACATTCTGGAGCATAGCCTGGCAGGTAGTAGGCATTCAGGAAGTATTTGTTGAAGGAAGAGCTTTTTCAGCACTTAACCATGCACCAGACATGAATACTGAGTTCTTAGTTCAGTTAGTCCTCATGACTCTTGGGTGAGTGCCCATTTTATAGAAGAGAAAACTGAGGCTGCGGCCCCAGGCAGTCGAACTTCAGGGACCCTGCTTTTCCCCTCCTGGGAAATAAGGATTATAAAAAGGATATGTAAAGGAACAGCAGCTGAGACCGTGGAGAACATTGAACTTGGGTTGTATTCTCTCACGGATGAGGAAGCCAAGACAGGGACACATTTAATGATTTCTTTCTCAGATACAGCCAGAGTGGGATAAGGGATTAGGAGATAGAGCCAACTGCTCGCTCCCTCTGCCTCGTGCCCCGGAGGTAGCACTCGGGCCTGATCATCCTAACTCCCATTGTGGTTATGGTTACTTTCCTTTAAAAATTCATTTCTGAATAGTTACTCTTTGCACACTTACTTTTACAAAAATAAAAGTAAATACAGTGACAGTTAAGTCCCTCCCACCCTGCCTCCCTCCCACTTCTGCAAACCAGTTGTCTTCTCTTGAGGCCACTCTTATCATTTTCTTGTGTATCTTTCCAGAAGTACGCTCTGCCTATGATTATGTACGCGCGTATGGCCCTTTTCCCCCTATGCCAACAGCAGCATCCGAATGCCTTGGTTTTTTCCATGTAACAGTGTGTCTTGGAGCTAATTCACATTAGGATGTACAGAGTCACCTCTTTTAAAATAAATGCATGATTTTCTCCTGGGCTACATGTACCTCATTTTATTTACTCAGTCCCCTGTGGATAGTCATTTCAAACCACACTAGCAAAATAATTTTGTACGTATATCATTTTTTTATGTGTGAGATTGTCTTTAAGGTAAATACTCCCAGGTGCAGAATTGGTAAGTCAAAGGTATGTGCATTTGGAATTTTGTTAGATATTGCTGAATTTCCCTTCATAAAGGTGATACTAATTCATACTGCTCATAGCCTCATCAAAATAGTGCTGTTATTATATTTTTTGTCTTTGCCAATCCGATAGTTGGAAAAAAGATATTTCATTGTAGCTTTATTATTATTATTTTAATTTTGGTAAAATATATATAACATAAAACTTACCATTTTAACCACTTTTAGATGTACGATTCAATGGCAGTATTTACATTAAGAATGTTGTGCAGCCATCACCACTATCCATTTCCAGAACTTTTTCATCACCCCAGATAGAAACTCTGTACCCCTTAAGCAATGACTTGCTGCTCCCCTCTCCCCCGGTCTCTTCTGGTCACCTTTATTCTAAACTTTCTGTCTATGAATTTGCCTATTCTATAAGTGAAGTCATACAGTATTTGTCCTTTAATATTTGGCGTGTTTCACTTAGCTCATCCATGTTGTAGCATGTGTCAGAACTTTATTCCTTTTTAGAGCTGAATAGTGTTCTGTTGTATAAATAGACCACATTCTGTTTCTCTATTCTTCCATTGATGGAAACTTGGGACGTTTCAACCTTTTGGCTATTGTGAATAATGCTGCTGTGAACATGGGTGTATAAGTATCTGTTTGAATCCCTACTTTCAATTCTTTTGGGGATATATATATATATACCTAGAAGAGGAATTGCTGAGTCAAATGATAATTCTACATTTAACTTTTTGAGGAGCCACCAAACCATTTCGTTGTAGTTTGAATTTGCACTTCTCTTACTATTACGGAGGCTGAGCATCTTGTCACATGACTGGGTACTTTGTTATTCCTTTACACTGTACTCTGTGTTCAAAAATTGTGCCATGTCCGGGCTGGCATGCTGTTGTTAGTTCCTTAGTGCCTTTCCCATTGATCTTTCCCTGCTCCACAAGGGACCCCATCTGCCCACGTCATGGTCCAGATTGCATACATAGAAGCTATTCCATAAATACTTATTGCAGGACTGTCCCAAGAGGGCGGGTAGCATTTCTCTGCCCCTCAACCAAGCCCTCCAGGAAGCACTGGCTTTCTGCTCCCATCTTTACTTTCCTCTGTATCCCCCCACTGCCACCCAGTGTCTTAAAGAGCTATCATTTTATTCATTCATAAAATCTCTCTACTCAGCTCTCACTGTTTTCCTGGCACCTTTGTGACGTGGATGATCACAGAGCTGCCACTGTCTGCATCTGTGGATATACTCCCTGAATTCCAGTGGTACCTGTGACATTTGTCCAGCAGAATTTGTCAAACATACAAACCAAAGGTTAATATTCTGTCCCAGAGACAGAAGGAATTGACAGTCTAAGGGAGTGTGTCAATCTTTTTTTTTTAATTCACATAACATAAAATTAACTATTTAAAAATGTACAAATCAGTGGCATTTAGTCCGTTCACAGTGCTGTGCAACCACCATCTCTATCTAGTTCCAGAATATTTTCATCACTCCAAAAGGAGACCCCATACCTATTGACAGTCACTCCCCTTTTCCCCCAACACCTCCCCAGCCCTAGGCAACCACTAATCTACTTTCTGTCTGTATGCATTTGCCTATTTAAAAAATTTCATACAGGGAAATTCCCTGGCTGTCTAGTGGTTAGGACTCTGCGCTTCCACTGCAGGGGGCACGGGTTCGATCCCTTGTTGGGGAACTAAGATCCTGCAAGCCACGTGACATGGCCAAAAAAAAAAAATTTCATATAAATAGGCTTATACACATGTGCCCTTTTGTGTCTGGCATCTTTCACTTAGCATCATGTTTTTGAGGTTCATGCAGCTTGTAGCCTGTGTCGGTTCTTCATTCCTTTCTAGTCATATTCCATTGTGTGGACAGACCACATTTTGCTTATCCATTCATCTGTCCGTGGACACGTAGGTTGTTTTTTCCCTTTTGGCTGTTGTGAGTAGTGTTGTTTGGATATATACCTAGGAACGGAATTGCTCAGTCATATGGTAATTCTCTGTTTAATTTGTTGAGGAACCGCCAAGCTATTTGATATTAACTTTTTTTAATCTCATATTTGCCTTACATCTTGCAAGTACTAGCTGGGGGCTGAACTAGGGAAACATTAGATAATAGGTATGTTGAGCCTAGCTCCTCAGACGACACAGACTTCCCTGTCTCACACACTCTCTGCTGGTGTGACCCCTGACCCCCACTCCTCAGTTGAGAATCATTGGCCAGGCCAGGCCAGGGGACTGGACTCCGCGCTCATGGTCTTTGCATTAGGAGACCTGGACAAATCCCTCTCCCTCTCTTGAGCCTCAGTTTCCCCATTTACAAAATGAGGGTATAATGGCAAACCAACAAGCTAGGGTGCTTGTGAAATTATCCTGAGGTGTGGAAGATATTTTATAAACTGTAAAGAGCTGTCTGAATCATTGCTATTGTGAAGTGATGCAGCCTAGAGGTCACCATGTGGAAGTGTTTCATTTGGCCTGTCCAGCATTTTAAAATAATTGCTAATTAAAAAAAAAAAAATCAAGAGATCTCACTTACCATCCTGGCTTTAGGGCTTCTCTTGGAAAAAAAAAAAAAAAAAAAAAAGAGGGGTTGGAGCGATAACCAGACAATTCTAGGCCCCGGTCCCTGTTTAACAACAATTGGCTTGAGCTGGAAGTAGCTGCCACCTTTGTAGGAGGCATGGGTGCTCTATTTTGGGGTTTTCTCATACTTGTTTTCTACAGGAATTGAATTTGGGATTCTTGTTTGTGTGACAAGGGGCTTTTAAGATGAGGAAATGTGAAACAACAGGGTCCTACTGTATAGCACAGGGAACTATATTCAATATCCTGTGATAAATCATAATGGAAAAGAACAGAAAACAGAATGTATACATATGTATAACTGAATCACTTTGCTATACAACAGAAACTAACACAGAGTTGTAAATCAACTATACATCAATTTAAAAAAATGGATACAGTGAGGAAATGTGGAGTAAGCTCTTCTATATAGACGCAAAAGATTTCAGATCACACTGTGTTTTGCAAGATATTTTTTTCAAGGACGGCAACTCAAAGCAGGAATGAGGCACCAGTCTGGCCCAGCAGGAGAGACCCCCTTCCCTGCCCCTGCCGCACAGGATGGGGGCAGGTGACCCTTCCTCTCTCTGCAGGTGGCGCCGCTGCCGGATGGGAGTGCCCGGGCACGTGCATGTCGCATGAGGTCGGCACATGCACCATGTCATCATGCGTCTCTAGCCAGCCCAGTAGCGACCGGGCCGCCCCCCAGGATGAGCTGGGGGGCGGGAGCGGCAACAGTAATAGCAGCGAAGGCCAGAAACCCTGTGAAGCCCTGCGGGGCCTCTCGTCCCTGAGCATCCATCTGGGCATGGAGTCCTTCATCGTGGTCACTGAGTGCGAGCCGGCCTGCGCTGTGGACAGCGGCCTGGCCCGGGACCGGCCCCTGGAAGCCCCTGGCGGAGAGGTCCCCCTCAACGTCTCCGGGTCCCAGGCCCGGCCCCACCTCTCCAGTCGCAAGCTCTCTCTGCAGGAGCGGTCCCTGCTGGATGCGAATGGGCGCTGCGTCTACCCGGCCCTGCCCCACTCGCCCGTGGGCTCTCCGCAGTCCTCGCCGCGGCTGCCCCGGAGGCCCACGGTGGAGTCGCACCACGTCTCCATCACCGGGTTGCAGGTATGTGAGCGGCGGCCCCTGGTGCCCTGCCCCGCGCCCGGAATGTCTCCGCGTTAGGTTGGGGTCCCCCAGAAGGATTCCAGCGCAACCAGTTGATTGGGGAGGTGACCCCAGGAAACCCAGGGAGACGTCAATAAAGGGTGCATGTTGGAGCCAGTTACCGCTGTGGGCATCTGGGCCTCCACCTCTGGGCAGCCCCGGGAGACAGCGTAGGACACGAGCCCCAGAGTTATTCCACCTGAGGGCCAGGTATTCCACCTGGTGTAACAGGGCGGGCCTGTTACACCAACTGCTGGCAGTCCCTGAGTGTGGGCAGAGCATCTCGGGGACAGACAGAGCCTCTCACAAAGAGATGCACGTGCTGGCAGTTGGAAGTAGCGCTGGGGACTCTGAAATGGGGATGGTGGGTCAGTGAGAGGCCTCGCACCCTGACAAACAGCACGGCCCCAGTTGCTGAGTGTTTGCCTCCCCAGGCACTGTCCTCAGCACTGTACCTGAACTTCTCACTTGATCTTTACTATAAACTTCTGGGAGGTGGGTTGGAACTCAGATCCCCAGCAGGGTTCACAGGGCCTGATCCGCCCCCGCCCCACATCCTGCCCCATCTCCTACCTTTGTGCTGCCAACTCACAGAGCTCCGACCTTACCCACTTCTTTGTCTTCCTCATTCCCTCCGTTAGGCCTTTACCCTTGCTGTTCCCTCTGCTTGGAACCACACCGCCCCCCCACCATCTTTGCAAGGACATCTCCATCTGGCTTCCAAGTCTCAACTCAAATATCACCTCCTCTGAAAGGCCTCTCATTCCACCCCCTCTAAGCAGCCTTCCGTCCCTGTCTGTCCTGTTGCTCTGTTGACTTTCCTTCACAGCACTTGTCACCATCTGATTATCTGTGTGTTTGTTAAGTTGTTTATTGCCTGTTCCCCACCACTGCCCCCGCCTCAGCTAGGATGTTAGGAACAGTCCTGTCCACCACAGGGTCCCCAGCACTGAGCACGCTGCCTGGCGCATAGTCGCTCAAAAATATTTGTTGAAGGAAGGAATACATTTTATTGGGGGATGCCTGGAAATCAGGAATGGCCTTCTAAAGGGGCTGATATTTAACTACACACTGAGAGTTCACTGCAGGGGGTGAGCATGGCATGAGCAAGGGCCCTGAGGTAGAAGGCATGAGCCCATTAAAAAAAAATTGTTATTGTTGTTTCATCTCCTAGTTTATTAACTAGCCACAGGCCACCTAGGTGACAGAGGTAGTCTCGTTCCTCTAATATTTTAGTTTTAAAAGTATGATTACCATAACCCAACTAAGTACCAGCTATGTATACCAACGTATTCCTTTCCATAGAATTCAGGATAGGTCAGGGATTCAGTTAACTGGAGTGTGGGGCCCCAAATGGGGGGCACTGTGGAAACAGGGCTGGAGAGCGAGTTCGAGTTTGTATCAGTTAGAAATGAGTCAGCTTAGAGAAATAGACATCTCCCAACAACAGTGGCTTTAACACAATAGGGCTTTTTTTTAACCATGTAAAATAAATCTAGAGCTAGGCATTGGGGATTGGTGTGGTAGTTGCGTTGTTGCTTTTGCCCTTAAAACCTCATGATCTCAAGATGGCTGCCGTGGCAGGAAGAAGGAGCAGGGAAGAAAGGCAAAAGATGTCTGCCTCCTAAGTCAGTCCTCTTTCCTGGAAGCTCTACCCAGCAACTTCTGCTTATCTCCCACTAGCCAGAACAAATGGCCACCTTAGCTGTAAAAGAAGCTGGGAAATGAAGTTTTCTAGCCTGGAATGTTGCCACACAGAGTTCCACTTATAAGGAAGAAAGGAGAGACTGGTGTTTGGTGGGCAACTAGACAACTCTGCCAAGGTCAGAGCTTTAGAGGGTTTGAAGGTCAGGCTGTGAAGTCAGGACTTGACTCTGGAAGCAGCAGCGAGCTGGGGCTGATGTGGTCAGAGTGGATTCTTGGAAGATGAACTCAGCAGCATGTGGGGGCTAGATTATGAGGCAATGAGACCCCTTAGGACAGCTCTGCAGGGCCCCACCTCTGCCTGTCACATCCCTTCAAGACTCAGGGGAATGAAAACAATACTGGAGAGAAACACAAAACAAACTAAAAAGTCCACCAGTGAGGTGAGAGCTCTGTGGGCCCGTTACACAGCAAGTCAAAGATGCAGGTCTGACGTGGAACTAACTCCAGTCAAAGGAAGTTGAGAACTGATTTAGTGTGACACCGTCTATGCCTCCCCAACCCCATCCCAAAACAGTACGCTGTATTTTCTACAGATGCATGTATGTGTGCATTTACATAGAAAAAGGCCTAGAAGTTTATACACCAAACTGATGTCAAGGTTTGGGGAGAGGGATAGAATTGGGGCATGGGAGGGGTTTCAAGGGAAATGTTGGGCTTCTCTGTAACACTTGAAGTTTTGCTTTCTATCGTGTTTCTTTTCCCAGTTTTACTTCTTGTATCACTTAACATGTTCAGCCTAACTATACTGAGGTGTAATTGAAGTGAAATAAACTGCACATATTTCAGGTGTGCCATATGATCAGTTGTGACGTATGTATACATCCATAAAACCATCACCCCCATCAAGATCGCAGACATTTCCAGCACACCCAACAGCACATCCCTCCCCCACCTCCCCTCTCCCAGGCAGCGGCCGACCTGCCTCTTTTCATTATAGATTAGCTTACAAGTTCTGGAATTTTATATAAGTGGAATCATTTAGTATGTACTTTTTTTAGCTTAGCTTCTTTCATAGCATAATGATTTTGTGATTTATCCATATTTTTGCACCTATTAGTAGTTCATTCCTTTTTATTGCTAAATAGTATTCCACTGTACAGCTATATACCATAGTTTGTTTATCCATTTACCTATTGATGGACATTTGGATTGTTTCCAGTTGTTGACTATTACTAATAAAGCTGTTGTGAACATTTGTATACAAGTCTTTGCATGGACACAAGTTTTCATTTCTTTTGAGTGAACACCTAGGTGTAGAATGGCTGGGTCATATGGGAAGTGCTTGTTAAGACACTGCCAAACTGTTTTCCAAAGAGGCTGCACCATTTTACATTCCCACCATTTGCCCTACATTCTGACAATACTTGGTTTGGTCTGTCTTTTTGATTTTAGCCAATTTAGTGGGTGTGGCTTTAATTTGCATTTCCCTGATGAGTAATGATGTTGAGCATCTTTTCATGTGCTTATTGATCATTTGTGTACCTTCTTTGGAGAAATAGCTTATCAAATCTTTAGCCCATTTTTAATTGGGTTGTCTTTTTATTAGTGAGTTGTAGGAGTTCTTTTTTATTTATTTATTTTTTAAAGTTTTTTTCTTTTTTTTGGTTGCGTTGGGTCTTCATTGCTACGCTTGGGCTTTTCTCTAGTTGTGGCGAAGGGGGGCTACTCTTTGTTGCGGTGCGCAGGCTTCTCATTGCGGTGGCTTCTCTTGTTGCGAAACACGGGCTCTAGGTGCACAGGCTCAGTAGTTGTGTCTTGTGGGCTCTAGAGTGCAGGCTCAGTAGTTGTGGCACATGGGCTTAGTTGCTCCGTGGCATGTGGGATCTTCCCTGACCAGGGTTCGAACCCATGTCTCTGCACTGGCAGGCGGATTCTTAACCACCACGCCACCAGCAAAGCCCAGAGTTCTTTATATGTTCTGGATACCAGTCTTTTGTCCACTGTAAGTGTTACAAATAGTTTCTCTCAGTCCGTGTCTTACCTTTTTTTTCTCAGTAGTGTTTCAAAGAGCAAAAGTTTTAATTTTGATTGAAATCCAATTTATCATTTGTTTCCTTTTATATTTTGCACTTTTTTAATACAAAAAAGAACTTTTGAGAAACTGTTAAGAAACTTTTGTTTGCGCTAAGGACACTCAGATTTTCTCCTCTTGTATCACTTTACATTTTTTTACAGGATAACACAGTCATGGATTATTGTTTAATTTTAAATTAACTTTTAAAAAGTAAATAAATGAACTTTTTAAAACTGGGAAGAACCTTTAAAATGGGTATTAAAAGAGTACATACGACATAATTACGCTCTTACAATGTACAAAAGCTGTGCTGGTAGGGACTTCCCTGGTGATCCAGTGGTTAAGACTGCAAGCTTCCACTGCAGGGGGCGTGGGTTCAATCCCTGGTCTGGGAACTAAGCTCCTACATGCTGCGTGACCCAGCCAAAAAAAAAAAAACAAACCCAACAACAGCTGTGCTGGTAGAAGGCAGGATAGTGGTCACCCTGGACAGGGGCCAGTATATGGGAGATGCTTCTGGGGAGCTGGGAATGTTCCCTTTCTTGATTTGGGTCCTGGTTAAGATGTTTGTTAAGTTTGTGAAAAATGTATCTAGCTGCAAACTTACAATTCATATTCTATGTGTTTCTACTTATTTTCCAGGATTGTGTACAGCTGAATCAGTACACACTGAAGGACGAAATTGGAAAGGTAAATAACCCAGGAGCCAGGCTGGTTTTCCATACCTGCCAAGGATGTCTCAGATACTGTGGAGGGAACCCACAGATTTGGGAGTGGGAGAGGAGTCCTTGGAGATGAGGCTGGGAGGGGGAGGGTTTTGTCATTTATGGTCCATCTGTTTTGTTTTATTTTGTTTTGTTTTTATAACGTACTGTGTTTCTACAAAAGCTCACAAAGCTTCCAGGGAAATTCCATATCACCAACATTGGTGTTGGCTTTTTTTCTCCTTAAGGTACTCTCCCATCTGTTTTTGCTTTTATATCAGCCAATGGGCAGTATCATTGCAAGGGTCAAAAACTCAAATGCCAGTAGAGAGCAAGTGAATAATATAAATGAGGAAAACATGCTAGGTATAAGACAATAGGGAGTGGTGAGGACTGTGGCAAACTGTTGACATGTGGAAATGATTATGGCTCCATATCCGTATCAGAATCTGGATTTTTATATCTGACCTGTTTTAGAATGTTGGCCACCAATTCAAACTTTCTAAAAACTGCAGATCCAACAACATACAGGGTGGATTTTGCCAATGGGCTGCCAGTTTGCAAGCTCTGTATTAGGGTCCTCATTTTGCAGATCGTAACTTCTGGATAGTATGTCACAGGCATCTCCCTTTATCCAGGGCTCCTATGGCGTGGTCAAGCTGGCCTACAATGAAAACGACAATACCTACTACGTGAGTATCCACATCCCCCTCCCTGCCCCCATCCTTGTCCAAAGAAAAAGGCTCCTTTCTAGCACTTGCCTTCCTGGAAGGTTTTCTTAGCTGTTGACTCATTTTATGCTTAGGTCATGTTTATTCTGTGCATTAGGAAGGAAGTGGGGAAATGGGGAGGTGAAGTGATTGGCTCAGGAAAATTGAGTGAATAAATTCAGCAAACGTCTCCTATCCTTACTCTGGGCTACCCTTTCTACATCCTCCATAGCCCTAAGAACTGGGTGGTAGTGAGACAAACTGCCATGTGGCTGAGACTTTGAAATCAGTCCAATGTGGGTTCAAATCCTTGCCCTCCCATGTGCCAATTATGTGTCCTTGGACAAGTGACATAAATGCTGAAACTCAGTTTCCCCATGTGTAAAATGTCCCTTGCCCATCACTCCAGCTCACTTGTGTCTTGATTCAGTGGTAGCGAATCCCAAGGTTTGTGGCCTCCCAGCTGGGAGAGCTGACCTGGAACCTTGGAAGTACCCTCCGGCCTGGAGGGACCCCAGGACTCCAGCTTCCACACAACCTGTGGAGTTGACCCATTCCAGTGACAAGGTGCTCACTACATTGTCCTGCGGCTGCTGGGGCACTGACAGCTTGGGCAGGCCTAGGAGTGGAAGGAACTCTCCCTCCACCCTCCTACCCATTTTAACCAGGTTGTGGGGTCTTTCCTCCCACAGGCAATGAAGGTGCTGTCCAAAAAGAAACTGATCCGACAGGCGGGCTTTCCACGTGAGTTTGTTGGGCCAGAGCCTTTGTTCTTAGGTGCAGGGGCTGGGGCAATACAGAGAAGACCCACTGAATGATGTCCCCTGCAGAGGTGTCCTGGGCGGATTCCCCTAAGACAGCATTGGGCCTCCTGCTGACGTTTTAAAATTCATTTTCTTTTAAAAATATTTATTGAAGTAATATTGGTATCAAGTAAAAAGAATCCCTCAGAGGAAAACAGTTTGACTGTTCCTCAAAAAGTTAAACATGCTGTGACCATATGACCCAGCAATTCTACTCCTAGGCATATATACCCAAGAGAATTGAAAACACATGTTCACACAAGCTCGTACGTGAAGGCTCATAGTAGCACTATTCATAATAGCCAAAATGTAGAAACAACCCTAAATGTCTGTCAACGGATGAATGAATAAACAAAAGGTGGTCTGTCTAGTCAGTGGAATATTATTCAGCCATAAAAAGAAATTAAATTCTTATACATGCTGCAACGCAGATGACCTTGAAAACATGATGCTAAATGAAAGAAGCCAGACAAAAAAGGCCACATATTGTATGATTCCACTTACGCGCAATGTCCAGAATAGGTAAATCCGCAGAGGCAGCAGATTAGTGATTTCCAGGGGCTAGGGTTAAAAGGGAGTGGGGACTGACTGCTAATAGGTATGGGTTTTTTTGTGGGGGAGTTGAAAATGTTCAAGACTTAGTGGTGAGGGACTTCCCTGGTGCCACAGTGGTTAAGAATCCGCCTGCCAATGCAGGAGACACGGGTTTGATCCCTGCTCCGGGAAGATCCCACATGCCACAGAGCAACAAAGCCCGTGTGCCACAACCACTGAGCCTGTGCTCTAGAGCCCACGAGCCACAAGTATGGAGCCCGCTCGCCACAACTACTGAAGCCCGTGCACCCTAGAGCCCGCGTGCCACAACTACTGAGCCTGCGTGCTGCAACTACTGAAGCCCGTGCGCCTAGAGCCCATGCTCCACAAAAGAAGCCACTGCAGTGAGAAGCCCGTGCACTGCAACGAAGGGTAGCCCCTGCTCGCCGCAACTAGAGAGAAAGCCTGGTGCAGCAAGACCCAATGCAGCCAAAAATTAAAAAAAAAAAGACCTAGTGGTGATGGTTTCACAACCTTGTGAATGTACTAAAAACCATTAAATTATGTATTTTAAAATGATGAATTAAAAAAATTGAAATACCATAAGGTATTTCAATTATATCTACAAAAATGCAAAAGAACAGAAGGGTGTGTAATGGAGATCAACAGTTTCTTGCTGTACTCCTCCCTCTCCCTAGAGGCAGCCCCCACTTTTAGCTCTTTTAGGAGCTGGTAGTTACTGCATGTGATCAGGTGTAGGTGAGCATATGCTGCTCCAGCATAAGCTCCCTGCCAGCAGTGCTGAGCAAAATGTTGGCTTGAGCTGAAAAGAGAAAGTGGATAAGAAGAAACATAAATCCCAAAACCCTGTCCTATCACCAGGACCCTGGTTTATCCTGCTTATCTGAACTGAGCCAGTTAATATCCTTGTGCCATTATTTCTTGATTTATTAATTTTTGACATTTACTTCTGACTTCCTCTGACGATGACTTAAACCACTCCTTTCCTCCATTTCCCTAACCAGGCAATGAGGTGATACTACGATGTTCAGCCCCTTTGTTGTTACTACCCTTGTCACTTTCTTCCTTGTTATAGCAGATGCAGCAAGTATCTTTCCTTTGAACTTGTCTTGCCTCTGTTCACATCCCACTCTGACACCTGCACCTCTGCTTTTACTTTTCCAAGGCTGGCACATCCACATGCTGTTCTGTGAGTCACACTTAGATCCTTACTTACATATAATATGCAGTGTAAGTGTTTTGACTGTGGACCTTTCCATCACTGTGACCTTTTGACTATCAGTCACTGCAGGGCCAAGCAAGTCCTTTGTTTTTTCTCTCATCAGCTCTTACTTCTTTTCCTATCCTGGACTTTATTTTATATCTCTGCTACTTCCATGAGTTATGGAGGTGAAGGATAATGTTTTTGTCCATCTTATGGAGTGGGAAAACTGAGCTCCAGAGAGGGGAATATTGAGATTGCTGAACTAGACCTCAGACTTCTTTTCCTTTACCTCTGTGAACTCTTGATTCTCACTGTGGCCTGGGGAGTGGGACAGGAAGGAGAGAATTAACAGAAGTCTGGGCAAGGGGACTGGGTCTTCAGTGCTTCCAGCAGCAGAGGAGTCAGATGAAGAGAAGGCTGTTTAAAGCCCCTGGTGGGGGACTTGCCTGGTGGTGCAGTGATTAAGAATCTGCCTGCCAGTGCAGGGGACACGGGTTCGATCTCTGCTCCGGGAAGATCCCACAACTACTGAGCCTGCGCTCTAGAGCCCGTAAGCCACAACTACTGAGCCAGTGCGCCACATCTACTGAAGCCCACGTGCTCTAGGGCCTGCGTGCCGCAACTACTGAGCCCACGTGCTGCAACTGCTGAAGCCTGTGCGCCTAGAGCCCATGCTTCTGCAACAAGAGAAGCCACTGCAGTGAGAAGCCTGTGCACCGCAAAGAAGAGTAGCTCCCGCTCGCTGCAACTAGAGAAAGCCTGCGTGCAGCATCGAAGACCCAACACAGCCAAAATAAATAAATAAGTGAATAAAGACCCCTGTGTGACATCAGCCATTCCAGCCCTTCTGAGAGCCCCCCACTTCATTTGTCCTGCCTACAGTCCCCCTCTGCAGAGGAAAGTCTCTTTGCCTTGACTCTGGGATGGTTCATGTCTCCTCCAGGTCGCCCGCCTCCCCGAGGGACCCGGCCAGCCCCCAGGGGCTGCATCCAGCCCAGGGGCCCCATTGAGCAGGTGTACCAGGAGATTGCCATCCTCAAGAAGCTGGACCACCCCAACGTGGTGAAGCTGGTGGAGGTGAGGTGGGGAGACACGGAGGAGAGAGGGAGGCATGGTGATGGTTCAGCCCTGTCTCTGTTATTATCAAAATGCCATACCACTGGTTTCCAGGGAGAGCCACATCACATCAAACAGCCTGTTGCAGGGCTGAGTGGTAGTTATTTCTCCAGGCTCCTTCACCCTGTTATTTTGTGTAATCCTTACCCCTCGCTCGGACTATTACTTCCATTTTATAGACGAAGGAATTGGGGCTCAGAGGGATACTGAGGCTTGCCCTTCACCTGTTTCTCTCTTTTTGGAGCTGGTTCTCCTTCTACTATACGTACGTGTAGTTGTAGCACAAAAGCAGCCATTTGCATGTAAACAAATGGGCCTGGCTGTGTTTCAATAAAACTTTACTTTCAGAAACAGGGGAGGGCCAGATTTGGCCCGTACGCTGTAATTTGCCAACCCCTGCTCTAGATCTCACACTTTGTGGCCTCAAGACCCTTTTTATGCTCTTAAAAATAATTGAAGAATGCAGAAAACTTTTGCTTATGGGGGTTATGTTTATTAATATTTATCACATTAGAATTTAAAACTGAGAAGCTAAACAAATTTTTAATTCATTTAAAAACAACAATAATCCTACACATTAACGTAAGTGATTTTTTCAAAGAAAAATAACAGAACTCTAGGTAGGCAAGTGCCTGGGTCTGACTTTTCCTCGAAGGGCAGAGCTTAGGGTTCCAGGTTGGCTGTCCCAGGCCTCTGCCTAGGATGCATCCCTTTCTCAGGGCTCTTGTCCTGTGACTCTTAGATGACTAGGGAAGGTGAGTGTGGTATGGGAAGAGGTGGGAGGACCAGTCTAGCCAAGGAGTCTGTCTTTGTTTCTTCCCAAAAGAAGAGAGATGGTGGCTGCAGGCTATCTCCACCTGTCACACCGAGTTTCACAATTTCAACTCACTGATGCTTGAGTTGGCCATCTTAGAGGAAGCCCAAGGGCACTTGGTTAGCGCATGTGTCTGGGTCCTGGCAGGATCTCCCCTCTCCCTGGTGCCCTGTGGTGTGTGGGCTCCCCACCCAACAAGACTCTGCCAGCTTACCTGTTCATTCATTCACCAGACGTTTCCTGAGCACCTACTAGGTGCCTAGTCCTGTTAGAGGGCACCAAGGGGGCAACCAAGGTGGATACAACATGGTGCCTGCCCTTTGGAGAAAGGAAGATAGAAATAGTGATAAAATGAAAGCAGGAAGGCCGTAAAAGAGAGAAAGAAAGTGCTGTGGCAGTTCCAGGCAGGGAGACATCATTTCCTGCCAGGGCAGGGGGAATGGGGACAGGATTTGAATTTTCACCCTGATGACCAGTCCGTCGTCTCCTAGGAGACAGGTGGGATTCTTATTCAAGCTGAGACATTTTCCAGGGGAGGAATCTGCCCCCTCCTTTTCGTAACCTCCTTTCTGGGTATTTAGGACCCTTGAGGATTGGGCTAGAATGCGCTTATTTTCCAGATGGCCATTTGGATCACACACTGGGTTTTTTCCTGTGCCCTTCATCTTAACTAGGAAAAACGGTGGAAAGCGCAGCCCTCCCATTGGCAAATGCAGTCATGTGGATGATGCTTCCTCCCTGCTCATACCTTTTCTCCCTCTTCCTCTCTCCTGCTCTTCATCTCCGGCCTGTTCCATGTGGCTATGCCAACAGGTCCTGGATGACCCCAATGAGGACCATCTGTACATGGGTAAGAGAGCCCTTACTTTCTGCCACCCTTGCTCAGGCAGCTGCTCCTGCCAAAGCCCAGGGGTGCTCTCCAGGCAACCCCTGCCCCTGGCATCTCCCACCCTTTCCTGCTCCAACTGGGCCCCACACAGAAGGCTGCACCCCTGGTTCAAAGCAGGAGGTGGAATGGAGTTCTTGCTGGGACTTTATCTGGGTGTCCTATTCATCCATTTGCAGATATTTATTGAGTACCTGCTGTGTGTTGGACACCATTCTAGGCACGAAGGTTGCAGTGATGAGTACGAAAGATGAGGCCCTTGCTCTTATGAAGCTGGTATTCTAGTCAGGGAAGACAGATAGTCAACAACTACAGTCGGCCCTCCGTGTCCACGGGTTCTGCATCTGCAGATTCAACCAAGTGTGGATCGAAAATACTAAAAAGAAAAAATTTCAGAATGTTCCAGAAAGTAAAACTTGACTTTGCAAAAAGTAAAAATGCGCTGGCAACTATTTACATAGCATTTATATTGTATTAGATATTATACGTAATCTAGAGATGGTTTAACGTATGGGGAGGATGTGCATAGGTTATGTGCAAATACTGCACCATTTCTTATAAGGAACTTGAGCATCCGTGGATTTTGGTATCCACGGGGGTTCCTGGAACCAATTGCCCACGGATCCTGAGGGAAGACTGTAAATAAAGCAGATAATCAACTTCAGATAGATACTCTGAAGAAGATTAAACAGGGTGATGTGAGAGAGAGATGGAGGGGCCACGGCAGAGAAGAGGTGACCATTTAGCACCTGAATATCAAGGACACAGCCCTGTTGCATCTGAGGAAGAGCATTCCAGGCAGAGGAAACAGCAGGTACAAAGGCCCCAAGGCTGGTGAGAGCTTAGTGTGTTTGAGAAAAATGGGACTGCAGCAGAGAAGACCAGGGAGGGGGGTGGGGATGAAGATGGAGGGCCTGGGAGGCCATGATGGGGCATTTGGACCCTTGAGGGGCCATTGAAGGGTCTGGGCCCTGAACACTGAAATGGAAGCACTCAGGTATGTCCTCAGAGACCTCGTTTTTAGAAAATGATGAGGACATGGGGCAATTCTCAGTCAGTTCCCAGCATAAGCACTGATGAGGGAAGGAAGTGCAGGACTAATTCAAAGCTGGACAGCAGACTCTCAGGCCCAGGAAGGCGTGATCAACAGGTCACGTGTCCTGCTGTTGTCTGGCTTGGGTAGGCGTTCAGACTAGCGTATTAGCGTATGCATTTCGCGCGGGTACACATGACAGCCGGGAGGGGTGTTAAGGAGATGAGTGGTATGGGCAGGGCCAAGCCCAGCCTGTCTCCGGGATGAGCACAGGGTGATCCTTTGCTGCACAGGCAGCGGTTAATCATAAATAATGGGTCTGGTCTGGAACTAGAGCTCAGAGCTCAATTTCCCCTACTGTAGTTGCCATGGTTCAATTCCAAGGATGATGTCGTTGCTTAGGACATTTTATTTTTCATCACCCCCCCCAACCCAGGTTTTTATTATGAAAAATGTTAAAGTTGAAAGAAGAGTACAATGAGTACCTGTATGCCTACCGCCCAGATTCAACAGTTAGTAATTTTTGTCATATTTGCTTTATCAGTCTAGCCACCCACCCATCCATTTCTCTGTATATATTTTTAAATTTTATTTATTTACTTATTTATTTTTGCTGTGTTGGGTCTTCGTTTCTGTGCGTGGGCTTTCTCTAGTTGCAGCGAGTGGGGGCCGCTCTTCATCGCGGTGCGCGGGCCTCTCACTGTCGCGGCCTCTCTTGTTGCGGAGCACAGGCTCCAGACGCGCAGGCTCAGTAGTTGTGGCTCACGGGCCTAGTTGCTCCGCGGCATGTGGGATCTTCCCAGACCAGGGCTCAAACCCATGTCCCCTGCATCGGCAGGCAGACTCTCAACCACTGCGCCACCAGGGAAGACCTCTCTGTGTTTTTTTTGCTGAACCACCCAAGAGTAAAAGTAGCAGACATCTTGACCCTTCAACCCCTAAACATTTTGGCCTGCATCTCCTACATGATCACAATAATCCTACCGTTATTGCACCTGGAAAAGTTAATGCCAGTTCCTTAAGAGCATCTAGTGTGCAGGCCATATTCCAATTTTAGAACTTTAAAAACATTTTAGAAGGTACACATGAACAACATCAGATATAACTTTAAAAAATTGTGAAACATTCATATAATAAAAATATGGACATCACAGAATCATAATTTCTCAAAATGTGGTACCAACACCACTTTAAATATATGAGATGATTTTAGGTGGTATTTGGACCAACATTTAAAAAATGTTTTAGGTTTAATTTATCATTGCATAGGAAAAACTATAACCAGCACACTAAACTCATGATTTCCTGGATATTATTACCCGGGATAAGGCTAAAAGTTTTAATACTAAGTCAATTTAAGGAAAAGTGTGAAATAAACAATAGTTTACATGGTATATAGATATGGCCAGATTATAAAAATGGTAGGCAAACAAGTGAAGTTTGGGGAAATATAAAAGAAATCATAAAATGTAAAAGATAATTTTTGGCCCAGAATGGCATCCCCAGCATAATTTGCTCACTTGGGGCCCCAGACCTGACACTGAATGGCTTTGGGCTGTTTCTGAGGAGATGGGTCGTTCTTTCAACAAACATTACAGTTTGTCAGGCCCTATTCTAGGCTCTTCAAGGAATGAAACTCAAGCCCCCACCCCCCCACCCCCGCTCCCTCAGGGCACTTCATTGCTCTGGTGAGGATGGACAGACACACTCAGACCTAAGTATTAGGCATCGGCTTCCAAGGTGACAATATCATGGGAAGAAGCTAACCTGAGCAGGGTCACGGGAGTCAGGAGTTCCAGGTTGGGGAATTGGGAAACAGAGTGGCTCCTCGAGATGCCTCACTGAGGTGACATTTGTGCAGGACAGTGGAGACCAGATGGCAGAGGACATTTCACACCACTATAAAACTCTTCCTTTTACTCTGAGCGAGAAGGGAGCCCCTTGAGGGTTTTGAGCCGAGGAGTTGAATGAGCGTGTAAAGAATGTGACCCAAGCCTCAAAGAAGAGTTTCCTAAGCCATTTGGACCAGGCACCTTCATGGACAGAGTTTTTCACTTCTTGAGGTGGCAGTGTGGGAAGGAGCCATGCGATTTTGGTATGTGATTCCAGCGGTTTTGAAAAAAAATCCCGACACTGTTATTTTTTAGTTTCCAGCCACAGCTGTGTGTGGTGAGGACAGACAGGGCAGTCTGTGAAGCCTGGTTGCAGGTAGCAGCAAGGGTTCTGCAACTGCAGGCCTGACCCTCAAAGGGTAGAGAATACGACTGGTATTTCTTGGGGTTAAAAACTTTGCACCACTGCTCGGCTCCAGGAGCGGTTAAACTGTAAGTGACTGAAAATAGACCTGTTTCAACAGGCCAGCTTCCCTCATGCCAACCGAGTTATAGTGCTTGGGAGGAAGCACAGAAATTCATGAAGCAGCTCTTGAAAGTTAAGTTTACATAACCAAGGTGGGTAAGAGAGAGCTGACGGGACCAGCGCTCCTGTCGGTGGGAGCCTTACCTTCAGCGCCATTACTTCTGCTTCTAACCACAGCCTGAAGCCACAGCAGATTTCCCCTAACTACGGTTTGGCCAACACTGGTTGATGAATGTGAAAACAGGGTGGGGCCCTGGGGGAGTTAAGTTCCTTTTCAGGTCAGAATCTTTAAGCCCTCTTTTTGTCTGAGGAGCTGGCTCTTTCCCCTTGGCCACCTCAGCCTTTGGACAACCTTTGAAACAACCCTTCTTCCATAAGAAGCTCCAATGTGGGTAGATGCTTCCAGAAGACAGACAATTCCAAAGTCATCCTCCACTGGATTTTGAAATCCACTGTGCTGTTTTTTTCATTTCCTAAGGTACAGCTTCATATTCCCAGTTATATTTGTACAAGCAGAACAAAATTAAAATAACTACACCACATGACCCAGCAGTGCCACTCCTAAGTATATACCCCAAAGAATTGAAAACAGATAGCCACACAAATACTTAACATGAAAGTTCATAGCAGCATTATTCATAATAGCCAAAATGTGGAAATAACCTAAATATCCATCAGTTGATGGATGGATGAACAAAATGTGGCATATCCACACCATGGAATATTATACAGCCATAAAAAGGAACAAAGTACTGATACATGATACCACATGGATGAACCTTGAAAACATGCTAAGTGAAAAAGCCAGTTACCAAAGGTTGCATATTGTATGAGTCCACGTATATGAAATGTACAGAATAGGCAAGTCTATGGAAGCAGAAAGCGGATTAGTGGTTGCCAGGGGGCTAGAGGGAGGCACAGAGTTTCTTTTTAGGGGCTGAAAATGTTCTGGAAGTAGATAGAGGCGATGCTTTCACTGGAGGCAGTGGAATACTAAATGCCACTGAATCATGCATTTTAAAATAGTATAACATTCTGAAAATTTCACCTCAACTTTTAGAAATGCAAAAAATAACCCACCCCCCCAACAACAAAAAAAACTGTGCATTCCCTGAATATGATTTATGTAATACTTGATGGTTTGGGGGCGGTCACCACATACACAGGGCTGGGAGGAAGCTGGCAGGGAGTGAGGCATTTGTACGTCGCACATGACTGTGAGTCAAGAAGGGCCCATTTAGGAGGAATAGGATGAGTTGGCCTTTGAGGTGGTGGGGAGATCTCCATCCCCCACCTCAAGCTCCAAGTCTTGGTTTGGATTGAGAATCACAGGAAAGGGTTTGAGGGCCAGCTGACCACAGAGTGCTGAAGAGTTGGAACAATGTTCTCCTATTTATTTATTTATTTATTTATTTTTGGCTGCGTTGGGTCTTTGTTGTGGTGCGCGGGCTTCTCATTGTGGTGGCTTCTCTTGTTGCAGAGCACGGGCTCTAGGCGTGCGGACATCAGTAGTTGCAGCACGCAGGCTCAGTAGTTGTGGCACACAGGCTTAGTTGCTCCGTGGCATATGAGATCTTCCCGGACCAGGGATCGAACCCGTGTCCCCTGCATTGGCAGGTGGATTCTTAACCACTGCGCCACCAGGGACGTCCTATGCAACAATTCTTGATGTAGCCTGGCAGCTTGGAAAATGTGAGAGTGGTCATCGAAACCTGTTCTTGCTGGTTCTTGAATTGAAACTTTGCTAGGGTTCAGAAGTCCTCTAGGGTTACTTCTTTGTGCCTAAGTAAATTGATGTTTGGGTTGTGTCCCCTTAGACCTGTTCTGTGGCATAAGGTGGCTCAGGACCTGGGTGTGAGTGAGAGGACATAGTTTAGCATCAGTTAGATCCCTGGGAGTCACCCCCACCCCCCAGGTATGAGAGGAAGATGAAAGGAGTCCAGGAGCCGCCCCCACCTGTCTCGGGTCTTCCTGCTTTGTTTTCTCTGGTAGAGGGTCCTCAGCTGTTTGAGGACTAGAAGTACAGCCAGGCTGGGGTCCCAGGGATACCAGAAATCTCTGACCCCTAGCCTCCTCATGGGAACTTAGAAAAGCAGAACCTTCCATGGTTTTGGTTCAGTGGACTGTTCCTCGCCCCAGCCCCAATGTTAGTTTCAGTGCTTCTTGGTGTTTCTAGGGGTGGTTGGGAGTTGGGGAGGAGCGGGAGGAAGATGGATTTCCAAATTCCCAGTGTAACCATTCACCCCCTTCTCTATCCTACAGTGTTTGAACTGGTCAACCAAGGGTGAGTGTCCCCATTCCCAGCAGGTGTGATGCTTGAAGCTTCTTGAGCTGCAAAGCTGAGTGAGGTGGTGAGAGAGGGCAAAGGCCAGCGTGTCTGGTTTGCTTTTCATGCATGTATCGACTTTTCAGGCCTGTGATGGAAGTGCCCACCCTCAAACCGCTCTCTGAAGACCAGGCCCGTTTCTATTTCCAGGATCTGATCAAAGGCATCGAGTACTGTAAGTGGGGCCTGTGGGAGGACTCTCACCCAGGGGGTGCTTAGCATTTCCAGGTAGTGGATGGAAGGTGGAGGGTTTCCTATTTCCCTCCTGGAGCACAGGGAGGTGTGCGGGAAGAAGAACTGTCTGAGCTGCAGAGAGACCTGCTGGGGCCATGCCTCCTGCGAGCAGAAACCCTTCTTCCTGCCACACAGAAAAATTAAGAGCAATAGTGTTAGTGACTGTTTATCCAGCACTTTCTATGTGTCCCAAGCACTGTTAAGTGCCTTGCATCTTCCCTTATTCCCAACAACCCTGGGATTCTTTTAATCTCCTGGAACCTTAGTTCCTCATCTGTAAAATGGGAATAAAATATCTCTCGCCAGGTCGGCAATCCGCCAGGACATCAGTAGTTCTGACTGGCAGGGTGTCCTTTCTGCCTCTGGTTGTTAAACATGTTGACTCATACCCTTTGCCTATTACATAGGATTGTTGTGAGATTGAAATGGGGTGAATGGGAAGCACTTAACACAGGGCAAGGCCTCAGACTGGGCATTCAGCAAAGTCAGCTGCTGCTCCTATTACCAATGTCATCATTTCATCATCACCCTAGAAGTGCAGTTGGGTCTTCCAAGCCATAGGACTGTCCTCTCCCATGAGCTGACATCCAGGCAGGAACAGTTAGCCAAGTCCTCAGTCCTGTTGTGCTTCACACTTCAGATTGACCTGCTCCAGTCATTGTTGGTTTGGTGTTCAGGTCGAGTGGTGGCGTTAGTAAATGAAAAGATGTTTGTCACAAGTCTTGAGGCTTCTAGCTGGGAGCCAAGCTCAACAAAAACTCTCCACGCTCACATGACTTCGACTGTAGCAGGCGGTTACCAATTGCTGTTGGCAGTCAGTGTTTCACCTCCTCAGCTTGGAGGATGGGACAACTTCCTTAGAGACACTCCCCTTATCTTTCAGAGCTGTGGGTGTTCAGCAGGTTTGAGAGGGGAAGGCTGGGAAGGGCCTGGGACCCTGGGAGAACAGAGAGGTTCCTGCCTGTGTCTCTGAGCTGTGTGGGCCACATGGAGCTCCTCACGTGGTTTTCCTGCCCCCCTCTCTCCCATCCCGCCCCCAGTACACTACCAGAAGATCATCCACCGGGACATCAAACCTTCCAACCTGCTGGTTGGAGAAGATGGGCACGTCAAGATCGCGGACTTCGGCGTGAGCAACGAGTTTAAGGGCAGCGACGCCCTCCTCTCTAACACTGTGGGCACTCCCGCCTTCATGGCGCCTGAGTCGCTCTCGGAGACCCGGAAGATCTTCTCTGGGAAGGTAGGTTTGACCCTGCCTGCAATGAGGAGTTCTGCCTGTGTTACGGTCCTTTCAGCTGTAAGTGACAAAAACGCAACTCACTGGCTTAAACAGTGAATCCATTGGACCATGTGAATGAGGAGCGGGGTGCGTTTGTTTTCAGGCTTGGCTAGATACAGGAATTCAAAGAGGAATCCATCTCTCCATCTCTTAGCTCTGTTTTCCTTTTTAAAAAAAAAATTTTGTCTGCACCACGTGGCACACGGGATCTTACTTCCCCGGCCAGGGATGAACCTGTGCCCCCTGCAGTGGAAGCGTGGAGTCTTAACCACTGGACCACCAGGGAAGTCCCCTCAGCTCTGTTTTCCTGAATTGGTTTCCTCCCCGGGTGGATGGTCATCAGCAGCTCCAGACTACTTTCTACCAGTTTACCAGCCTCAATAGAAAGCGCTTTTTTTTTTAATGAAGAGCTCCAGTGAAAATCCTGGGATTGGCTCTGATTGGCCCAGTGTGGGTCATGTGCCCATCCTTGAACCAATCACTGTGCCCGGGGGAAGTGTTGCTCTCATTGGCCAGGCCTGGGTCCTGTGCCCACCCAGAGGCATGGGGTTTGGGGAGCAGGAATAGTCTCACCCAAACTCCCATGGACTGAGCAGTCAAGAAGACGTGGTTCCCCAAAGAAAAGCTGAAGGATTGGATGCTGGACAGGTGAAAGCATTAGACGCCCTTTACTGCCCCTTGGCCCCTCACACGGAGCTCTTTGTCTTGCAGGCGCTGGATGTTTGGGCCATGGGTGTGACGCTGTACTGCTTTGTGTTTGGCCAGGTAACAGGGTGGGGTGTCCTGTATCCTGGGTGTTGTGGGTTGCCCCCTTGGATTAATAGTTATCTCTCCTTGCCGGGAGATAGAACTTATTCACTTAAAAAGTTATTTCATTTTATTTCCACCATTAGACCTGAATATGAAAAAAGATGCCTTTCCAGATATACATAGCTGTATATGATAGTCATATGTGTGACAAAACGAACTGTTAAAACAGAAGGATTGGCAGAGGCTCTAGAGGTTGTAAATACAGTAGTTGATGAATTTAGGGCAAGGACAGCAAATGTGCCACCTCTACCCTCTCCTAAACTGCAGATAGGCATCACTAATCAATAACGGCACTCTTTCTTCCTGAGCCTGGTACTGCCTTGGTGTTCTTCTCAACAGTGTTCCTAGAAGCTGTTGTTGGAGGACTAGAATTGGAATGGAAGTTAAAACCCGTTTGGCATCATTGATTTAGGGAGTGCTGTTTTGTCTTCTTTCTGTTGTTGTTCTTTTGTTGTTTTTATATAACTGACATTTAGGGGCTTCTATTTTAAACTCTGAAGTTCAGGTTGATTATGTGAGGATTATTCCTTTTCATGAGCTTGTACTCCTATTGAGGAAAGCTTAAGAAACTAGTCCCATGAGGAAGTAAAGGAGTTTATAATCTCCTCCCCCCACCCAACATTTGATGAGAACATTTTCGATCATATAGCCAAGTTGTTAAGAATTGTACCTCCTTACATACACTTCAGAGTGCAGTCATTAGCTAGAGCTCACTATTGGTGGTTTTCATTTTTTCCTTTGGGGGTAAAATTTACATATCATGGAACATACAGATCTTAAGTGTACTATTTAATGAGTTCCGTCAAATTGATTGCACACCTGTGCAATCCAAACTCTTATCTCGTTACTGCTCTTAATGAAATCATTTTCCTCGGACAGGAGTGGACCAGGTCACTTTCTGTGACCTCTTCCAACCTTCCGAGCACCCCACATAAAGGTTTCTTTTTCCAGAACAATCCCTGAGCTCCTCCTGGGTCAGGCCCTCCACCAAGTGAAAGCATCACCTTGTCACCCAGGGGTGGTGCATGAACGGGCTTCAGAGTCAGCCCGGTCTAGGCTTTGTGCTTCCCAGGACACGGCACCTCTCTGAGCTTCTGGTTTTTTCTCTTCTGTAAAATGAGAATCATATTTACTATTTTTTATGGCTTCTGAGAGGATCAACAGAAATAATTCATGCATTCATTAATTCAGCAGGTATTTATCGAGCCCCTACTTCGTGCCAGGGATGTTCCTGGGCACTGGGTGTCAGCAGTGAGCAAGACAAACAAAACTCTCTGTCCTCTTGGAGCTGATGTTCCAGTGCAGGAGTTAAACAGTGGACAAATTCTTTTTTTTTTTAACATCTTTATTGGAGTATAATTGCTTTACAATGGTGTGTTAGTTCCTGCTTTATAACAAAGTGAGTCAGCTGTACATATACATATATCCCGATATCTCTTTCTTCTTGCATATCCCTCCCTCCCACCGTCTCTTTCTTTTTTTTTTTGGCCGCACCATGTGATATGCGGATCTTAGTTCCCCGACCAGGGATTGAACCTGTGTCCCCTGCAGTGGAAGCGTGGAATCCTAACCACTGGACCGCCAGGGAAGTCCCCAAATACATATGTAATATAATGTCAGGGGGAGGTGCTATGATGAGAAATCACATGGAGGTGGAGGGGGTGTCTGTTTTAGACAGGAGCTCCGGAAGGCCCCGCTGAGCGGGTGAGCTTTGATCAGACACCTGAAGGATGGGAGAAAACAAGCCACGCAGATGTTGGTGGGAAGAACATTCCGGGCAGAGGTAACAGCCAAATGAAATGTTGGTGCTGAGAAACCTCAGTACAGGGCCTGGTCCAGGCTAAGCCCTCACAAATCACAGCTGCTGCTGCTTTGTCTTTTGTACTGTTCTTTGTATTATTATTGTTCAACTGGCAGGTGGGTGAAAAGAGTGTTTGCTTTTGTATAAGTTGGTAAGTTAAAGCACAGCTACAGAGGAAAGCCAGTGTGGTTAGGAAGGCTCCAGCCCTTCTGGAAAGACAGTCCTGGTCCTTTTAGATCTTTGGGGAATGGGATCTGCTTTGTCCCTGGATTGGGCCACTGGGCTGTTTCTTTCTCTGCTGCAACCTGTGTGGAATGCTGCCTGCCCTTGCAGGACAGATGTGCCAGCCATTGATGGCCACCCTGTCCCTGACCTCTCTTTGCAGTGCCCATTCATGGATGAGCGGATCATGTGTTTACACAGTAAGATCAAGAGTCAGGCCCTGGAATTTCCAGATCAGTGAGTATTGTCCGTCTACCCCAAGTTGCCTTTCTCTCCGAGCCCTTGATGACGTCCTCCACCCCTGATGTATCTCCCATCCCCAGGCCTGACATAGCCGAGGACTTGAAGGACCTGATCACCCGCATGTTGGACAAGAACCCCGAGTTGAGGATCGTGGTGCCTGAGATCAAGGTACCTGGGGGCCGCTGCTGCCCCTTGGGGCATGTGCTGGAGGCTCAGCCTGTGTCCTCTGCTTGGAATTGTCTGGCTCAACCCTGCCTCGGTCAGGCCCCACGCCCCTCTGTTTACAGCACTGCGTCCTTCTTGGCACCACTGCCCTCCCATGTCCTGGGGCCTCTGGGGTGCTGGGGGCTTGTGGGGGAGGATTTGAGACTCGTGTTCACTGTGATTGTGGAAGTGGGATCCGCTGCCAGCCGAGGAGCTAGCACTTGCTCCAATTGGCTTGGGCTGATGGCATCCACCCTCCCTAGACCGGACCAGACCAGGTTTCTGTGTGCTCCAGTGTGTGGCTGCTGCAATCCTGGGGTCTTTTTTTTTTTTTTTTTTTTTTTTTGCGGTACGCGGGCCTCTCACTGTTGGGGCCTCTCCCGTTGCGGAGCACAGGCTCCGGACACGCAGGCTCAGCGGCCATGGCTCATGGGCTTAGTTGCTCCGCGGCATGTGGGATCTTCCCAGACAGGGGCACGAACCCATGTCCCCTGCATCGGCAGGCGGACTCTCAACCACTGCGCCACCAGGGAAGCCCCTGGGGTCTTTTCTTAGACCCTGCCTGTCCCTTTGAGAAAGTACAGTAGGGGTGGGAGGAAGTTAGTGAGCAATCTGACCCCCCACCTCTGACCCCGGCCTGCTGAATTCCACTCTGTTGCAGAAAGCACTGTTAGAAGAGATCCCTACCCACTCCCTACAGCCCTGCCAATGCCACGTGCACACACATGGATCTTTAAGAAACCTAGAGATTTGCTTCGGGAGCTCCGAGGCACCTCAGCTAACTAGCAGTTGAAGAGGGGGCAGCCCAGAAGGTTACAGATAAGGGCTTGGACCCCAGGGGCAGGTGGTTGGGGGGCAGACCTCCGCCTGGGTCCTCTCCTGATTGTATCCTTCTCCCTGTGCCACCCCCTGCCTCTGTTTCCCTTTCTGTGAAATGGGGAGGATGCTGCCTGCTCTGAGCTGAGCCTTCCAGGCATCAGGGAGAGTTGCTGAGGAGTGATGGGTGCTCCTCAGACAACCGTGCAACGCAGATGGCGAATTCCAGGCACTTCTGCCGAGACCTGGGGCCAGGTGGCGAATCCAGCCCGGCTCACCTTCTGGCCTCGTAGCTTCCTCCCATTGTCTGTCCTTCGTCTGTTTCACATTTCCTCCCACCTCACTCTCCCCCCAGCCTCTGCCTGGCTTGCCTGCTCTCTTGCATGCCTGACCTCAGGCCACTGCCTCTCCCCTCCCGAGTCCCCTCCCTGGCTCTGCTCATAGGCAGGGTTCTTGGGAGCCAGTTGTGCCCGCCCCTCACCCCTCCTGTCATTCGTTGAAGCTGCACCCCTGGGTCACGAGGCACGGGGCGGAGCCGCTGCCGTCAGAGGATGAGAACTGCACGCTGGTCGAGGTGACAGAAGAGGAGGTGGAGAATTCGGTCAAACACATACCCAGTCTGGCAACCGTGGTAAGGTGGGGCAAACCACTGCCTGAGAGCAGGGACAGAGAGCCCGCCGCAGGCCAGCGAGGATGAGCTGGGACGTGGGCGGGCCACTAAGAAGTAGACGTTGGGCCTGAGCGTCAGGGGATGGCCGGGTCTGCCCCTCACCTACAGCTACCAGTCTCTGGGCCTTGGTCACATGTCAGGCCAGGTGGCCCCTGCGTCTTCTAGTGCGAGCTCTGTCTACAGCCGGGTCCGAGGTTACTGTAGACAGGGGTAGCCCCTCTCTAAGGATTGTACTGCCCCTTCTGGAATTCCTGCTTTCAGAGCGTGTCAGGGGAGCAGGAGGGGAAGGACCAGGGCAGGTGCCCAGGGTGGCAGCTGGAGCCGAGGTCTCCAAGACGGGCTCCCCACTGGCTGGGTCTTCAGTCCCCAGAGCAGACGACTGAGCTCGTCTCATCTCTGCCCTGTGGGCAGCTGCCAGGGCTAGAGGCAGGGCTCCCACTTAACGTGCCTCAGAAAGCTCTTCCCGACTCCTGGGACCCCTTTTATGGCCTTACATTTGGGTCCTGACCCAGGAAGAAGGAGCTAGAATTGGAGTCCTCAGGCCTAACCTCGAAGACTCAGGGAATCACCCACTTGCCAAGCTCTGTGTGGCTCCAGGAGGGAGACCAGGACCCTCAGGGCCCTGGGGCCCAGGCTGCAGTCCTAGGGGCAGAATCCAGTGGGCTGCCCCACCGTGGCCACCTCAGGAGTCCCGGGTGTGTTTGGCCAGCGTCAGCCCCAGCAGGCAGGCAGGGCCCTGGGCTCTGGGAGGGGAGGCTCTGCCGTGTCCAGCCTCGAGTGACCCTCCCCCCTTTAGGAGCCCCCAGTGCTGGCTCCTTCGCTCCCAGCTTTGCACCTCACCCTCTGCTTCCCCACACACTTTCTGTCTCCCTCCAAAACCTGAGCCCCCGGGTGGGGCATCCATTCACATCTTCCTCCTCCTTCCCAGCCAGTGGCCTCTGCATGGTCTTTGCTGTTGAACACTCACCCACACACACCCCCTCCTTCTCATCCACCCGCTCGCTGCACTGACGTCCCGAGCCTGCCGTTGGGAAGGCAGCTGACGTCGGGCTCCCAGCGTCCACCCCGGGTTATTCTATTCCTGGTTGTGGGTATTCTTGGGAGAAGGCGTCTGACCCTAGAGGTCTGAAATAGGCCTTGATTATTCAGGAAACACTTCTTGAACACTGAGTGGTTTCCCCAGGCCTGTGTTGGGAGCAGGGGATACAGAGATGAATACAACAAACATGGTGCCTGCAGACGCCGGGCAAAGAACCAACAAGTAAATTATGCAAGTAACAGAGGGGCTGCAAGGGGTATGCCTAAGAGGGGAATGCAGCCCAGGTGATGGATTGGAGGAGGCCTCTTGGAAGATGCACGCTGAGAGGATGGCGGGGTGTTAATCAGGCCGAGAGAGGGTAAAGGGCAAGGGCATTCCTGGAAAAGGGAACAGCAAACGCAGTGATCCTCTGGTGGGATCATGTCCATGAGAAACCTCAAGAAAGCCAGGGTGGCTGAAGCGGGGCAAAGAAGGGAGGGTGGCGTGAAGCTGGACGGGAGGTGGGGCCAGGCCACACAAGGCCTGAGGCCACAGCAGAGGTTTACGTCTTGGTCCCAAGAGGTTTGATTCAGGGGAGCGGCATGATCATTATTGGCCTTGGGAAGGTCCCACGTGGAGAATGGACTGTGGGGGGCAGGGAGGAAGTGAGGGCTTCAGCAGCTGTCTGAGAAGGAGGGGCTGGAGCGGGGAGGCCCAGGCCCCCTCCTGGCACCCAGGGACAGTGCCAGCTCTCATGGGGCTCCCGGCCTCATAAGGAAGATGGATCTGGAAAGAAAGAATCACTCTCCTGTGCCATCACACGGTGACAGGCCAGCGGGTAGAGGAGCAGGCGTGGCAGGCGCCACAGGGCAGGAGCCCCTTTCGCTGGGTCCTGAGGACTGGGGAGGCCAGTCTCACCGGGGGGATGGTGGCTGCACAGGCTCAGAGGAAACAGGCCCTGTGTTCCAGGAACCACAGAGCTCGGGCCTTGGCAAGGGAGGGACCTTGAGTGCTTGCCAAGGGGCACAGCCTTCATCCTCTAGCTCAGCGTTTCTCTTTTCTTTCTTTTTTTTTTTTAAATTGAGGTAGAATTCATGTAACATAAAATTAACCACTTAAAGTGAACAATACGGTGGCATGTAGTACATTTACAGTATTGTGCAACCATCACCTCTGTAGTTCTGAAACATTTTCATCATCCCAAAAGAAACCCCGTACCTGTTAGCACTCACTCTCTGTTCTCCCCTCCCCCCAGCCCCTGGCATCCATTAGTCTGTTTTCTGTCTCTATAGATTTGCCTATTCTGGACATTTCGTATAAATGGAGTCATACAGTATGTGATTTTTCGTGTTTGGTTTCTTTCACTCAGCATAATGTTTTCGAGGTTCATCCACATTGTAGCCAGTCATTCCTTTCTAGGGCTGAAAAGTGTTCCATTGTATGGCTAGAGCACATTTTGCTTATCCATTCATCAGTTGATGGACATTTGGGTGTTTCCACCTTTTAGTGGTTTTTTAAACACTTTTTTTTTTCCTTTTTAGCAGCAAACCCTTTATAAAAAAATCCACAAGCTCAGTCAGTACATGAAACAGCTTGAAGAGGCATCATGCTCTGCTTGGAAGGAGGCCAGAGCCTTACAGGGTGTTGGGTCCACCTCCTTGAATATTCCTTCGTGAAATACAGCAGGCAAAAGCATCACCATCAACCTTCCATGACTCCCTGACTGGTAACAGGATAAGTTCCAAACTCCTGTGGGTGAGAGATACCAAGTCAGGGAGTAAGGGATTTCAGAAAGGATGGGCTGAAGGGAAGACTGGAAGGCAGAGGAGGGAAGCTGAGCAGTGGCTGAGGGACGTGATGGAGGGATATTACCTTCTCCCCAAAGATCCCCTCCTCTGGCAGGTGTTTCCCAGCCAAGCTGCGGACCCAGTCTGTCTTAGGGTGGATGGGGTGGGGGACACCAAAGTGTTCCCACTCACGACAGTGGACATGCCAGCTCCCAGTGCCCCTCAGACTTAAAAAAAGGGCTTTTGGGACCTCTGACCTCTCTTGCCCTCACACCACACCAGCCCGTGGACTGGCCACCCTCAGTGTCCTGGGATGTTTCCTCAGCTCCTTAGACTGAGACAGATGTTTCTCATCCTCAGCTAAAATGCAGCCCCCTGAGAAACTGGTACCATTTTGTATTGTTAGTGGGACTGTAAAAAACTGTGTAGCCACTGTAGAAAACAGTCTGGCAGCTCCTAAAAATGTGAAACACAGAGTTACCAAATGATCCAAGAATTCCACTCCTAGGTGTACACCCAAGAGAAATGAAAACATTTTGTGTGGAAAGTGTCCACACAAAAACTTGTACACAAATTGTTCATAGCAGCATTAGTCACAATAGCCCCGAAGTGGAAACAGTCCAAAGGATGAATGAATAAACAAAATGTGGCATATACACACAAAGGATTATTACCAGGCCATAAAAAGGAATAAAGCAATGATTCGTGCAGCAGCGTGGATGGACCTTGAAAACATGCTGAGTGAAAGAAGCCAGACCCCAAAGGCCACGTACTAAATGATTCCGTTTATATGAAATGAGAATAGACAAACCCATAGAGACAGAAGGTGGATTGGTGGTTGCCAGGGGCTGGAGGGGAGGAGGAATGGGGACTGACTGCTAATGGGTACTGGGTTTCTTTTCGGGGTGATGTAAATGTTCTGAAATTAGACAGTGGTGATGTGAATATGCTAAAAACCGTTGAATTGTACACTTTAAAATGGAGACTTTTTTGCTGTGTGAATTACATTTCAGTTAAAAGTGCAGTGACTCCCATCCCCCTCCCAGGATTATACCTGGGAAGCAATAGTTGGTTACTTGTTGCGTTGGTTGTAGATGGCTTTCACCAAAAATAAAGGCCTGGCCTTGAAGATGAGACAGGTTGATGGGCCAGGAGGGCATGTCCAGTGATGGCTCAGGTGAGACAGATGGTACCAGGGGTACTGGACGGACAGTACAGGCCAGCTCTCCTGGAGCACAGCGTCCCCTGGCAGTTGAATAGGCAAGACTAGCTTATGCCAGGCCTTGAATGTCAGACTGAGGAGTTTAGACCTTATCTTGTTGGTAGCCAGGGAGCCGTGGAGATTTGAGGAGCAGGCCAGTGAGAATTGTGATGGCTGTGGCTGCTGTATCCCTGGTGGGTGTCTCTCAAAGGCCCGCCATCAGCCACAAGCCCTGGGAGCTGGCAGGCAGCGGGGGTGGGCTGTGGGGAGAAAGGAAGAGGTAGATGGGACTCGTGGAGTTGCACGAGGGAGGATGCTGCCTGGAATCTCCCCCATGTGGCCGAGCCTCCTCTTCTTTCCTCCAGATCCTGGTGAAGACCATGATACGAAAACGCTCCTTCGGGAACCCGTTTGAGGGCAGCCGGCGGGAGGAGCGCTCGCTGTCAGCGCCTGGAAACCTGCTCATGTGAGTGTCCACCTGCCTTCCTCCGGGGTGGGGAGCTGGAGGCTGAACGCAGGGCGGCCCTGCCCGGCCGACTCTGTGTGGGCCCAGCCCTGCAGCGGCCGTGTCCAGAAAGACTCAGACCAGCCCCACTGGGCACACTGGGGAGACCCGAGCAGCCGCTGGCTTTGGTTTTGCCCCACCCTGGACTCAGCCCGCCTCCTTTGCTGACAGCTAATCCACAGGGAAGTTTGACCTTTCTCAGGGGGACTTGCACTTTAACGAGGGTGGGGGAGTGGCTGACAATCAGAAAGGCTGTTTGACCCCAAAGCATGCATGCTTGACGGTGGGATTTTGTCCCTGCGGTGGGTGAGCAAGGCCAGTCTCGCTCATGGGACCCCGCGTCTCACGGCGGAGAGGTGTCCTGCTCCTAACTGCCCCGGCAACAGCTCCGGGAAGCTGGTGTTCAGGGTCTGAGTGTCTCTGGGGTGGGGGACAGGAATTCCATGGTCCCAAGTGTCCCTTCTCACTTCCCTTTTCCCTCCCCTCTGGCGATTCCAGCAAAAAACCAACCAGGGAGTGTGAGCCCCTGTCTGAGCCCAAGGTAACGCCTGCCTGCCTGTGCCTTAGCCTCTGCCAGGGCCTGGGGGCGGGGGCAGCTGCAGAGCACGGGGCATCCCCACCCAGGTGGACGTTCCTTCCAGCCCAGGCTCACCTTGGGCCTCCGGACCCAGGAAGAAAACGAGGGGCATCCAGGGGCTTGGACCCAACGGTGGGTTGTGCATGTGGGCTGAGGCTGCAGGTGCATGGCGCTCCACCTGGAATGCCTGTGAACTCACCCAGGTCTTAGACCTAGTCGGGCACCCACATGTGCTCAGTGCACGTCAATGGCATTGAAGCTGTGTCACGGCCGAGGCAGCCCCTGCTCTGGGTCAGTGGTCAGAGCCTAGATCGGGCATGCTGCGCTCGGGGGCTCCCCCCTGGGGCTCTCCAGCATCCACCCTTTCTTCTGTGATGGGTTAAGACCTAGAAAATAAGTCCCCTTCCAGCCTGTTGTAAATGAGTGTGAGAGTCCCCTGCCTCTGGGGAGGATCCGGACCTTTTCACCAGTCAGCCCGCCTCTTTCAAACACATACCCAGCTCATTATTCCCAGCGCCTCCCAGGACAGATGAGAATTTTTGTCCCCGCAAGACTGAGGTGACAAATACTTGCACCCCTGCTGCCACTTGGCCCCCACCCCATGCCTGTGGCAGGACAGCAGTCCCAGTACTCTGCGCACTGAGCCCAGCTCACCACCTCATTATCAGCTGGGAGCTCCAGGCAGCCATTTCTAAGTTTTAAAAGCAGCTTTATTGAGCTATAAATCACATACCCATTTAGAGTGTATAATTCACTAGTTTTTAATGTATTCACAAAGTTGTGTGACCATCACCACAATCAGTTTTAGAACATTTCCATTAGCTCAAGAAGAAACCCTGTACCCTTAGCTCTCACCACCCACTCCCCCGTTCCCCAGCCAGCACGAATCTACTGTCAGTTTCTATAGATTTGCATATTTTGGACATTTCATGTAAATGGAATCATATAGTATGTGGCCTTTGTGTCTGGCTTCTTTCACTCAGCGTAATGTTTTCAAGGTTCATCTATGATGTAGCATGTGTCAGAACTTCATTCCTTTTTTTAAAAAATTATTATTTTTTATACAGCAGGTTCTTATTTGTCATCAATTTTATACACATCAGTGCATGTCAATCCCAATCGTCCAATTCAGCACACCACCATCCCCGCCCACCCCGGGGTTTTCCCCCCTTGGTGTCCATACGTTTGTTCTCTACATCTGTGTCTCAACTTCTGCCCTGCAAACCGGTTCATCTGTACCATTTTTCTAGGTTCCACATACATGCGTTAATATACGATATTTGTTTTTTTCTTTCTGACTTCACTCTGTATGACAGTCTCTAGATCCATCCACGTCTCAACAAATGACTCAATTTCGTTCCTTTTTATGGCTGAGTAATATTCCATTGTATATATGTACCACACTTCTTTATCCATTCGTCTGTCGACGGGCATTTAGGTTGCTTCCATGACCTGGCTATTGTAAATAGTGCTGCAATGAACATTAGGATGCATGTGTCTTTTTGAATTATGGTTTTCTCTGGGTATATGCTCAGTAGTGGGATTGCTGGATCATATGGTAATTCTGCTTTTAGTTTTTTAAAGAACCTCCATACTGTTCTCCATAGTGGCTGTATCAATTTACATTCCCACCAACAGTGCAAGAGGGTTCCCTTTTCTCCACACCCTCTCCAGCATTTGTCGTTTGTAGATTTTCTGATGATGCCCATTCTAACTGGTGTGAGGTGACACCTCATTGTAGTTTTGATTTGCATTTCTCTAATAATGAGTGATGTTGAGCAGCTTTTCATGTGCTTCTTGGCCATCTGTATGTCTTCTTTGGAAAAATGTCTATTTAGGTCTTCCGCCCATTTTTTGATTGGGTTGTTTGTTTCTTTAATATTGAGTTGCATGAGCTGTTTATATATTTTGGATATTAATCCTTTGTTGATTCGTTTGCAAATATTTTCTCCCATTCTGAGGGTTGTCTTTTCGTCTTGTTTATAGTTTCCTTTGCTGTGCAAAAGCTTTTAAGTTTCATTAGGTCCCATTTGTTTATTTTTATTTCCATTAATCTAGGAGGTGGATCAAAAAAGATCTTGCTGTGATTTATGTCAAAGAGTGTTCTTCCTATGTTTTCCTCTAAGAGTTTTATAGTGTCCGGTCTTACATTTAGGTCTCGAATCCATTTTGAGTTTATTTTTGTGTATGGTGTTAGGGAGTGTTCTAATTTCATTCTTTTACATGTAGCTGTCCAGTTTTCCCAGCACCACTTATTGAAGAGACTGTCTTTTCTCCATTGTATGTCCTTGCCCTCTTTGTCATAGTTTAGTTGACCATAGGTGCGTGGGTTTATCTCTGGGCTTTCTATCTTGTTCCGTTGATCTGTGTTTCTGTTTTTGTGCCAGTACCATATTGTCTTGATTACTGTAGCTTTGTACTATAGTCTGAAGTCAGGGAGTCTGATTCCTCCAGCTCCGTTTTCTACTCACAAGACTGCTATGGCTATTTGGGGTCTTTTGTGTCTCCATACAGATTTTAAGATTATTTGTTCTAGTTCCGTAAAAAATGCCATTGGTAATTTGATAGGGATTGCATTGAATCTTAGATTGCTTTGGGTAGTACAGTCACTTTCACAATATTGATTCTTCCAATCCAAGAACATGGTATATCTCTCCATCTGTTGGTATCATCTTTAATTTCTTTCATCAGTGTCTTATAGTTTTCTGCATACAGGCCTTTTGTCTCCCTAGGTAGGTTTATTCCTAGGTATTTTATTCTTTTTGTTGCAGTGGTAAATGGGATTGTTTCTTCAGTTTCTCTTTCAGATTTTTCATCATTAGTGTATAGGAATGCAAGAGATTTCTGTGCATTAATTTTGTATCCTGCACCTTTACCAAATTCATTGATTAGCTCTAGTAGTTTTCTGGTGGCATTTTTAGGATTCTCTATGTATGGTATCATGTCATCTGCAAAGAGTGACAGTTTTACTTCTTCTTTTCCAATTTGTATTCCTTTTATTTCTTTTTCTTCTCTGATTGCCATGGCTAGGACTTCCAAGACTATGTTGAATAATAGTGGTGAGAGTGGACATCCTTGTCTTGTTCCTGATCTTAGAGGAAAGGCTTTCAGTTTTTCAACACTAAGAATGATGTTTGCTGTGGGTTTGTTGTATATGGCCTTTATTATGTTGAGGTAGGTTCCTTCTATGCCCACTTTCTGGAGAGTTTTTATCATAAATGGGTGTTGAATTTTGTCAAAAGCTTTTCTGCATCTATTGAGATGATCATATGGTTTTTATTCTTCAGTTTGTTAATATGGTGTATCACATTGATTGATTTGCGTATATTGAAGAATCCTTGCATCCCTGGGATAAATCCTACTTGATCATGGTGTATGATCCTTTTAATGTGTTGTTGGATTCTGTTTGCTAGTATTTTGTTGAGGATTTTTGCATCTATATTCATCAGTGATATTGGTCTGTAATTTTCTTCTTTTGTAGTACCTTTGTCTGGTTTTGGTATCAGGGTGATGGTGGCCTCATAGAATGAGTTTGGGAGTGTTCCTTCCTCTGCAGTTTTTTGGAAGAGTTTGACAAGGATGGATGTTAGCTCTTCTCTAAATGTTTGATAGAATTCACCTGTGAAGCCATCTGGTCCTGGACTTTTGTTTGTTGCAAGATTTTAAATCACAGTTTCAATTTTATTACCTGTGAAGGTCTGTTCATATTTTCTGTTTCTTCCTGGTTCAGTCTTGGAAGCTTATCCCTTTCTAAGAATTTGTCTGTTTCTTCCAGGTTGTCCATTTTATTGGCATAGAGTTGCTTGTAGTAGTCTCTTAGGATGCTTTGTATTTCTGAGGTGTCTGTTGTAACTTCTCCTTTTTCATTTCTAATTTTATTGATTTGAGTCCTCTCCCTCTTTTTCTTGATGAGTCTGGCTAATGGTTTATCAATTTTGTTTATCTTCTCAAAGAACCAGCTTTTAGTTTTATTGATCTTTGCTATTGTTTTCTTTGTTTCTATTTCATTTATTTCTGCTCTGATCTTTATGATTTCTTTCCTTCTGCTAACTTTGGATTTTGTTTGTTTTTCTTTCTCTAGTTCCTTTAGGTGTAAGGTTAGATTTTTTTATTTGAGATATTTCTTGTTTCTTGAGGTAGGCTTGTATAGCTATAAACTTCCCTCTTAGAACTGCTTTTGCTGCATCCCATAGGTTTTGGATGGTCGTGTTTTCAGTGTCATTTGTCTCTAGGTATTTTTTGATTTCCTCTTTGATTTCTTCAGTGATCTCTTGGTTATTTAGTAATGTATTGTTTAGCCTCCATGTGTTTGTGTTTTTTACGTTTTTTCCCCTGTAATTGATTTCTAATCTCATAGCGTTGTGGTCAGAAAAGATGCTTGATATGATTTCAGTTTTCTTAAATTTACTGAGGCTTGATTTGTGACCCAGGATGTGATCTATCCTGGAGAATGTTCTGTGTGCACTTGAGAAGAAAGTGTAATCTGCTGTTTTTTGATGGAATGTCCTATAAATATCAATTAAGTCTATCTGGTCTGTTGTGTCATTTAATGCTTGTCCTTCCTTATTTATTTTCTGTTTGGATGATCTGTCCATTGGTGTAAGTGAGGTGTTAAAGTCCCCCACTATAATTGTGGTACTGTCGATTTCCTCTTTTATAGCTGTTAGCAGTTGCCTTATGTATTGAGGTGCTCCTATGTTGGGTGCATATATAATTGTTATATCTTCTTCTTGGATTGATCCCTTGATCATTATGTAGTGTCCTTCCTTGTCTCTTGTAACACTCTTTATTTTAAAGTCTATTTTATCTGATATGAGGATTGCTACTCCAGCTTTCTTTTGATTTCCATTTGCATGGAATATCTTTTTCCATCCCCTCACTTTCAGTCTGTATGTGTCCCTAGGTCTGAAGTGGACCTCTTGTAGACAGCATATATATGGGTCTTGTTTTTGTATCCATTCAGCAAGCCTGTGTCTTTTGGTTGGAGCATTTAATCCATTCACGTTTAAGGTAGTTATTGATATGTATGTTCTTTTTTTTTAATATAAATTTATTTATTTATTTATTTATTTATGGCTGTGTTGGGTCTTCACTGCTGAGTGCGGGCCTTCTCTAGTTGTGGCGCGTGGGCTCAGTAGTTGTGGCTTGAGGGCTCCAGAGCTCAGGCTCAGCAGTTGTGGTGCACGGGCTGAGTTGCTCCGCAGCATGTGGGATCCTCCCGGGCCTGGGATCGAACCTGTGTCCCCTGCATTGGCAGGCACACTCTTAACCACTGCATCACCAGGGAAACCCCAATATGTATGTTCTTATTACCATTTTCTTAATTGTTTTGGGTTTGTTTTTGTAGGTCCTTTTCTTGTCTTGTGTTTCCCACTTAGAGAAGTTCCTTTAGCATTTGTTGTAGAGCAGGTTTGGTGGTGCTGAATTCTCTTAGCTTTTGCTTGTCTGTAAAGCTTTTGATGTCTCCATCAAATGTGAATGAGATCTTTGCTGGGCAGAGTAATCTTGGTTGTAGGTTCTTCCCTTTCATCACTTTAAGTATATCATGCCACTCCCTTCTGGCTCTTAAGAGTTTCTGCTGAGAAATCAGCTGTTAACCTTATGGGAGTTCCCTTGTATGTTATTTGTCTTTTTTCCCTTGCTGCTATCAATAATTTTTCTTTGTCTTTAATTTTTGCCAATTTGATTACTATGTGTCCTGGCGTGTTTCTCCTTGGGTTTATCTTGTATGGGACTCTCTGTGCTTCCTGGACTTGGGTGGCTATTTCCTTTCCCATGTTAGGGAAGTTTTCGACTATAATCTCTTCAAATATTTTCTCAAGTCCTTTCTCTCTTTCTTCTCCTTCTGGGACCCCTATAATGCGAATGTTGTTGCATTTAATGCTGTCCCAGAGGTCTCTTAGGCTGTCTTCATTTCTTTTCATTCTTTTTTCTTTATTCTGTTCTGCAGCAGTGAATTCCACCATTCTGTCTTCCAGGTCACTTATCCTCTCTTCTGCCTCAGTTATTCTGCTATTGATTCCTTCTAGTGTAGTTTTCATTTTGGTTATTGTATTGTTCATCTCTGTTTGTTTGTTCTTTAATTCTTCTAGGTCTTTGTTAAACATTTCTTGCATCTTCTCGATCTTTGCCTCCATTCTTTTTCCGAGGTCCTGGCTCATCTTCACTATCATTATTCTGAATTCTTTTTCTGGAAGGTTGCCTATCTCCACTTCATTTAGTTGTTTTTCTGGGGTTTTATCTTGTTCCTTCATCTGGTACATAGCTCTCTGCCTTTTCATCTTGTCTATCTTTCTGTGAATGTGGTTTTTGTTCCACAGGCTGCAGGATTGTAGTTCTTCTTGCTTCTCCTGTCTGCCCTCTGGTGGATGAGGCTATCTAAGAGGCTTATGTAAGTTTCCTAGTGGGAGGGACTGGTGGTGGGTAGAGCTGACAGTTGCTCTGGTGGGCAGAGCTCAGTAAAACTTTAATCTAATTGACTGTTGATGGGTGGGGCTGGGTTCCCTCCCTGTTGGTTGTTTTGCCTGAGGCGACCCAACCCTGGAGCCTACCTGGGCTCTTTGGTGGGGCTAATGACAGACTCTGGGAGGGCTCACGCCAAGGATTACTTCTCAGAACTTCTGCTGCCAGTGTCCTTGTCCCCATGGTGAGCCACAGCCACCCCCACCCCCCGCCTCTGCAGGAGACCCTCCAACGCTAGCAGGTAGGTCTGGTTGAGTCTCCCCTGGGTCCCGATGCGCACACTACTTTGTGTGTGCCCTCCAAGAGTGGAGTCTCTGTTTCCCCCAGTCCTGTCGAAGTCCTGCAATCAATTCCCACTAGGCTTCAAAGTCTGATTCTCTAGGAATTCCTCCTCCCGTTGCCGGACCCCCAGGTTGGGAAGCCTGACGTGGGGCTCAGAACCTTCACTCCAGTGGGTGGACTTCTGTGGTATAAATGTTCTCCAGTCTGTGAGTCACCCACCCAGCAGTTAAAGGATTTGATTTTATGTGATTGAGCCCCTCCTGCCATCTCATTGTGGCTTCTCCTTTGTCTTTGGGTGTGGGGTATCTCTTTTTGGTGAGTTCCAGTGTCCTCCTGTCGATGATTGTCCAGCAGCTTGTTGTGATTCTGGTGTTCTCGAAAGAGGGAGTGAGAGCACGTCCTTCTACTCCTCCATCTTGGTTCCTCTCCCAACTTCATTCCTTTTTATGGCTGAATCATATTCCATTGTATGGATATACCCACATTTTATTTCTCCATTCATCCGGTGATGGACATTGTTTCCATTTTGGAGGCTATCACACATGAATAATGCTGCTGTGAACATTCTTGTAGAAGCAGCAGCTGTTTCCGTTTGTGAGGCGTTGGCTTCTGAGATGAAATTTATTGGCCACCGTAGGAGTCAGGTGCTTATATGATAATATAGGAAGACCATTTGGGGATCATTTATGCTTACAAAAGGAGCAGGGAAAGCGGCAGGTAGCCATCAGAGCCAATCATCAACAGCCTGCGAAGGCCGCCTCTGTCCCTGCCAAATTGTTCCCAGCCATCTCTGCAGCAGATGATGGGGTGACCCCGCCTATGCTTTGAGCCTCACAGGGTGACAGGGTGAAGCCTAATGGGCTGGCCTTTGCTGGGCCCTTCTCTTCTCAACCTCAGTTTTAGAGTTTGCCTCCCTTTTCGTGCAAGTCTGTTGTTTATTTCACCTTTTATTTTTAATGAGGTCAAAGTTGCAAGACACCAAAGACTGATATTGGCCCAGAGGACTTTACTGCCTCTTTATTCCCTCACCTCAGTCCCAGCAGCACCTGGGGATTACCTGCCCTTGCCCTCAGCCCACCGATGGGATGTTTTGGTTGTCCCAATGGTCCAGCACTCTGGAGCTCTTAGGGCTCAGTCAGTCATTAGAGGCCTTGGGCCCATGGCCCACTAGCTGTCTGCAGGGAGACCAGCTGGTGTGAGCAGGCAGCTGTAGGGCCTCATTGGTTATCCAGTTACAACTCTCCTCCCAGGAGACTTGACACCGTATTCTTTGGCAGAAACATAAAAGCCAGTGAGTGTGAGTTTTAAACAAAGAGGAGTTTCTTCCTAGGAACGTACAGACATCACGCGTGCCCTTCCCTCGTGCAAGGGCAGTTGCCCTTTGGGCCTAGGGCTCACAATAGACATTAGTCCTGCATAGCAAGCCCAACGGCTCCCCTTAGGAGGGGCACTGTTTGCTTGATGATGGCAAAGGGTTTGGGCCTCTCCTTAGGGACTTTCCCTCACATTTCCCATCGCACTGCCCATGTCTGTCACCCCAGGCAGCTCTAGCTGGGGACACCAGGACACTTCTTCCCACCAACTTGGTCTCCTGCTCTGATCACACATTGCCGAGTTGAGGGCCCTTCTCTTCGTCGGAGGTGTCCCCTGGGCCTGTGTGCGGAGGGCAGTTCTGTTGACGACCGTTTCCTGAAGGCTGGCTATGTGCCAGGCCAAGTCAGGCGTGCTGCTCGTTGCCCCCAGGAAACGCACCTGGGGGCTGAAGACGACTGTCACGGTTCCCGCCCTGCAAGAGCTTAGAGCCTAAAGCCCTTGGTGAACAGGCCCCAGTGTGGAGCCCACACGTGACTTGTGACATGTGCCATGATTTTAGGTGTTAGGCCCCTAGATTAACAGCTATTTTTATAGTTCCTTGCTATTTTTTGCACATGATGCTGGTTTTCCATTTACAGAGGGGATACAAAGTCTCCTTTGAAACTTTCATGTGAGCAAGAAAAACGGGGGGGAGAATCTAAAAGAAGTTAAGTAAATAATGTCCGTCCCAGGTGGTGCGGGGCCGCGGGAAACCTTGGTTCAGGGCCGTGCCAGCATTGCGCTGGGTCTTAACACGGGTTTTCTGTTTGGTGAGCAGGAAGCAACGCAGCGAAGACAGCCTCCGGGGCCCCGACCCGCCTCCCGTGGGGGAGGAGGAAGCGCTCTTGTGAAAGGCGGCCCAGGGGTGGAGAGTCGGGGGGCCCTGGCCCCTGGCTCCGGCAAGCGGACGCATCCTCCGTGGCCGGACGAGGTGATGGAGTAGCTGCCGGACCTCGACCTCGCATGCACGTCTCACCTCCGCGGGCCGCGCCCTGCGTTTCCATAGCAGCATGTCCTACGGAAACCGAGCACGTGTGTAGAGCCTTGACCATCATCTCTGGTTATTGTTGTTGTTGTTTTTCCCATTTGTTTGTTTGATTTCTTTATTGTTTTAAAGGAGACAAAAAAAAAAAAAAAAAGACGACTCCATGACATCGACCTTGGCCGCTGGCTGGCTGAATGGGAGGGTGTGAGGAGTTGCAGACCCAAAGCCACGTACATTTGGGGACACTTGCTTTTTAAAATGTTTTTATGCCAAAAATCCTTCCTTGTGAACTGAGAATCATGTCAGATATTCCAAGTGAATGTGTGTGGAGTTTGAAAATTGGGGAAAACTGGCAGGAAACTCTGGTGGTGTGGTCTGAGACCACACTCGCTGCATTTGAAAGGGAGGGGAAGAGCGGGTGTGATTTTGCACAAAACCCCGAGACCCGAACCGTGGCACCTTCTAGAACTGTGGACTCAAGGAGTCAGGACAGGGCTGGCCCTCAGTAGCTGCAGGGAGCTTCGATGCAACTTATTCTTAAGAAGGACTTAAAAATTTTTTTATAAGTAGAGCTGCATGTAGTCAGGAAAACGGAAAGGGCTTGACACTTAACAGCTTCACAGGGGGGATTTTCCAGCCTCGGAGGCGCATTCAATGGTTGTGGTGGGACATCTCCCCTAAAGGACTGAACGAGTGTGTTTCTTTATGACAGCCGCTCAAAGCTGAAACTTTTCTTCAGTAGTTGAGGGAGCTCTGGTAAATCTCTTGTTAAATTACAAAAACTTCAGGGTGAAATCCTACACTTCCATGTACATTACATGGCTTAAGAGTAAACAACAATAAAAAATACTTTCAATTTTCTAACCAGTCTGAACTCTAGAGCAGTTCAGAAATCATTTCGAGCTTCCAGGATCTCTCCCATGGCTTCAGGGATGTGATCGGAGTTAGAGCCAATGAAATCTATGCCTGTATATTAGCAGCTCACCTTGTTTATAACGTGTGTATTCTAGAGGCTGCTAAGGTTCTGTTTTCTTCTTAAATACTAGCTGATTGTTGTAGTCAATGAAACACTTATCCAGTTTCTGGAGGGCCAGTTAAGAAATGCTTTCATTCAGCTGAGACACAAATGATCATCCTTACCGGCAAAGCTCTGTTTGGATCTATACAATAACTTCAGGGCACCCTTTAAGAGAAGATGAGTGAAACCTAGAGCAGTCCTCAGGTCCACGGGAACCAGGGCTTGGTACAGGGAGTTCCTTTGTGTAGCCAGAAGTCCAGAAAGAAAAAGTGTACCTTTTTGACTTCCAACTAACCTTGGGAAGTTTGGCTGCAGTTCAAGTGGACTTCTTCCAGAGCCACACATAGGTGAGTGTGAAGTTCAAGAGGGAGGAAAATTGGAAGGGCTTCGTCTTCCTTCCTTCTTTGGAATTCCCAGTGCTCTGTGGAATCTGGCTTGGGGGAAACAGTGTCAGTAACTGGGCTCAGAAGGACGTGCTTTCCTGTGGTTTCTGGCTGATCGGTGCTGGTACGAGGACTTTTTGCAGAGAGACGGAGAAGCAGGCCTTGTTCCCCCCATCCAGCGCGTTCACGGAGCCCGGGTGTTCTTGGCGTCCATCAGTCTTCATAAGCTCTTGACTGTAGTTTAGCCAGACTTTTCTTGCTACCTTAAAAGCAGTACCGAGTTAGAGAATGCTGGTTTCCAAGAGCAAAGGACACCCATCTGCTGGAGGGTCCTCTGGCCTGCTTGCTTGCTTTCTGTAATCTGGTACTTCCTCTCACCTCCTGTGCTTGTTTAAATTTACAGGCTCCAGCCTTCCTGGGAGCAAACAGGGTCTGGTTAGTTTGCAGTAAGCACCTTGCAGTGGTTCAGGTCAACCAGTCCTTAGTCTTAGTCCTAGCCTGTCTGTTTGGACTCTGGCCTGGCCGAGTGGCTCGCCCAGGGAGGGCGGGCAGCATGCAGAGCCTCTGCAGAACTCCTGTGTTTACACAACTGCATCAGGCGACGCCATTTCTCCCACCACGAAACTCTCCGTCTAAGGGTTCACATGTGGAATGCCAACGATCAGGCAGCACTGAGCTATGTAGGCGAGTGGGTTGGGGGAGGCCCACGTTCATTACTTTTTTTTTTTTTTAAACTAAGAAACACCAAAGAAAGCTGTGGAAAGGAACCGCCCCACTGAGAAAAGTATAAGCAGAGAGGGCTGTAACGTAAAGCATTAGAGCTACTTGGAGCGCAAACTCTTGGGGTTTGTCTCCACTCCTAAAGCACAAACGTTGATTTTTTTCAAAAGCCGGCTCTGTCAGGAAAGGGCAGAAGCTTTTCCAGGTAAGCAAAAAGGATGCCTATCCGTCTCTTCCATTACTGGCTCATCTGTGGGACCAGTTTGGTGTAAGCAAGCGGTGGCCTGCACCTGTGGCTTTGAAGCAGCACATATTCTCTACCCATCTTCCTTCTGTCCTGTTCCGCTTCCCCATCTATTCCGCAGCCTGGCCGGTGGCTCCCATAAAGCCTTATCTTGCCCCTTGTTGGCACTTGGGGCCTGAGAGGCCATCTCCCCTCTGGTCTGGGCTTTTCCGTGAGTTAGGGCTCCCCTCCTCAAAGCCTTTCAGGACAAGGAGGGGAAAGGTGTGCATTTAGACACAGGTTCCACCTGTCGCTCTCACCCATCTTCCAAAGGGGAGCTTCACGTTGCCAGGGGAGAAGAACCAAGACCTCCACTCACTTCCAAGGTGCTAGGGAAGGTTTCAAGGTCGTTGATTCCCATCTTCTCTCCAGCTTTACGGGCCGAGTTTCGTGGGACTGCTGACTTTTCTATCCTGTGATTGACTTCATGCCTGATGCTTCTGTTTTATTCCTGATCCTTTCTACTATGCATTTTCCTTTTATCAGGTGTACAAAGTTAAATACTGTGTATTTATCACTAAAAAGTACATGAACTTAAGAGAAAAATAAGCCTTCGGTGTTTTTCCACAAATGTTTAAGCTTCTCTGTAAACTTGAAATAAACAGACAGCAAAATGGTGCAAAGCCTGGGCCTCTTCGGGATGTTTTTGTTGGTCGTTTAATTAAGTCAGTGCTCTCGAGGTCATCTGTCCTTATGTCTGTTTTCTTTCCTTAAGCTGACAGCAAGATCAGATGCCCATCAGGGCTGATGTACTCAGCAAATCCCTAATTTAAGCATGTCCTGGTACCTCGCTACTCAGAGTGTGGTCCCCGGATCAGCAGTGTCAGCATCACCTGGGACTGGGTTAGAAATTCATATTCCCAGGCACCATTTAAACAAGATCCCCAGGTGACTCACCTGTAGGCTGAAGCTTGCAAAGCACTGCTCTGCCAGGCAGGTCACTGGCAGATAGGTTCTTCTGACAGAGACCAAACAGGTGAGCAGCTACGGTAGCAGTTTGAATCACACATTGAATACGTCCCGTGGGTAGGCATGCAACGTGACACTTCACCCGTGAGGTAGGTATTAACCCCATTTTACGGATCATCATCTGTAAACCGAGGCTCAGAGAGTAGGCTGAATTTGTCAGCAGATTCAGTGTTCTGCAGAGCCTTGACGGTTGCCGGTTTTCATGGCCTCTGGAGACTATTTTAGAACGGTTGCTTTCTCCAGACTGCGTGCGGGCTGAGGGCTCCCTGTATTCTAATGTGAACCTAGCCCACAGGATTGCTTTACTAGCTTTGGACTTCAGTTTTCTGTTATCAAGCGACAGTAGATGAAATCTGAAAGATTCCTGTTCCATGACTGCAGAAATACAACATTGAAATACGGGCCTTCCAGAGACAAGAGCAGGTGTTCCTATTCAAAAACCCCACTGAGAATCTGATGAAGGCGAGCAGAAATGCACACAGGTGCATCACTTTGCACAGCTTTAGGGGTTTCAGAATCTCCTAGAAGGTCATCCATGGATGCAAGGCTGAAGGAACCCTACTTAAGAGGCAGTGCCAAGGAGTGCCAACAAGTGGGGCTGTAGCAGAAAGCAAGATGATTCTGGTGAGTTAAAGGACAGTGCCGCCCCCAACCCTCATCCCACCTGGCTGTAGCCTTCCATTTTAGAAAAGGGAGGCTGAAAGCAGTCTTCCTCACTCCAGTAACCATCACTCCTTAGCCTGCAAGATAATAAGCCTTTCCTAAAAATTCCAGCTCCATGTGACCGGTGTGTTCAAGCAGGCATTTTTCAGAAAGGTAGCTTGAACCAGAACTTCTTCAAAGGGGTCTGTAAACTTTTTTCTTTTTTCCCCAGAGCAAGAAAAGCCCAGGTTGGCCATTTATCCTGCAGAAGCAGAGCACTTCTAAAATAAACGTTCCCTCAGCAGTTGGAAATGAATTCCTAACGAGGAGGAGGGGCAGGCTGCTTTCTTTAGGGAGATCCTGAACACCTGATACAGAATAAAGTCCGCGTGAAGGCAAGCTAGAAATAGCTTCATTAACATTTCAAATCGGTGGCAAGGTAGGTGTAGGGGGTGCTGCTTTTGGTTGGAGGTTTCTGGAAGGCAAATGAGGAGGAGGGAGGATAAGCCACCTTCATGTCACCTAAAACTGTTCCCTGTAGTGCAGACCCACACTTTTATGTAAAATGTAAGCACCGGTAAGACAAACGGTACACCACAGAAAAAGAATCTCGTAAACTCTATAGGAACACAAGCTAACAAAGATCATACTTCTTAGGTTTTAAGAGAAGGTTAAAGTTGAAAAAAAAAAAAAAACCTAAGCTCCAGCAATAGACTGTTTCAGGAGCACAGTGAGCTGGGATAACAAATGCATTTACTGGTCCAAGTAAAGGGGAAGGAAGGAAAGTTCTAGCTCACGCTGTGAAACCACACAGAGATTAAGAAAATCATTTGTTTTAATGTTTGGTCCTCAGTCATCTCAATGTAGCTCTTCTCAAAGGAAAAACACTAGCTCCGCCTCATGACCTCGTGGTTGAAGCCTCGGGTGGGGGGAGGGGAACAGCAGCCTGGAACTGCCGAAGAGCTACAAGCACAGCCAGGTGTCCCGCCTTCCTTATACAGTGCTTGAGTGGAGCTGCCGGGCCTCAGAGGACTGGGCCTGTCTCGAAGGGGGCTGGAGTTGGAAGCTTCTGAGGAGACCCGGCCCTGGAGAAGTCCTCGGCCCTGTAGCCACAGCCACTTCACTGCCCTCGGGCCAGAGCTTGCCCCAGTGACCCCAAAGAGAAGGGACGGCAGAGGTGACCCAGCCACAGACAGGAGGTGACCAACATGCATAGTGGTTTACTACGCAAACCCTACACACCAGACATGGGAGCAGCTGGGCAACCCTGCAGTACTTGTGGAGACTGACTCAGAATCTGGAACTTCCTCTGGGTGACATGCCAGGCAGCCTTTTCTCCCTCCTTGCTGTGCTCTGATGAGGGCCAAGGAGAGCCCAGGTGTGGGGTGGGCATCACTGGTCCGCCTCACTGCCAAGACCCTGCAAAGAACAATATGCTTATCGTCAGTTGATATGCTTATGGATACACGTGCACCGCCCTGTGCTGCCCGCAGGCAAGCCTGGACCATTTTGGGCAGGTGGGAATCGGGCACTTTCCCTGAGGACGTCTGGACAGCCCTTCACAACTGAGCGTATTCAGGTAGGTCCTAGGGGTACCCAACCCCTCTTTCTCTTCAAGGCGAATTGAAGTAGAGTGTGGACAGAGGTTTTGGCATGATATCCATTATCATAACTAACCTGAGACATCACTGATTAAAATGAAGGCTAGATTTTAAAGAGTGAGTCCATTTGAAGAAAAGTATGCAGTAAAGGCTAGTAGAGGTGGTCTAGAAATGGAGCAGATGACAAGAGTCGCATGTGACTGCGTGAGTGGACAACACACCTAGATGACCTAGGGGTTCTCACTGCTGGGACAAGAGGCAGGTGAGGTAGGCCGCTTGGGCCTTCCTGCCGGCTGGGAGCTCAGGAGGCGACCTACCCGCTCATAGTCTTCCACATATTTATATTTCTTCTCCCGATAGTAGTATCTTTTCTTCATGCAGTAGAGGACAATGACATCACACAGCACTGTTGCCTGAATGCAGCACAGGGCAAGAAAGAATGAGGCAGGATGCTGTGGCCCTATTATTCTGTGTGCGCCCCTTCCCACAAAGCCTGGGATCTTCCAAGGAAATGAAGGGCTCCTCCATCTCTCCGGGGGGAAAAGGTTAGGGCCCGAGGAGCGCTGTCTTGGAGAAGGGCAGGAGGAAGCAGGTGGGGATGGGGAAGGGAAATAAGCCTGGAGGGTCGAGCCTAGAAACAAGTCTGGGGTCAAGGGGAAGAACCAGGATGCCAGCAGAGGGTCTCAACTTGCAGTGCTGGGGGGGTCACAGTCCCAGGCGGGTGGCCAGAGAGGTCTAAGTGAGCCACTCACCACCCCTAAGAGCGCCAAGCCAGAGCCAATGTTGATCATGGTGGGGATGATGTCAAATTTCCCAGCCTGCAGATGATGGGAGAAAAAGAAGTTGTGATAGGGGTGGGGAGAGGGCCCCTTGCCCCTGGCCAGCCCAGAAGAGGACCAGTGGGCTCTGAACGAGGGGAGCCGGCGGCCAGGCTACCTTTCCAAACACGATGATGTCGAATCGGATGCCGTAGGCTTTGATGAGTGTGCGGCGCTCGGTGCCGGTCAGGTCGTTGTAGTACTTGGCAAACCTGGTAAAGGAGGCCAGGTTAGAGGGAAAAGGCACAGGGAGGCCTGAGACAGCCTCTGGGTCCTGCTGAGGGACGTCAGAGTGAACTCCCAAGGCCCTGGCGGAGTTGGCAATGGCTTAGGGCTCGCTCTGCCTGCCGAACGAACCACACTCGAGCACCTCGGGGCTTCTCCGGGCTCATGTGAGCCACGCAGAAGGAGGGCTGGCCTGTTGAGGAGGAGGGCGCTGGGGCCCGCAGGGCAGAGCGTCTGGAATGCTGGCACAAGGGCGCACGAAGAGATCCCTCCTCTGTCATCACCCTCACTTCCTACGACTTAAAACGGAACTTCCTCCTCTGAAAGTCCTTCCTGATACAGCTGAGCCCCGCCTCTCTCAAGGAGACCCTGGCCACTAACAGAAGGTGGCCAGCCAGCAGTGACGGCCAAGTCTGCTTTGTGGGTGGGGGGACGAGCATCTCAGCACTGGACATTTTTGGTATTAAAGGACCATTGCTCCATCAGTTGGATGAGTGGCTAAACAAAATGTGTTATACCCACACCATGGAATATTATTTAGCCATAAAGAGAAGTACTGATAAATGCCACAACATGGATGAACCTGGAAAAAAACCATGATGCTAGGTGAAAGAAGCCAGTCGCAGAAGGCCACATATCGTATGAGTCCATTCCTATGAAAGTCAAGAATCGGCAAATTAGGTAGATTAGTGGTTGCCAGGGGTTGACGTAGCTGAAGGGATAGAGGGATACAGCTAAAGGGTCTGGGGTTTCTTTCGGAGGTGACGAAAATGTTCTGAAATTGACTGTGGTAACAGTTGCACAACTCTGTGAATATACTAAAAACAACTGAATTCTACACTTTAAATGGGTGCACTGTGTAGTATGTGAACTATATCTCAATAAAACCATTTATAAAGGACCACCAGGAGGGGGAATTCCCTGGCAGTCCAGTGGTTAGGACTCTGTGCTTCCACTGCAGGGGGCACAGGTTCAACCCCTGGTCGGGGAGCTAAGATCCCACATGCAAAAATAGAACATGAAGGGGCATGCTGGGGGGAGAACCACTGAGACTGATACCATTTGCTGCCCGTGTTATACAGGGGATCCACCAGGAGCCTAAGCTGTGGCCTGAGATCTGTCTGGCCCACAACTTCCATGCCGTGGTCCAGGCCCGGGGAACTCAGGTGGGGCCTGATGCTGGTGGAGGTCAGGGGGATGGGTGTCCTTGTGAGGGTCCCATCGGCTTCTCTGTTCTGGGGTTCCAACCCAAGATTGAGGTTTTCCACAGTGGTTTCTACAAGAAACTGTGTAACCGTAGAGATAGAGCAATGCAAATCTGACTCCCTTACTAGGGAAAAATGCAAGGATCTGCCCTTCTATCAGTGAGCCAGATGGTTCAAGAGGACAGCAGATGCTCTGTGCATTTGATTCCACACATCACCACTAGAGGGAGACAAGAGCAGCAAAAGAGCACCACTGACCCTACTTGGAAATAGGGTCTTTGCAGATGTAATTAGTTAAGATGCAGTCATACTGGATTAGGGTGGACCTCAAATCCAATATGACTGGTGTCCGTAAAAGAAGAGAGACAAAGGACAAAGAGACACAGGCACAGATGGAAGAAGGCCATGTGACGACAGAGGCAGAGACTGAGTAATGTACCTATGAACCAAGGACCACCAAGGATTGTCAGGAGCCACCAGAAGCTGGAAGAGGCAAGGAAGGAGCCTGGCCTGCTGACACACTGATTCTGGGCTTCCAGCCTCTAGAACTGTGAGAGAGCAGATTCCTGCTGTTTCAAGCCACCCAGTTTGTGGTCATTTGTTACGGCAGCCCCAGGAGACCAATACACAGCACTTCTAGCGGGGAAATACCAGCAGAGGCCTTTCCTGAGGCTAAAACTTGTATCCCCTGCACCTTGGGAGATTCTGGGGGCCAGATCAACCGAGAAACCAATTCATGGATCAGGCCCCAGAGGCCTTTGGACTGGAGGACCACAGGCTCATCCACTCCTCAAAATTAGTGAGCAGAGGGACTTCCCTGGCGGTCCAGTGGTAAGGACTCCATGCTTCCGCTGCAGGAGGCCTGGGTTCAATCCCTGGTTGGGGAATTAAGATCCCACAAGTGCACAGCCAAAAAAAAAAAAAAAAGAAAAAAACCCCAGCAGGGTCCTGGCTGAGGCTGGCCGGCCCAGGAAAGCTAAAGCAGACAGTCGTTCTTGAGGCAAGAAAAGGCGAGGAGGGCGCTCACAGGTCGGGATGCCACAGGGGCAAGGCCCTGCTTGGACCACTCTCCCTGGCACACGCCTCCCTACCTGCCCTTGGGGTGCCGCCTGAGTGCTGGTCTTGGGTGGGCGTGGAGGCCCCCACTGGGGAGTGATGCAACTACCATCACCCCCAGCACATGAGGAATGGGGCCCAAGCTCACACCCACCTGAAATTGTAGCCTGGGGACACGTTGTGGTCCACGTCCCGGGTGTCCAGGCGGCGGAAGGAATACCTGGGCAAGCAGAGGGAGGCGGCTCTGTCCAGGTTGCAGTCCCATTTGATCTGGATGCCCATGATGCCTCCCTGTGGGTTGCGAACAGACAGAGCGAGCTTTCCTCAGAGCCCATTCTAGAAGGAGATGTGTCAAAGACTGTGTTAGAAAAGCCAGGACCTACACCTACCTCGACAGCCATGTCCTGGAAGTTGTGCCCTGCGTTCTCCACTATTTTGCCAAGTCGGAATATGGGGCAGAAGGGATCTGTTTTAGCGTCATAAATGCACGTCTTGAGGTAGGTAGTGGTGATGTTGGGAAGGATATTCCTCCTAAAGTTGGGAGGAAGCAGAAAATAGGAGCAAGGACAACCTCAAAGAAGAGCCACAAGTTTCCCCAAGACACTGGCGAATTCACACAGCTGGCCGCCACTTACTTGCTGAAATTAAATTTGGGATACCAGATGTTGTTCTTAATCAAAAGAGTGAAGTTTTCTGCAGCCTTTAAAAAAGCAGGCCTGAAAAAAATTACAACGTATTGTTAACAAAAGTACAAACATATGTACACTCCTAATACACCTAGGTAATATTTTTTTTTTTGCGGTACACGGGCCTCTCACTGTCGTGGCCTCTCCCGTTGCGGAGCACAGGCTCCGGACACGCAGGCTCAGCGGCCATGGCTCACGGGTCCAGCCGCTCCGCGGCATGTGGGATCTTCCCGGACCGGGGCACGAACCCGTGTCCCCTGCATTGGCAGGCGGACTCTCAACCACTGCGCCACCAGGGAAGCCCCCTAGGTAATATTTTTAAGTCGCATACCCATGTGTCTTACAATGTCACTTTGCCAAGAAGAAAGTAAAACATATCTCGTCTTTACTACTTTCCTCTGCATAAACACCAGGTCAAGAGAGGAGACTGCAAACCAAGGCTTCTGATTTCTTCCAGTCATGGAAGGGCAGGGCCTCTTCCTCAAGGCAGTGGGAATTTAAGAACCTGAGGAATAGCTAACGAAGGGCGGGAGGGGTGGTGCCTCGTGGCCTCACTAGAAATCACGCATCCGGCAGGTGCTGGGTTTCAGGGCTTACCTCCCTCAGGTATTCTTGGGAATGCTCAACAGATCTGGTTTAAGAAGCAAAAGCAAAGGTGAATTCACCTACAGGCTTGACACAAAAAGTGCATGTCTGCTGTTGCACCACACCTTGGAAGTGCCACGTTAGCTCCTGCTGACAGTAGGAGTTGAATTTCCCAAGGGGACCCCACTGCTTTGGAGGGTTTCTCCAGGAGGATCTGGCACCGTAGACTGACTCCTCAGTGGGGGGGCCCCCTGACCCAGGTGGAAGCTTTTTGTTTGTTTGTTTGGCTGCACCACATGGCATGCAGGATCTTAGTTCCCCCACCAGGGATCAAGCCCGTGCCCCCTGCAGTGGAAGCGTGGAGTCTTAACCACTGGACCTCCAGGGAAGCCCCCCAGGTGGAATCTTTGAAGCTATAAAAAACCTCAGCAGTCTTCCCCACCCTGAGAAAGGAGCAGGGCCAGTGATGAGGCCACACAACGTGGGGAGCTGAGCCTGCCGCTACCGCTGATAAAGACTTGACCGAGGCACTTCTTTTGGGGCTTTGAATTCCCTCGCCCCTGTATCAAGGGGATGGACTGTATCAACGTTTCTCAAACTTCTGTCACTCCCTATACCGCTGTGTGCCTCATGTGCAATACTTGTCTTTAAGATTAACCCTCCTTTAAAAAAAAATTGAGGTGAAATTCAGAGAACATAAAATTAACCATTTTAAAGTATACAATTCAGGGCTTCCCTGGTGGCGCAGTGGTTGGGGGTCCGCCTGCTGATGCAGGGGATGCCGGTTCGTGCCCCGGTCCGGGAGGATCCCGCGTGCCGCGGAGCGGCTGGGCCCGTGAGCCATGGCTGCTGGGCGTGCGCGTCCGGAGCCTGTGCTCTGCGGCGGGAGAGGCCACAACAGTGAGAGGCCCGCATACTGCAAAAAAAAAAAAAAAGATTCATAAAGTATACAATTCAGTGGCATGAAGCACATTCCGGTGTTATACAACCATCACCTCTGTCTAGCTCAAGAACATCTTTATCACCCCGAAAGGAAACTGCTTGTTTGTCAAGCAGCTACTAGCCATTCTCCCCTCCCCTCAGCCTTACGGGAACCACCAACCTACTTTCTTTCTTTCTCTATGGATTTGTCTATTCTGGACATTTCATATGAATGGGATCAGACAGTATGTGACTTTTTTGTGTCTGGCTTCTTGCACTTAGCATGTTTTCGAGGTTCATCCCTGTGGTAGCCTGTGTCAGAGCTTTTTATTCATTCCTTTTTATGGCTCAATAACATTCCATTGTATGTGTTCACCACAATCTGTTGATGGACATTTGGGTTGTTTCCACCTTCAGGATCAACTCACTTTTTCTTTTTTTTTTTTTTTTTTACTGACATTCATTTTGAAGTAAAACTTTCCATCATGACCATAAAAAATATCGTTTGCCACAAGTTAGAGGTCATCGTTCAAATAAATATAACTAAGAACAATGTCATTGCGAGCTAACATATTTTTGTCAGCCCAAGGTGTTGAGCCTGGGGCTTGTTCTCTGTGAGAAATGGAAATCAGCGAGGGACAGAGAGGTATTGAAGACACTCCAGACCAGAATCTCCTGCTTGATATCAGCCAGGGGCTGAATAAGAGTGGAGATGGGAAGACCTTTCTCTCCATGTGACTCAGTGCTGAAATTTTTTGTATCAGTGTACACTTAAAAATCATCCTACACTGGATTAGATCTATAACAGCGCTGATATAGGCATACATATAGCTGATTCACTTCATTGTACAGGAGAAACTAACACAACATTGTAAAGCAATTATACTCCATTAAAAAAATACATAACAGCACTGTCCGGTGAAAATATACTGTGAGGCACAAACCACGCTGTAATTTAAAATTTCCTAGTAGCTACATTAAAAAGTAAAAAGAGGGAATTCCCTGGCGGTCCTGTGGTTAGGACTCTGCACTTCCACTGCAGGGGGCGCTGGTTCCATCCCTGGTCAGGGAACTAAGATCCCACATGCTTCGCAGCCAAAAATAAAGTAAAAAGAAACAAGTGAAATGAGCTTTTCTGTAATAAGCCAATATATCTATAATGTTACTCCAACACGTAAACAACATAGAATGTTATTAATGAGATACTTTTTTTTTTTTTTTTTTAAATAATAAGCCTTCAGAACCTGGAGTGTATTTTGCGCTGAGAGCTCATTTTGGACCCAGCTGCATTTCAAGTGCTCAGTAGCCACACATGGCCACCGGCTCCATAAAGTCCCTTCCAGCTCCAGAATGCTAGGATTCCTCGTCTTCTAGTATTTCCCTCCCTTGCCGGAGCTGTTGCCCTCAGCAATCCGCAGTCCTCACCATTCTCTTGTGTTGCGACACACCCAGGGTGAGGATCACATGGTTACCTGCTCCCCTGGGCTTATCTAGGCCTCAGTCTGAACGCTGAGTGAGAAAGGCCCCAGGTTGCCAGCAGTTCCGAGAGCTTACTTCTGACTCCACCCACTCACAGCACAGCTGATCGCAGTTCGAAAGAATGTTATTCTAGGCAACCTTGAACCTGCTCTAGTTTATACAACACACTTTAACGGACATTAATAATTTTCCTGCCCAGCATCTGTACCTTTTTTCTGGTAACAGAACCCCACACTTCCTTTAAAAGCCACACCTCCCCCACTCTCAACCTGTGTCATTTGGGTGGGTCTGACTCCCCCGCCGAGCTAGGAAGGCACATGACCCAGGCCTGAGCCAGAAGCAAAGTCCATCCCCCAGCCACAGTGATGGGTTGGATGGGTTGACAGATGTGGCTGAAGCTGTGAAGATGGACAGGTCTAGAATCTTTATGGACAGCTGGGCAGGGGGACTAGGGACTATGCCATGGGTCCTGCAAACGAAGCCACCACGGAGGGAAGCAGAGCCAAGAGGTGGCGACTCGGATGCTGTCCTTCGAGCCCCAGGTCTAGCCATGCTGGGATCTCTGTGGTTAGTTGAACAACAAACCGCCCCCACTGTGCGTGTGTGTGTGTGTGTGTGTGTGTGTGTACACACCCGTTTAAGGCCCTGAGAACTGTTTCTTGTCAGTTACTTGCAACTGACAGAGGCCTAACTAGCAATAAGTCATCTGCACTCTTATCATGAGTGAAAAACACCGTGGCCCACTAGCTACTGAGGGCTGCTGCCTTGTGGTTGAGAACCACCAGCCCAGGGAAGCCTCACTGTACAGGCTGACACCAAGAGCACAAAGCCACAACTCCCCTGCCACCTCTCTCAGGCCCGAGACCCAGCATTTAGGACACTTCTGTCCCTTTGGCAGGACTCACGTTGGCACTTGTGCGTTATCCTCCACCGGGCACCAGGCTGCCACCTCGCATGTGTTCACGGTCTCATTGAACGGCACGCACCTTCCTGTCGCAACTCCTACAGGGGCGAGGGGCACCCAGGTCTATGAGGGTCTCCTACTTTCTACTTTGTGAGGCAGAGTAGAAACTCCACCATGTATCCTATGCAATCAATCTTGAGCTAGTCTAATTCTGGGATTTAGACAGCATCCAGAAATTCAAATTGGAGGAAAAGAGTTGTCTAAGTCCTAGCCACGTCACTGCTTTGCCAACTGCAGGGCTGGGGTGATGCAGAGCCACAGGACAGGGCAAGATCTGGGGTGGCTTCTGGGGTGCAGATGACAGAGATAAATGTCGAGGGGGCCCCAGGACCCAGTCTGGACACCAGGCTCTCCCAGGCTCGTGTGGGGGATTTCTCCATCCTGGAGATTTCCCTCTGAGAGGGGGCCCACGGGGGAGGCAGTTTGGTCGGGGGCTACCCTCCCCAGGCTAAGCATCTACTGTGGAGTCACAGCCACAGGTCTGTACCATTGCTGTGGGTGCTTGCAGAGCCAGCAGTACAGGTGGCATCGGATTCACACACGGTGGTCTTATCTGGAATCTGGAAAAAGAAGAACCAGTGAAAACAGGTTTCACATGGCCTGGTCCCACCCACAGTGGGACAGGCACAGAGAGGTGGGTATGAGACCCGAGGCTCTTCCCCAAGAAGCTGCCTACCTCAGGACAGAGGCCCTGGGTCTGGTTCATGGTGACGATCATGTTGGTCATGATGAAGAGGGAGTTTTCCTCCTGTAAAGCAGGCAGAGGGGAGAGAGTGCTGCATACTACCTGCAGAGGAGCCAGGCAGAGCCACAGGGAAGGCCCTTTACTAGGACAGTGCCTTCACTTCCCCCCTGTGCCATGCAGAAAACAGTTAAAAACACTGATCTTAGGGTCTCCCATTCTCACCGATGAGAGTTATAACCTAACTGAAAACAGGGGCTCCAATACTTGCACACATGTTCACAGCAGCACCATTCACAATAGCCTAAAGGTGGAAACAACTCAGTGTCTATCAACGGATGGATGGATAAACAAATTGTGGTCCATACCCGTAAGGGAACATGACTCAGCCATAAAAAGGAATGAAGCACAGACCTGGCTACAAGGTGGATGAACCTCAAAAACATGATGCTGGGTCCAAGAAGCCAGACACAAAAGGCCACGTAGCGTATGATCCCATTGATGTGAAATGTACAGGATAGGCAAATCCAGGAACAGAAAGTAGATTAGTGGTTGTGAGGGGGTGAGGGAGAAGGTGGACAAGGGGATGATAGCTTAATGAGTGGGGGCTTTCCTTTTAGACTGATGAAAATGTCCTGGAACTAGACTGACGTGATGGTACACAACATCGTGAATGTGCTGAATGCCACTGGAGTTTTCATTCTGAACTGGTTAATACTGTGATACATGAATTTCACCTCAGGTCAAAAAACATGTCTATACCCTGAAATGGTTCCTTAATAAAGCTTGACTTGAGGGAAAAGAGTCAATAAGTGCTCAGTATATCCTCTGCCAACCGGATTACCTCGCAGGCGCAGAAACACAAGACCTCAGAGGTCTCAAGTTAGGCTGGTTCTCTTTCCTAACAGGAACTAAAATAAATACATAAAACATTCTATACAGAAGGCCCAATCAGGGCTCGCCATGACACTTCTCCTTTTTTTTTCTTTATTTTATTTTTGGCTGTGTTGGGTCTTCGTTGCTGCGCGTGGGCTTTCTCTAGTTGCGGCGAGCAGGGGCTTCTCTTGTTGCGGAGCGCGGGCTCTAGGCGCACGGGCTTCAGTAGTTGTGGCTCGCAGGCTCTAGAGCGCAGGCTCAGTAGTTGTGGCGCACGGGCTTAGTTGCTCTGCGGCATGTGGGATCTTCCCGGACCAGGGCTTGAACCCTGGTGCATTGGCAGACGGATTCTTAACCACTGCACTACCGGGGAAGCCTGACACTTCTCCTTTTGAGAAGGTTCTGTTTTCTCCTCCTAAGTGTGAAGGTGCCAAATGGTGGATTTAAGGTTTCTGGAGAGCAATTCACTTGGGGATGAGACTGAAGAATTGCCAACAGTGACCTCCCAGTATAAGGAAAAAAAGACAGACCCTGCAAATTCTAGTTGGACCTCCTCCTTATTGGGCGCTGGTGCTCTAAAATGAAATGCTCTGAACATTTCATACTCCTGAGAAGAGCAGTCAGTGCTGGGAGCCATCAGGGAAACTCAGGGACCACAGGGTCTGTAGACATCTCCACTCCCAGGTCTGATAAGGTGGTAGACGCTCTGGGAATAGTTGGCATCTTTCAAAGACAGACCTGGAACAAAGCATGTTGGGAAATGAGGAAATGGCCGCAGGAGGGGGCGTGAGAATGTGGCAGGAGGTCCGGGTCAGGCGCCCCAGCAGGCTCCCGTGTTCCATATGTAGACACACTGCTTGCTTGGTGTTTACAGAAGGCTGTTCCTGCATCTCTCCTGAGTTAGACCTGAACAAGTCAGTGTGGTTTACTTTTTGTTTCCTATTTCTTATCTATTTTAAGTTTAGGGAAATTTCAGTCTGGAGATGAGCCGAGTAGATGCGGTGCAAATACATGTTTGTGTTCCATCTTTGGAGGAGCAGGATATCGTGAAAGCTCATGGAGAGCCGTGTGGGACTCACACGGCCCCCGGCTCTGATCCGAGATGGAAGACAGAGCTGCTGTGTGCTCCTTTCCACTGAGGGGCAGAAGCAGGGGGCCGTACCCTTCTGTGGGTCCAGTAAACAGACGGAGTGTGATATTCCGAGCCTGCCAGGACGAGGCCGTGGCTTCGTAGGAAGCAGAGGTCTCTCTGTAGAGACAGGCGCATGCCAACAGCACCAGCTTCCTCCAGCAAACTATGAGTCCCCTGTTCCATTTGACCTTTATGGCTTATTAGCTCTGATTTCTCTCTGGGCACCCCACAAGAACCCTCTCTTGAGAAGGCAGAGGGAAAATGAACACACTTGGAGAGAGAGTTTCTGAAGTCCTTGTTCTGAGCCAAGAGCTGGCAGCTTATCTGCATGTGGCCACCCCAGTCACCCTAGCACGTGGGCCATCTGGAGGGATATGTGGGGTTTGACTGTGGATCAGAGCCATTATCATGGTTAAAGAGAGTCAATATTTAACTTGGAGCTTTGTGGATTAACAGACAGGAGACTAGGATGCTGCATCAAACAGTTTCTTCCCTTCCCTATGTTCCTGATGGAATCCTTTATGGGTATGGCTGTTTCCTTCTTCTTTGGCTTTGGGTCTCTACGGGCTGTTAAAGTTTGTACGCTGTCAGAAAAGATTTACCTTGTGGGTTTACAACAGTAAAGCAAACCACAAAATGTGGAAAGGTGATAGTTCCACCTGCATTTTTCCCAGGATTTAAAACATGTGCTTTTCTACTTTTCAAGTCCGGTGACAGACTCAGATGTCCATATGGAAAGCTTCCTCTGTTTAAGCCAGCCGTGTTTTAGGGCTGAAGAAACATAGCTGATTGAATATTACCTGTTAGACCCTAAGCCAAAAAGAGGTCTGTCTGCACTGCTTTCTTGGACTAAAACAATCAGTCTGGGCATTGGTGATGTTAGAACTCTGGGCATGCCAATCACTAATCAAGAGTGCAAAGGTGAAGGGAAAGCAGCTAACTAGAGGCTTGAGCTTTCGACAGAGACACAGTGGGAGGCTTACCTGAGCTGGAATCACATAATCGGCCACATCCCAGATCCGGAATCCAAGTTTAGAAGTATTGGTCGTGGTTACACCCTTGGCTTTGGCAGTAACAGAGCTGACCACAGAGTCCATTTCCTGGTAGCCCTTTTCCCACACAAACACCCAGCTACAAAATAAAACAGGTCTCTTAAATTGCCATTAGGATTGCATGAATTTGAGTTAATGCTAGGGAGCCTCTGGTAGCCAGAGGCTGAAAGTATGATGTTTACTAGTTGTGACTTTGCAAAAGCTGCTTAACTTTGTAACTTAGTGCAGTGATCAGCACAAAGAAAATGCTCAGTGAATGCTGTCTTTATTACTAGGTATTTGAACACTTTCAATGCACTATGACCCGCAGAATTACCATGAGATAATAGAAATTATGGTAATGATAGTTACCATTTGAATGTCTTTAGGTGCCAGGTACTAATCTAAGCTCTTTATGTGTATTAACTAATTTAATACTGACCACTTTATAAGGCAGGTGTCATTATTCTTCTCCATTTTACAAAGGAGAAAACTGTAATTCAGAGAGGTTAAGTCACTTGCCCAAGGTCACACAGCTAGTGAATGGCAGAGTCAGCATCTGAACTCAAGCTTTTTGCTTTCGAAGTCTCCTTTCTTGCCCTCTATGCTATATATGCCCTCTAGAAAGGAGAATCATATCTTTTAAGTAAATGTATAATAGTTTCTTACTTTTTCTCTAAGAATTCAGGTCACATGTATGTTTCTCTCCTCTGAAGTGGAGACTTCACTACCAGCCTGAATAATTAAAAATCTGAAGGCATTGGTGCATAGTGGTTAGGACACTGGAACAGACTGAAGCCAGCCTATCTCAGTTCATCACTCACTAGGCATAAATTTGGCCAAGCTGCTTAACCTCTCTGTGCCTGTTTTTCCCATCTATACGATGGGAATGATAACAAGACTTCACAGGATTGTTGTGAGGTTACGTGAGTTAATGCATGTCAAATGCTTGGAACAATGTTTGTGAGCCATTATCAGCAGACTGAAATTGGCCACGATGGGAGCATTTACACCATGGAAATTGGCCAGTACTACAAATCAGAACTCCTCCCCATCAGAGCTGTTGTTAAACATCAATAGTGACTACTATTGTTGTAATTTCTAGAGTCACGAAATACTACTAGCATCCCTCTCCCCTCCTTATAAGCTCTAGGTGCTGAGACTTCAGAAATTTGCTTATTTGGTTACTTATTGTCTGAGTAGTCTCCAAGTTCACTACCCATCTTAGAGATGGGCTTTTTCCCTAAGAAGTCCTCTTCTTCAGGGTTTCTAGGAATTCAGCTACAGTATAAGCTTCCATTTAATTCTAGTCAGACACAGAGAAGCTTAGAGCAGGGTCACTATTACCTTACCACCAAGTATAGTCATCCCTTGGTATCCATAGGGGATTGGTTCCAGGACCCCTGGGGATACCAAAAACCACGGATGCTCAAGACCCTTATATAAAATGGCATAGTATTTGCATGTAACCTATGCACATCCTCCCCTATACTTTAAATCATCTCTAGGTTACCTATAATATCTAATACAAAGTAAATACCATGTAAATAGTTGTAAATACGATGTAAATGCTATGTAAAAATAGTTGCTGGCAAGTGACAAATTCAAGTTTTGCTTTCTGGAACTTTCTGGAATTTTTTTTTAATATCTTTTATCTATGGTTGGTTGAATCTGTGGCTGCAGAACCTGAGGATACAGAGGGCTGACTGGATAGTGAGTTGCTAAGTCAGAGACACATGGTTTCATCGCAATCACTATGTAAATAACTATTACCTCATCCTGTGACTGATAATACAATTAGATAACTGAGAAGTGTTCAGTCTCTCTCTCTTTTTTTTTTTTTTTTTTGGCCATGCAGCACACAGGATCTTAGTTCCCCGACCAGGGATTGAACCCATGCCCCCTGCATTGAAAGTGCAGAGTCTTAACCACTGGACCACCAGGAAAGTCCTGTTCAGTCTCTTTTTGAGGAAGGATTACCTTTGATCAGTACTGGAAAAGAGACCACAATTTCACCAAGATGAATTGAATCAGAAAGTTAAGAGATGAGGTTTTTTAAAATTTTTCTTAAAAGCCCTAAATTCAGATCCTGAGTCAGATCTGATCACAGCAAGATGTATAAAAGCAAAGCACTTACTGCTTAAAAAATCCTCATGATCAAGGCAGACAACACTCCATAGGAATCCTATAAAGCTGCACTGCCCAACAGAAATACAATGCGAATCGTGTAATTTCAACGTTTCTCGTAGCCATGTTAAAAATTAAAAAGTAACAGGTAAAATTAATTTTAATGGTATGTTTTATGTAACTCAACATATCCAATATGTTAATGCTATCAATATAAGATGTATTAATATGATATTTAGTTGTTTTTTGTACTATGTCCTCGAAATCTGGCGTGCATTGTACAGTGATCGCACATCTCAATGTGGAGTAGGGGTGTTTCAAATGCTCAACAGTTTCATGTGACTCCTGGCTACCATACTGCAGATATACTGTATGCAGTCTAGAACTTTACAGATACCCTGAAGTAGATGTAAACTGATTCTCCTACGAGCAGCAACAGCCAAGAGGAAAAAGCTGCCTGACAGCTCCTGATTCCAAATGCTTCAGGTCCAACCCAGCAATATGAGTTTAGTTAACCAGCTTGTAGTGGGTCTCGAAGTTTAAGGGTGCATCACAATCACTGGGGGGCAAGGAGTTGGTTGTGATGGTACTTAATGTGACTTAGAGTCCAAACCTGGGGGTAGGCCAGGTGGTTCTGATGCAGAGTTCATACCTGGAAAGCCCTTTTACTGACTACTGTCAGTACCTACGGCTGCTGCGCTGATAGATGGTAGAAGCCAAACCTGCCAGATCATGGGGATTCCCTTAGGCAGTGTTAACAGATTCCAAGTCCCACCCCAGGGTGTGGGGGGGGAGGGGGGATGGTGTCCTGTTACCTTTAAACAATTCCTCAGATGAGTCCTTCATGTTCAGGTAGGTTTGGGAAACACTAGGACACTGGTTCCCAAAATTTGCTGCACATTAGAATCACCTGGGGAGTTGGTCATACTCTACAGCACTTGAATCAGAAAGTCTGGGTCTGAGAGCCAGCAGTCAGTATTTTTTAAAGATTCTCAAATAGCTCTATGTGCAGTTTGGGGAACACTGTATTAGGCCTTTTAAGAAAAACAAAAACAAACAAACAACCCCCCCCCCCACGATGCAGCAGGTAACATCTGTCAGCTCAGCAGCTGTAGACACCATAACACCCCAGGTGAACCTTGAAAGCGGGCCCAGTTGGTAAATCAATTTCCACCTCCTCTCGAGTTTTATTACATTGTAAGGGTGCATCAATTAAAATTAAGCACTAGGTGAGGACTGATGGTGGAGGGACATATAAGCAAAGAGGGCAGCATGGGGAACGATAAGTCTAAAGCAGGTGCCTATACCAAAAACTCCAACAATCCCATAAAAGGAAGGAACTGAACTTAAGTGATTTTTGAAAGTGTGACCTCTCTATTATCTTGGGTTACCATATGATGCTCAAAGGAAAGGACAGGAAGCCACAGACCCAAAAGGAACCAAGTGGAAATCCCAAACCTTGGTTTCTGTCAGCAGATCATCAGAATGGGAAGTGAAGAGCAAAGAGTGAGTCATTTAGGGCAAAGCCCTCCCACCCCCAGCCAAAGGACATCATGGAGCAAGTCAGAAGGGACAGGAAGCATGAATGGCGAGGATGAAGATCTAGCTAGGCTTTGCCTTCAAGACACAACATCAAAGCAGCCTCTGGACCCAGAGCCGGCACAGAGCCCGTCCCTCTGGTGGCTAGGGTCGGGGGTGGAGGGTTGGGGGAGTAGGGATGTATCCCTGGCTTCGGGTCGCTGTCCCCTGGACCCCACCTGGAGGGCGCTCGCGGGGCTCGGCCGAGGACCTAGGCCAGAATGAGCAGGTGCGTGGCCGGAACCCAGAAGGGGGAGTTCCCGGCCGTCGGATCACACCCTGTCCCCGGGACCCCTCAGGGTCGTCGCCCGCGGCCGCGCTCACCCGATGACGTAGGCCAGGATGAGCAGCTGCACCGCCCGGTTCATGAGCCCCACTTTACGGCTGCGGATGAGCACGATGCGCGGCGTGTCGTACTCGAACAGGAAGGCCGCCAGCACCGCGCAGCAGCCCGCCATGGCTAGCGCTCCGCCGCCGCCGCGCCGCCCGGTTCCGCGCTCTGGACCCGGTAGCCTGACCCGCCGCCGCTTCCCCGCACTGGAGCCCCGCCCGGCGTGGCCGTTCGTGGGGGAGGGCCCGGAAGGAGGCGGTGCTGACCCTCGGGGGACTGGGCCGGGCGAAAGGCGTGACCTCCCCCTCGGGTACGAGTGCCGCGCCGCCTCAGGAGGGCTGGGGGAGAGCGACCCCCTCGGAGGGAATGGGGCCTGGGGGAGGGGGTGACCTCGTTGGGAACGAATGACCCCCTCTGGAGAGGGACGGAGGAATAATGACCCTCCCCCCCAGAGGGACTGGTGGAACGAGCGACTCCCCCCTCAAGGGGGGTGGGCTCTACGGGGATGGGATGACCTCTCCTTCAGGAACGAATGACCCCATGAGGAGGACCAGGAAGGACCGGTGACGCTCAGGGGAGATAGAGCCCTCAAGGAGAGAGTGACCTCCCCCTTGGGAAGGAGATACTCCTCCCAGGAGCGGGAGGGGTAATGAGCGACCCCCGTGGGTGTCTAGGAGTGAGCTGGGGGCGGGGTGGGGCGAGGCGAGGCCCTGGGGGCAGCTTAGGGGAAAGAGCAGCCTCTCTCCTGCAGGCTCCAACGGGGGGCAGCGCTGCCTTCTCGCTGCAGGAGGGAAAGCCTAAATATCCGGTACCCTAGGGACCCTTGGCTGGAGCCACACACGCTGCAAAATAGCCCTCTTAGAATTGAAGCTAGGTCACATACCTACTCCCATTCCGATGCTTCCTTAGTTGTAGGAGGGGAGGAAGCAGCCTGAGCCTGGTGAGGGATTTCTGTGACCATCCTTGGAACTGAGGAAGTTTCATCACAACTTTAGGGAGAATTGGAAAATAGAGGGAAAGTGGAGGAAACACCCACAGTTGCACCACCTGAACATAATTTTCCACGTGTGTTCATTCCCTTCAGGTATGTTATCATAGGTATGTTTTATATTTAGTTTCATTCATTCATTCAACAAGTGTTAATAAACACCTTCCGTACCAGGCACTGTCTAGTGTACAGAACAAACCCAAACATTCTGCCTTCATTGGAGTATAAATTCTAGCAGATAATTGTGTATACGTTTTTAATTTGTAAGCATAGTCAGTGATGGTACTTTTCAATTCCTGATTCACACTACATGTTTCCCATGTTACTGCAGACTTGTCATAATGATAATTTTTAATCGATGGATTGTTTCTTCAGTTAGGGATGGTTTCCTTAACCGCTGTCATCTGATTGCTTCCAGTTTGTGGATCCTATGCATAATCTTTAACACACCATTTTAGGTCTTTTCCTGGAAGTGAGATTCCTAAGCCACACCACCTTGTTTTTACAAATATAAGAAGGTGAATAATAATAAAATTTGAGGAAGACAGTATCTGCCTCTGGAGATGGACTTGTCATGTTAACAGGAGGAATAGAGCTGCCACCTTCCTCAGTTCAAAATGGTCCCAGGAAAAGGTGGTGACAGTTTAAGTGGGATTTTATTCATTCTTTGACAGGTATTTACTGAGTGCCTGTTGTGTGCTTAACAGTGTTCTAGATGCTAGGCATATGAGGGTGAACAGACAGATAAAGTCTCGCCAAAATGGAGCTTTGTGTAATTGGGGGGACTTAAATTCTATGTAGAAAAGAAAAACCCAGTCACTAAATTCTCATTGGAAAGAAACTTAAAAATACATTTCCTTAAGAGTCAAAACACATTTACAGCTCTCGTGAATACTTACCCCATAGTAATGAGATGGTCCTGGCCTTACAGATCTTGAATTTAAATGGTTTGTTTGTGTCTTTGAACAAAGTCAGTTAAGAGAAATGTACAAATAAAAGTTTTTGTTAGTGCCTAGTTGGTAGTGTAACCTTAGGCCCAACCAGAGAAGCTGATCCTGAAAAATGATTAGAAAAAAAAAATTGTTTCATTTACACTCTTGCCCTGAGTTTATCTCTTTAAAAATAGCTCTCTTGAGGCATAATTGACATACAGTAAACTGCACATATTTAAATTATACAATTTTATAAGTTTGACATATGTACATACCCATGAAACCATCAGCACAATTAAGGTAGTGAATATATCCAGTGCACTAGCTACAGTAATCTTAGTTTATAAAGTAAAAGTGACTGCTGATTACAGTTGGGATTTTTCACATAATCTTTTTTTTTTTTGCAACACAAGTCAATCTTTATTGAAAATTGCAGTATTAATACATAACAATTCTTGTTAAAATAAACGTGCTTTTAAGCATTTTAAGTCTGAGCTTATCTACTCATCAGATTGCATAAAAAAATAGCATGAATTTACACATAATGTAATTGGCTCAGGATGGATATTCCTTTGTATTGATTGACACCTGGAGTTCAGTGCAGAGGTGAGGGGTGCCTTTAACACTGGAAAACAATGCTGGCTTAAGTTTTAAAAAAGTACTATGAGAATGGTCTTAAAAAAAAAAAAAAGCGGTATTCAAAAATCATTAAAAAAAAAAAAAAGAACCATTTCCTAGTCAGTAACAGTGGCTCCCTGGGGTCTCTCTTGAGTGGCCGTCACAGTAACCCCACCAGGAACACATGAGAGCTGGCCTCAGGTCCAGCCCAATTATTCTACTGACTACTGGTCTCCACGAGGAGCTATAGGAGACTCCAATAGGGCTCAGGAGACCAAGATAAGGCACTTGTCATCTCCAGCACACCAATCCTGGGAGCACAGCATCCCCTGAAGCTCACTGCAGGCTCCCTGCACAGAGATGCCAGCCTCTCCTTGGTCTCCCTGTCCCAAGTGACTTGACATTGGTCCTGGGGATTCAAATAAGATTACTCCAGAGGTTTTCTGTTCTTCAAGTGAATAGGGTGGGAAAAGAGGCAAATCCTCTGAAACATGTAAGATCAACTCTGCAACTTTCTATCTGAAAAGATCAGACCCTCCTCTGCAGCGTGTCCTCTGCAGGCTCCTTTCAGAAAGCTCAGGTTGAGCAATAAACAGCTCAGGAGAAAAAAAACACACCATCATTTGAAACGTACTAGAGAGGAGAGTCACACAGTCCACCCTTCCCCTATGCCAACCACTCCTTTCTAGAGACACACCCCGTCCTTAGAAAGCACCAAGAGGAGAGCCAGAAGCTGTACCCCACCTCAAGCCCCACACCCTTAAGCCTGCCCTTGCACGGCCAGAGGATGTCAGACAGGCGTCCTGTCCCATCTGGGCAATGCCCAGGCTGGCAAGAACTGGGGCGTCCAGCTGTTAGCTGCCAGATAGGGAGAAGGTGACCCAACTGGTCGGAGTAATACTCTTTCCAAATGTTTACAAAGGACAGGTGAAGAATTCTGAGTTTCCTTCTTAAAAAGCAGGCCCCAATACTGATGCGTCTGGTGCCTGCCATCCTTTCTCCACCTGCTGGCAGGACAGCACTACCAGAGATTAGTATATCCCAAGCCCCAAGAATCTATTTCCTCTTGTTTGAAGTGCTGATGCCAGCAGATGGAGAGAGGCACTGCAGGCCCAGCTTGGGAAGGGCAGGGCGAGTACCAAGTACCAACCAGGTGTCCAGCCCATGGCCCAGGACCACCCTCAGCTCCTGTAAATACTACATTTGCATAGCACTCAAGAAACAGAGTCATATAATACAACTGGTAGGCCTAATAACTAAACCAACAAGAATGTTGAGAAAAGATCAAACACAAGAGACAAAAGATTCTGGAAGCGCTTCTGTGCTTATCACCATGATGGCCCTGGCCCTGATGCTGGCCTCAGTTCTCAGAGGCAGCAAGCTGATGGGACCATCACTCATCGTGAAACGTTCAGTCACCTGGCCCAGATCCAAACAGGGTTTTCCTAAGCAGAGAAACATACCTTCTAAACCTTAGGGGAAAGCTGTAGAACAAAATTTTTTAAATATGTCCATGATGATATCTATGTTTATAGGAATTAGTTCCTTTATTTGCCTGTCTCAGCTTCTAAAATAACTGTAATTAAGCTGAAAGACTCTCAAATTAGGAATGTCACATATAAAAAATGCAAAATTTCTCTGAATGTTCTACTATTGTGCTTAGGATATCAAATTATGCAACTTTATAATAGAAGCTGTATTCCTTAATTTTACTGGAACTAAATGCTGCTAAAATTACAACATATGATAGTTTTGTTACTATTCACTATATCCAGATTCTTACCTGCTAGACAAAATCTACCTTTCACATTTGATAACTGATGCCCCGATAGTTTCAAAATTGAAAAGATCTCCACACAGATGTATTCCATAATGCAAAAGTATTTGATGAAGTCTCCCAACTCAACTTCACAAAAGGGAAACAAGATTTTTTAGAAATTACAGGGGGGAAAGTGTTTATAAAGCTGATATAAATGGGGAGAAAACGCAACCCACTCTTTTCTTTCTCTTGAAAACACCATTTAATTCAGTGCTCGTGAAAACATTCACCCTGTGTGTGCCAAGTCTCAGGCAAGCTGGAAGAAACAGCCTATATAATTTCTCATAACTTCCTCCTGAATTCAAATGACTCCAACCCTTGCAGGTAGTCGCATGTGTGTATCTGTTTATGTGCACTCTGTTTGGGACTTTTAAAAAACATATACTAAAATCATATTTTCTCCTAACTTATTACACTAAACTGGGGAAACCAGCTTCTCTGTTACTGGATCAGTTCAGGCCCTGGAGAACATATCGATATTACAAACCACCCACTACACAGGTGGAATTACCAACAAAGAGTTGAAGAAGTGGACACTGTGCCTGGGGTAAATGGCTGCCACACACACACACACACGAATACACACAAAGGTAGGTTAAGTGCTCTTGAAGCAATTTAAAGTACTTATTAGTAAACACACTATGTTATAGACATTAGAAATAAATCTTCTGTTTACAATGATCCATGCAAACATCTTATTCCTTATAAAATAAGATGTGAAAAATAAAATTATGAAGAGTACTCACTATAAAAAGTAAGGTTACCAAAGGCTCAGGGGTCAGGTATCCCACTCACCATCCGGGGCTGAATGCCACCCCAGTGCCGGAGCCCTGACCAGCTGCCGGAGCCGTAAGGAGAGTAAGGTGCACTCCCCACCTGAGGCCCACAGCGCTTGAAATGACGTTGGGGTGACAGACCGCTGACAGACCGCTGAAAGGGAACAACCCTCACCCCCCACCCCCTCTGACTTCATCTGAGGACAGGCCCACACACACACCCATCGATACAAGTTGGGCACATTTAGGCAAAAAAATCCTGTTGGTTTCTTATGTACAATATTCAGATTTTAAACACAAAATCCTTTCTGTAATAAGTTCTGGCAGGCAAACACGTTCTGATGCTGCCTGGCCCTTTGCTGTCCACACGTGCTTTGTGCTGAGTGTCCCCAGCCGCAAGAAGATATGGCCAAAGGGGCTCACAGACAACAGGCGCCAGCCCTTTCCTCACACCTCCCCACAGCCATCTCCACGAGCGCCCTCCAGATGGTCTCAGAGGACAAGTCCCCATCGAGTGCATGGGCCGAAACACAGCCACAGCCCTGCCTCTCTACAAGGAACAATCAATATCCAATAAAGTTTTGTTCCCTTTTAAAAGTTCTTAAATATACAACTTTCTTCATAACACACAGCTGAATGAAGTCTTTGCCCTTCCTTGTGGGAGGGAGAACAACAATGCCTACATATGTTTTCAGGTGACTCAGACATTTCCCCCGAGGGGGCGGGGGAAAGGAATGATTTTTCTAAGCTAAATAAAGGAGAGGCCAATACCTCCTCCAAGTGTGGCTGGTTCTCTTTCACATATCTTCCATCCCAGGAAAATAATTTCGCTCTACATAGGACTTTTCCATTAAACATATAGAAAGCATCATCTCTATCTGTAAGAGATTTGTAATGAAAATTTAGATAGAGAAAATTGCTTTGCTGATACATAAACCACCTTTTGTCCCTAACTGGATTCATGGTAATCCCTAAGGACGTCCACATCACACTGACCCCACAAGCCTAAATGGAGAGAAAGCCATTAACCTGGCTGCACCCCAAGCAGCGGTGGCCTCCCCACACTCTCCCTGTCCCTGCAACTCTCTCCCAGTGCAGTCCGTGCAAAAGGAACAGATGGGTGGAAAGTAGAAGTCCATGTTTCCAATTGGCAACCCACGTCAACACCAAAAGGCTGAAGAATCATCAAAGAGATTTCAGATGCTCTATGAAGAAATTCACTTTAACACTTATAACTTTAAGACTTTGCATACATTACAAGAGTGCATTGATGATACAAGTTGTAAAATACTTTTCCATTCCTTTGGATTTTGCATATGATGGTTCTGCATCAGTCACTGCAGGTAGATGGAACAAGCTTTGTTTTTGTGTTGTTTTTTTTTAAACATGCATTCAGCTAGATATGATTCAGAATAGATTAATACTCCCTTTTTTTCATTACAGTTAGCTAAAAAATTGCCTGGCAGCCCACCAAACAGGATTTGCTTTAAGACCAACCCACAGAGTCAGTTGGAGACTGAGGGCGCTGGGACCTGCTGGGCCGGCCGTAGTAGTGTTTAGCTAAGTATCGAGAGCATTAAGAACAAAGTCCTGGTTGGAGGCCCGAGGCCTGCAGCACCGGCTGTGGAACCTCCACCATGTGACTGCACAGCTCCATCCGAAAACGTTTGCAGGGTGATCACCACTGAGGGGCCACATAGCTGTAGGTGGGTGTTCCTGGGGCCCGGTAAGTGGGCACAGTGATGGGGTGGGGGGCGACAGGAGTTGGGGAGTGGGCGGGCAGTCAGCAAGGTAGCTGCTGACATGGCTATAGTGGTCCCCGCCACCGTGCCCATGGTGACCCCGTTGCCTCTAGGCAGAGGGATGGGAGCAGGGGACACCGTCGCTGGCATGCTGTTGGGCTGCACCACTGTGGTGTGGTGGATGACGTGACGGGGCTGCATACAGGGGCTGGGGGTAGTACGTGCCTTGTTGTGCGTGCGCGCTCTGCTGGGGGTAGGCACTTCGCTAGGGGTGTCCAGCGGTCTGGTAGGGGTTGGGGAGGAGGAGTACGGTGGCACCGCCCCGCTGGTGGGGGAACAGGACACTTTGTAAGGTGTGCCAGGAGTGTAACCTGTTTGGAAGGTAGGATTCGCTCCAGAGTACGCGTTGGGGGAATAGGCAGGAGCTGCTGCGTAACCCATGGGGAAAACAGCTGGATATCCAATTTCTTTGGCATTTGCATAGGGAACCGCAGAAGAACCCGGGCTATAAACAGGATTCATGATTTCAAGAACGCGCCGCGGCGGCGGCGGCCTGGGCCTCGGTGACCAGCGCTCGCCGGCCCGGGGCGGGCTCGGCGAGGGGCGCGCGCCGCGGAGGCCTGCTCCGATGCGCGGCTGAGCCGCGAGGCCCAGGTTGCCGCCGCCGCCTCCCTGGTCCGCGTTCCCCCTCGCCCGGCTCGGCCCGGCCCGCCTCTTCGCAGCCCGCGCTCCCTGCCGACGCTGCGCAGTCGCCCTTCACATAATCTTAATCACATTCAGTTGCGTATTGTATGCTTGGCTGAGTGTAGTAAGCTATTGAGCAACTCTGGGAATTTAGCTTAAAAAAAAAAACGCCAAGGCTTTTAGTAAAGACATTAAGACAGCTCAACAAGGAAAGAATAGTCTTTTCAACAAATGGTGCTGGAACAACTGGATATCCACATGCAAATGATGAAGTTGGACCCCTACCTCTTACCGTATATGAGAATTAACTCAAAATGGATCAAGACCTAAATGCAAGAGTTAAAACTATGAGTCATCTGAAGACATAAGTGTAAATCTTTGTGACCTTGAATTAGGCAGTGGTTTTTTAGATATGACACCTGAAGTTCAGGTGACGAAAGAAAAAAAGTAGATAAATTGGACTTCATCAAAATTTAAAACTTTTGTGCATCAAAGGCCACTATTGAGAAAAAGAAGACAACCCACAGAATGGGAAAAATCATATATCTGAGAAGGGTCTAGAATCTTAAAGAGTTCTTTAACTCTTATAACTCATCAGTAAAATGACAACCCAACGATAAATGGGCAAAAGGTTTGAACAGACATTTCTACAAAGCAGATACACAAAAGGTGAATAAGGATATGAAAAGATGTTGAATATCATTGGTCACTAGGGAAATGCAAATCAAAATCACAGTGAGATACCACTGCATCCCACTAGCATGGGTATAATCAAAACAATCGACCATCAAAAAGATGGCAAAGCTGGAGAAACTGGAGTATTCATATACTGCTGATGGGAAAGTAAAATGGTGCAGCTGCTTTAACAAAACATTTTGGGGCATCCCTGGTGGCACAGTGGTTAAGAATTCCCCTGCCAATGCAGGGGACACAGGTTCAAGCCCTGGTCCAGGAAGATCCCACATGCTGCATAGCAACTAAGCCCATGTGCCACAACTACTGAGCCTGTGCTGTAGAGCCCGCAAACCACAACTACTGAGCCCACGTGCCACAACTACTGAAGCCCTCGCTCCTAGAGCCCGTGCTCCACAACAAGAGAAGCCACTGCAATAAGAAGCCTGTGCACCACAGTGAAGGGTAGCCCCCGCTCAACGCAACTAGAGGAAGCCCGCCCGCAGCAACAAAGACCCAACGCAGCCATAAATAAATAAATAAATAAAAATTTTAAAAGATACGTTCACGTAAAAACTTGTACATGAATGTTCATAGTAGCATTATTCATAAGTAGCGTTATACCCCAAAAGTGGAAGTAATTTAAATGTCCATCTACTGATGAATGGATAAATAAAATGTGGTCTATCCATACAATGGAATATTTAGCCATAAAAAGGAATGAAACACTGACACATGCTACAACGTGTATGAACCTTGAAAACTATGCTAAGTGAAAGAAGCCAAGTACAAAAGGCTACATATTGTATGATTCTATTTTTATGAAATGCCCAGAATAGGCAAATCCACAGAGACAGAGAGTTGATCCATGGTTGCTTAGGACTGGGGGAAAGAAATAATGGGGAGTGATCACTACCGAGTATGAGGTTCCCATCTGGGATCATGAAAATGGTCTGGAAAACAGATAATGGTGATAGTTGCAGAACGCTTGTGAATCTACTAAAAGTCACTGATTTGTACATTTTAAAAAGGTTGTAGGACTTCCCTGGTGGTCCAGTGGGTAAGACTCTGCACTCCCAATTCAGGGGGCCTAGGTTTTGATCCCTGGTCGGGGAACTAGATCCCGTATGCATGCAGCAACTAAGAGTTCTCATGCCCAACTAAGAAGGCTGCATGCCGCAACGAAGATCCCGTGTGCCACAACTAAGACCCGGCAAGCCAAAATAAATAAAATTATTTTAAAAACACAAAATTAAAAAAAAAAAAAGGTGGCTTTTTTTTTTTTTTTTTGCGGTACGCGGGCCTCTCACTGTTGTGGCCACTCCCGTTGTGGAGCACAGGCTCCGGACGCGCGGGCCCAGCGGCCATGGCTCACGGGCCCAGCCGCTCCACGGCATGTGGGATCCTCCCGGACCGGGGCACGAACCTGCATCCCCTGCATCGGCAGGCGGACTCTCAACCACTGCGCCACCAGGGAAGCCCCAGGTGGCTTTTATGGTATGTGAATTATATCAAATTAAAAAAAGAAAGGAAGGAAGGAAGGAAGGAAGGAAGGAAGGAAGGAAAGAAAGAAAGAAAGAAAACAAAGAAAGAAAGGAAGAAAGAAAGAAATAAACAGGGAGTAGACAATCAAGGGCCTCAGATAAAAAGTACCTACCACATAATAATGGGGCCAAACCTCATGTTCTTTCTTCATAGGGGAACACCTCGGACCCTCACACAGAAATTATTTTTATTTTAGACAAAGTTCCAACAGTCTGGATTGTCCGTTTCCTTTGATGCATGGTAAGCCAGTTTATCACAACATTCTTCCTCTAAAAACTGCCCTTCCTCACAGAGGTGGCCCCAGCAGCCATTTTTATCCTAAAGTCCGATGACCTTATCAATCAGACCACAGGGAAACCTAACCCAAAAGGGCCAATCTGATTCTCTCCTCTGGGATTGGCACTGGGAGAGAGGCAGCTCTTTGTTCTCTGCAAGTGACCAGAACTGAGTTGATGTAACCTTAGGGTTTGTGGCAGACTCATGTTTATGGAGAAGCCAAGAAGGGGAGTTTACAGAAGCAAAAGAAAAGAACTGGACAGGCAAAGGGAGCAGAGGTGAGCAATACTAAGAAAATGGCCTCTTTGGTTTCTGCTGAGTTTCTACTTCCTGGTTCTGCCTCCTTGGTTCACTTTTGCCCTTAAGGTACCCCCATAAGCTTATAATAAATGTTCGTTCTTTTTCTTAAGCTAGAAGGCTTTTGAAAGTTGGGATTGAAAAGGCTTTGGCTATAGCGCTAGGTTCCAAAAGATGAAAAATGTACTGTCACTGGTAATGTGGGCGTTAAAACAAATGTTTGTATGAATGCAGCAAATTAGAGATGGGAGGCACTGCTTGAGGCCACCAATGCTAAGAGCAGCAATAAATAGATTAATAGTCCATAAAAAGAAATAAGTTCCTATAAAAAGCTCCAAAAGAACTGCAAAAAGCTCATCAGTCTGTTACCATTTAGTTGCGAGGCCAGCCGTGGCTGACCTCAGTGCATATTAGAGCATGGTTTGGTTATAGCACGGTCATTACAATGGCCTCGAGATGCAAAAGGCCAGTCAGATGAAGCTGTATGCTTCAATGAAAAAGACGTTTAAATTAACTTTCAGGCATTTATAGATGTAAGATTCACTTATCTGGCACGTAGACATTGTAAAATCTGTCATTGTATAACATAATGACAGATGCATGTGCTCCAAATGTGTAATTATATATCTCCAGAAACAGCACATTCCCTAAATAAAGAACAAGCTGGTAGCAGAAGTGAGGAATAAATCACTTTATAATTTTACTGTTGCTTTCCCCATGGAGTTCTTGAGGCTAAAGTTGGTGTGGAACATAGCCGTATGTTCCATATCTAATAGGCCGTATGTTGACCATATCTGCTAGATCAGCAGGTCTCAACCTATCAGACTCAAAGTCCCTTTAAAAAGAAATATTTTCTAATATCCCATTAGGAGCCCTGAAAGAAATTAATATGAAATAGAATTGGCCTGCACTCAAATATGTATATGTAAATGTGTATATATATAAATGTTTAGTTTGCATTTTCATAATGATTAATCTTGAGCTTTATAGGTGCTTATAGGCCATTTGTACATCTTTGGAGAAATGTCTGTTCAGATCCTTTGCCCATTTCTTTTTTTTTTTTTTTTCTTTTGCAGTACGCGGGCCTCTCACTGTTGTGGCCTCTCCCATTGCGGAGCACAGGCTCCGGACGCACAGGCTCAGTGGCCATGGCTCACGGGCCCAGCCACTCTGCGGCATGTGGGATCTTCCCAGACTGGGGCACGAACCCGTGTCCCCTGCATCGGCAGGCGGACTCTCAACCACTGCACCACCAGGGAAGTGCCCATTTCTTAATTGGGTTATTTGTCTATTTTAAGTTGTAAGTGTTCTTTATATATTGCAGCTGAAATTCCTTATCAGATATATGATCTGCAAATGTTTCCTCCCATTCAGTGGGTGGAGGGAATTATAGCTTATCAAAATGGAGAAAATGGGAAGTATGATATTCTTGCAGATGAGCTGGACCTGTTTCTGAAACTGTGTCTTAAAATCTCAGCACATTTGACATTTGGTTTCAGGGTAGTATAAAGTCCTCAGAGACCACATCCTTTGGTAGGCAACAGAGAATAGAGGATGGATAGGAAAAAAAGCTGTGAATACAAGAGGTGATGGAGCAGTTGTGAGGTCGACTTGCGGGGGTTGTATCTGATATTACTGAAAACAAAGGTATTCAGGAGTGGATACAGTGTGTGCCAGACACTGGGATATATATGATTATTTACTAGTTATGCATCCTTAGATGAGCTATTTACTTTTGGGGAGTATATTTCTTTTTTTTATATAAATTTATTTTATTATTTAGTTATTTATTTAGGCTGCGTTGGGTCTTTTGTTGCTGCGCACAGGCTTTCTCTAGTTGTGGTGAGTGGGGCCTACTCTTCGTTGTGGTGTACGGGCTTCTCATTGCGATGGCTTCTCTTGATGCGGAGCACAGGCTCTAGGCACGCGGACTTCAGTAGTTGTGGTGCATGGGCTTAGTTGCTCCGCGGCATGTGGGATCTTCCCGGACCAGGGCTCGCACCCGTGTCCCCTGCATTGGCGGGCGGATTCTGTTTTTTTTTTTTTTGCGGTATGCGGGCCTTTCACTGCTGTGGCCTCTCACGTCGTGGCACACAGGCTCCGGACGCGCGGGCTCAGCAGCCATGGCCCACGGGCCCAGCCGCTCCGCGGCATGTGGGATCCTCCCGGACTGGGGCATGAACCCACGTACCCTGCATCGGCAGGCGGACTCTCAACCACTGAGCCACCAGGGAAGCCCTGGCAGGCGGATTCTTAACCACTGTGCCACCAGGGAAGCCCGGGAGTATGTTTCTTTATATGTAAAATGGGGATCGATGTTATTGTGTCAAATATGATATCGCCTTTATGATATTAATAACAACAGCTAATAATATGCTGCTAAAAGCTTTATAGGCTTCCTTTCACTTGGTCTCATGTGAACCTAGGTGGGCACTGAGGAGTAAAACTGAGACTTCGATCATGCAACGGGTTCAGTCAGGATTTGAGTCCATGTCTGTCTGATTCCAGAATCTTTGCTCTTAAATATTTCATTATGTAGCTTTAAAATGCTGTGAAATCATTTTGTCCACTAAATCATTGTGTAATATTATGTGGGATTGTTTTTATGGTTCCATTGCTTGGTATGTTATGTAAGTTTAAGGGATAATGAGGATTGCGGGGGTCACCTTGAAATGGGAGAAGTCATGCTTGTGGAGATGCTAGTTATTGGAACCCCCATACATTTCATCATGTTCCCCGACATTAGCATATGATGTAATATCTTCTCAAATTTACTTGGAAACTATTAGATACCTAATTATTTGGAAGGATTACCCAACAGACTCAGGAAAATAGGACCTGAAGATACAGTCCCATTAGTGTCAAATCTGATAACTTTCCCAGATGGTGTCTTAATTACTGTGGGGGGGGGGGCAGAATAATGATCCCCCTGAGGATATCAGTGTTCTAATCCCTGCAACCTGTGACTGTATTAACGGTTATATGGCAAAAAGGACTTTGCAGATGTGATTAAGTTAAGGATTTTAAGACGGGAAGAGTAGCCTGAATTATCCAGGTGAGTTTAATCACAAGGGTTCTTAAAAAATGGAAGAGGGGCTGAAGATCAGAGTCAGAAAAGGCCTGTGACAACAGAAGCACAGGTGAGAGTGATGAGATTGCTAATTGGAGGTCATGAGCCAAACAATGAAGCTTTCTGGAAAAGGCAAGAAATGGATTCCCCCCAGCGCCTCCTGAAGGAACACAGCCTGCCAACACCTTGATTTTGGCCCCTTAGACCCATTTTGGATTTCTGATCTCCAGAACTGTAAAATAACATATTTGTGTTTTCTTAAGCCACTGAATTTGTCATAGTTTGTTACAGCATCAATAGGAAACGAATATAATTACTAACTCCATAGAAACACTATAAGCATAAGATTCTTTTATTTATTTATTTATTTATTTACAGCAAGGAAACACTCATTTATTTTCCACTTGAATACCATGCTTGAGATTTAAAATCATGTTTGGCAGTGTACTGCAGGATGCTAAATAAGACTTCACCCATATTGCTTTGGATTTCTTGATATCTTGCTATGTTTTCCATCATCCATTGGAACAATTAGTTCAATTTCCTAGAAACATTTGAACTGTAGTTAGAAGTTTACCCAATAACCCAGTACCCTCCAGGGCTTTTTTTTTTTTTTTTTTTCCTGGCTGTGTTTGGTCTTCATTGCTGCGGGCGGGCTTTCTCTAGTTGCGGCGAGCAGGGCTACTCTTCATTGTGGTGTGCGGGCTTCTCATTGCAGTGGCTTCTCTTGCTGTGCAGCACAGGCTCTAAGCACCCGGGCTTCAGTAGTTGTGGCTCACAGGCACTAGAGCGCAGGCTCAGTTGCGGCACACGGGCTTAGTTACTCAGAAGCATGTGAAATCTTCCCGGACTAGGGCTCAAACCCATGTCCCCTGCATTGGCAGCCAGATTCTTAACCACTGCACCACCAGAGAAGCCCACCCTCCAGGTTTTTAAAGTGAAGAATGTTACTTGTACAAGTCAGAATATCATACCAAATAAATGGTGACAGCTTTGCCAATAAACAAGAATATGCTCTTCCATGGCTAGGAAGGGAGACTGCCACAGCTGACAGGTCTCGAAGATACATAGAGAAGCATAAGATTCTTAATTCAGATTAAGCTACAGAGAATTTAATTTACTATCCTTAGTCTTTAATCTTTGAACAGTTTGATTTATTTTCTTTGGGGAGGGTTTTGGTGTACGTTTTTCTATGTATACTGGAATACCTGGCAAGGGACTAGAGCTTGAGGGAGATTTACAAAGCTAACTTAATTAGGTAAATCATTATTCCTCCCCACAACATATTTTTTATAAGCACAGAAAATAAATCTCTCACCCAAACAAGGTAAAAGCTTCAAGACTATTTGTGTGAATTTAGATTTTTTTCTTAAAAAAATAAGTGGAAAATAAAGATGTTTAACAGAGTAGAACACCATTTAGTGTTCTTTATGACTTTTTTTGTGGTAACTAGATGGGTCTCCTATTCAATGGTAGAAAAAGGCTGATGCTGTGATTGGTAATGCACAGAGACAAAGGCTGCGAAGTACAGAGATTTAAAAATTTTATTTATTTATTTTTGGTTGCGTTGGGTCTTCGTTGCTGCGCGCGGGCTTTCTCTAGTTGTGGTGAGCGGGAGCTACTCTTTGTTGTGGTGCACGGGCTTCTCATTGCGGTGGCTTCTCTTATAGCGGAGCACGGGCTCTAGGCACGCGGGCTTCAGTAGTTGTGGCACGTGGGCTCAGTAGTTGTGGCTTGCGAGCTCTAGATCACAGGCTCTGTAGTTGTGGCGCACGGGCTTAGTTGCTCCATGGCATGTGGGATCTTCCTGGACCAAAGATCGAACTTGTGTCCCCTGCATTGGCAGGTGGATTCTTAACCACTGTGCCAGCAGGGAAGTCCAAACGTGGAGGGAAATTTTTTTCTTTTTTGGAGGTGCCGAGCAGCATGCAGAGATCTTAGTTTTTTAGTTCCCCCACCAGGGATCGAACCTGTGCCCCCTGCAGTGGAAGTGCAGAGTCTTAACCACTGGACCGCCAGGGAAGTCCAAGACTTTTATCTTATTAATCTTTGCATAGAATCAGCTTTTAGTTTTGTTAGTCGTCTCAGTTGTTTATATTTTGTTGATTTCTGTCCTAATAGTTATTTCCTTCTTGTTTCTTTCATTTGGTTCTGCTGCTTCTTCTCTAGTATTTGAGTTGAATGCTTAGCCTCATGTCTTTCTTAACCTTTCTTGTTTCCTGATAAATGTATGTAAAGCTATAAATTTCCTTTTAAAATAGTGCTTTCAGTGTCTGTGTCCCACCAATTTTGACGTGTGGTGTTTTCACTATCATCCAGTTTTAAATATTTCCAAGAGTCATTTAGCAATATTTTATTTGGTTTCCAAATATTTTAAAAATTTATCTTTTTTTTAAGATAAACCTTATTTTTTAGAAGAGTTTTATTTATTTATTTTTATTTTGGCCATGCCGTGCAGCTTGTGGGATCTTAGTTCCTCCACCAGGGATTGAACCGGGGCCCTCAGCAGTGAAAGGGCAGAGTCCTAACCACTGGACTGCCAGGGAATTCCCTAAAAATTTATCTTTTCAAAATTAATTTCAAATTTCATTAAAATGCAGTTGGAGAACCTGATCTATATCATATTGTTCATTGGGAATATATTGAAGGAGATACATGCATGTCTGTTTTGCAAATGTTCCATGTGCACCCTAAAAGAACATGCATTCTTAGTGGGTGTTGAATTCTCTGTATATCTATTAGCTTGAGGGAGGCCCTCTCAAAGGAAGTACTTTTGAACTGAGATCTGAATGTCAGGAAAGAGCCAACTCTCTGAAAATCTGGGGGGAAAGGATCCCAGGCACAGTGGACAGCAAGTGCAAAGGCCCTGATGTAGGAATGAGCTTGGTGTGTTCCAGGAATAGAAAGAAGACCTGGAACATAGTGGGCAAGGAGGAGAGTGAGGTGAGGTAAGATCCTGAGAGGTAGTCAGGGGCCAGATCAAGTAGGGCCTCAGAGGCAATCGTATGGACTTTTGATTTTAACCAACACAGTAAATTTATTGACCACACTTACCAGGTGATGTGCTATGAACTTTATGTAAGCCTGATGTCAAGTACAAACTGATCGCATTTTATACGATGGGGGAAGCACTTTGAGATTAAAAGTACCTTAGACATCATATTTATCCCAGTCCTTTCCTTTTGCAAATAAGAAAACTAAGATGAGGTTTAAAAGGGTCTCACCGTTAGTCAGAACCCAGGCTTTGGACATTCCCCCCCCCCACGCCGCCTCTCTGACAGATAAGCTCTTAAAAGGGAGGACTCCACTTTCATTTAATTTCATTGAATTGTTACTGAAAGGAATCTTATAAACAAATATCATGCTCACCCATCCTATTTACTTATTTTGTAAATCTAGAGTTTTGCAGATAGAGTTTATTCAAAATGAGTTTCCCACAGGGACTTCTTCCTTTCCTCAAATATTCTGCTCTCATTTTACCCCTCTCTGCTTCACTTCAACATTTGGACGTGTTTCTGTGAGGCAGCCACTTCAGCCCGCCTTATATTCTCCTGGGCACTACTGTCCCATTTCCAGGGTGACCTGTCCCAGCACTTTTTTGATAAGGCCTCTGTGGCACATTCAGAAAACCTCCGCATCACAAAGATACTCACAGTAATTACCCATCGGTACTGCCTGGCTGCATGTGGGTTTTCTCACTTCACCCACCTGGGAGGGGAAGCCACTCTGCTCTCCCAGCAGCACGGGAGCTAATGTGGCTGTACCCTGAGCAAGCAAAGCTGAATCCAGATACTGCGCCAGGCAGTCCTCAAACCGTGAGTGGGCACAGTGTACACGTGATGCCTCCCTGCCTGTGAGCCTGGCTCCACACAGGCATCAGCAAGTGCCTTTGGGAACGTAGTCTTTTAGTGCTTTATCTGCTGAAGGCAGATTTATTCCCATCAGAAAGGTAGAAATTTCTTCCCTGATGGTGGATGGCAAAGTCAATGCCTTAGGCAAGATCAGTGCCTCCAATTCCATCCGAAGAAAGCCAAAGGGAGGATTTATATCCACCAACCACTGGTTTATCCCTTCTTCTTTGCGTATCCTCACAAATACTGTTCTCCTGGCTTGCTGGCCAAGCAGGGGATCTCCACTGGAATATTTTCTTACAAGACACATTTATATGTGGTTGGAAGAAACAAAAAAGTATGAACAGCAAGCCATCACCAAACCTCCAATTGAGACTCAGACTAAGAGTGTCTAGACTGCCAAAAAAAGTATATATATTTTAATGATATAAGGAAATTTCCACAAAATATAAAAATCCCACAGTTGCCTAAGCATTGGTTTTTGCTTTTGTTAATTTAAAAAATTGTGGTAAATATACATAACATAAATCTAACTATTTTTAAGTGTACAATTTAGTGGCATTAAGCACATTCACAGTGTTGTACAACCATGGCCGTTATCCATTTCCAGAATTTTTTCATCATCAGCAGCTTTGTGCTCGTTAAACACTAACTCTTCATTTTCTTCTCCCCCCCAACCCCTGGTGACCTTTATTCTACTTTCTATCTCTATGGATTTGCCTGTTCTGGATATTTCATATCAACGGAGTCATATAGTATGTGGCCTTTTGTATCTGGCTTACTTCACTTAGCATAATGTTTTCAAGGTTCATCCGTGTTGTAGCATGTGTCAGTACTTCATTCCTTTTTGTGGCCAAATAATATTCCATTGTATGTATATAACCCATTTTGTTTATCCATTCATCTCTTCATGGGCACTTGGGTGTTTCCACCTTTTGGCTATTGTCAATAATACTGCTATGATCATTTGTGTACCAGTATGTATCTGAGTCCTTGCCTTTAATTCTTCTGGGTATATACCTAGGAGTGGAATAGCTGGATCATATAGTAATTTTGCATTTAAGTATTTGAGAAACTTAAATACATGAGGAACCCAAGCATTAGATTTTGTATTTAAAATATATTTGTCACAATTAAAAAGAGAGAATCGAAGTATTTGTTATAGCTGCCATAATAAAGCACCAGAGACTGGGTGGCTTAAATAGCAGAAATTTGACGTACAAGATCAAGGTGTCAGCAGAGTTGGTTTCTTCTAAGGCTTCTCTCTTTGTCTTATAGACAGCCATCTTCTCCCTGTATCTTCACATGATCTTCCCTCTGTGCCTGTGTCCTAATCACCTCTTCTTATAAGGACACCAATCAGATTGGATTAGGAGCTACCCATATGATCTCATTTTACCTTAATTACCTCATTAAAGGCTACATCTCCAAATACAGTCATTTTCTGGGATAATGGGGGTTAGAACTTCAACATAAGCATTTGGTGGTGGCGGGAGCAAGACTGAACCTACAGGAGGGGTAGAGCCAGCCATATGCCAACTCTTTTTTTTTTAAAATAAATTTATTTATTTATTAATTTATTTATTTTTGGCTGTGTTGGGTTTTCGTTGCTGTGTGCGGGCTTTCTCTAGTTGCGGCGAGCAGGGGCTACTCTTCATTGCGGTGCACGGGCTTCTCACTGAGGTGGCTTTTCTTGTTGCAGAGCACAGGCTCTAGGCGCACAGGCTTCAGTAGTTGTGGCTCACGGGCTCAGTAGTTGTGGCTTGTGGGCTCTAGAGCACAGGCTCAGTAGTTGTGGCGCACAGGCTTAGTTGCTCCATGACATGTGGGATCTTCCCAGACCAGGGCTTAAACCCATGTCCCCTGCATTGGCAGGCAGATTCCTAACCACTGCACCACCAGGGAAGTCCATATATGCCAACTCTTGACTGACTTACCCAAAACAAATCATGGTAGAAGGAAACACAAAAGATGGTTTTTAAGCTTATTTCTGGATTTCAGGAAAACATCATTTGACCTTTTCTGATATCTCTGAATTTATTATTATCTGTGACATATTTCAGTGAGGATTGGGGTGAGTCTTATCTCCTTAAACTTGCATTCAGGGTTAAAGGCTTTTAATAAATACCTTTGCAAGAAAAAAGTGAACCCTAATTGAAGACTCACATCTCCCTTAAGTAAGAAATGTCCTGCAGATTGTGTTCTGCCTTGAACACCTTTCAGTGTCATTTGCTATCCTTCTATGGAATCATTTTAAATAGCTGCATAGAGTGCTATTACATGAGTGTACCATAATTTATTTTTATTTTTTAACATCTTTATTGGGGTATAATTGCTTTACAATGATGTGTTAGTTTCTGCTTTATAACAAAGTGAATCAGTTATACATATACATATGTTCCCATATCTCTTCCCTCTTGCGTCTCCCTCCCTCCCACCCTCCCTATCCCAGCCCTCCAGGCGGTCACAAAGCACCGAGAGATATCCCTGTGCCATGCGGCTGCTTCCCACTAGCTATCTACCATAATTTATTTAACCGACACTCTAGTGTTGGATTTAAAGGAATTTTTCAAATTCTTACTCGGATTCTGTTCTTTCTATTACCACCACCCAATTCGTAGTCTAGGTTGCTTTTTGAGTCACTCTTACATGATTCCAGCAGATTTCTAAAAGTAATCTCCCTTCCCAGGGTTTCCCCCTTCACCCAACATCCTCATGGATGTCTGAAGGATGTTCTTAAGTCACTGCTTTCCTCACATCTCCTGTCAACCCAAGAATGGCTCCACCTTAACTTTGCAATTGGTCCAAACATCTCAGCCCTTAAAAAAAAAAAAAAAGATTTTCCCAAATCAGCCTCTATTTAACTTTCATCCACTTTCTTCCCAATCTGGGGAGCCAGTCAAGTCTACTTGTAGTCTTAGCACATACCATACTCATTTCTCTGGACCTGGCTGGGGCCACTAGTCCTGTTGGGAATGCCTTTTCTCATCCCACTGAATGTTTCCAGTCTCTTCGTCTAGGAGGGCCAGCTCATGTGTCACAAGCTTCATAAAGCCCCCTGTGACTACTCTTGTCTGTATGGATTTTATTTTGCCTTTCTTTGAGCTTCTGTCTCACTGAGATGGGACCACATCGTTTATGAAGCAGTAAGAAGTAAGCTTATGTCCCTCCTGGCTAGACTAGAAGGTCCAGAGACCTTGTTGTAAATGTCCCAGTCACACTGGCCATCTGACAGTTCTTTGAACACACTCATTTCTTTCCCACTTCAGTGCTTTGTGCTTGCCGTCCCTCTGCCTGAAATGTCCTACCTCCAACTCGTCATGGTCAGTTCCTTCTTGACATTCAGATCTAGTTTAAATGTCACTTCCTTGGAGAGGCCATCCCTGACCCCTGTCAGAAATAACTCCATTGTTTTTAGCACAGCGCATTGCTTATTTCTTTCAGACCCTTTATCCCAGGCTGTGCTCAACTCATCCCTTTACACATTGCTTGCCCATCTTCTGCACTTCACCTAACCTCCAGGACAGCCTGTCTGGTTCATTTGTTTATCCTGGCGCCTACCCAGTGCCAGGGTGCTCAATAAATGTTTGCTGAATGAATTGGTGAGATTGGATGGAATGGAGAAAGAGAAGGGAGATTGTGAGGCTGTCCCTTGGATTTCTGACTTGGGAAACTGAGCTGATGGCAGGTGGTGCTACTAACCGAGCTTGGGAGTTCCAGAAGAGCCCATGTGGGTGGGGGTGGAGGAAGCAGAGATGGTTATTTCTCCCCTGTACTTATTTGAGTTGCCTCTAAACTATTTAAGTAGAATATTCATCCACACATGGTTAAATATATGGGCCTAGAGCTTAGGAGTGATGCTTGGGCACTGTCCAAATAACAATAATAGCCAGCATCGTTAGACATGGTTAACACTTTAAATAACAATAATACCTAACTTTTTTTTTTTAATTTATTTTTGGCTGCGTTGGGCTTCATTGCTGCGCACAGGCTTTCTCTAGTTGTGGCAAGCAGGGGCTACTTTTTGTTGCAGTGTGCGGACTTCTCACTGCAGTGGCTGCTCTTGTTGTGGAGCATGGGCTCTAAGTTCATGGGCTTCAGTAGTTGCAGCACACGGGCTCAGTAGTTGTGGCGCACAGACTTAGTTGCTCCACGGCATGTGGGATCTTCCCAGACCAGGGCTCAAACTCGTGTCCCCTGCATTGGCAGGTGGGTCCTTAACCACTGTACCACCAAGGAAGTCCAATAATACCTAACATTTATTGACCGCTTACTCTGTGCCAGGCAGTGTGCTAAGTGCTTCACATACATTTACTCTTAGAACATTTAATATTTAATACAACCCTTGGATACAAAGATACAACTAAGTTTTCTAAGAATTGGGTAAACTGAGGCCTCTCTGCTAATTAGTGGGCGGGCTAGGATTTGAAGCCAGGTGGTCAGTTTCCAGTGTCCCAGCTCTTCCCCACTGCGCTAGTGTGCTGGAATAGGCATGCAGGCACACAGAACCAAGCCCATTGCCTTTGAGGAGCTTCTTGTTTCCTTGGGGAAATAAAATAACTCATAACCTACTATACTCAACAGCCTTGCCTAAGGCTTGCCTAAGGCTCTTATCCAAGCCTGTCAAGTATGGTAATTATTTGATTAAAATGACTAGTGTTGGCCTCCACCTCTGATTCCTGAAGACTCACATACATATGACCCTCATAATTCATTCAGAAGAACTAAGGAAGTTAGAAATGCAAAATCCTTTCCACAGATCATCATCTGTTTTGGAAACATGATTCATAACCCTCTTGGGACTGGAAAAGAGGAAACTGAAAGATCACAGTAAAAGTGAAAGAAGATAGTGATGTCTACATCTATTCAAAAGAGAGCAGAAGCGGGGGACTCCCGTGGTGGTCCAGCGGCTAAGAAACCACACTCCCAATGCAGCGGGCCCGGGTTTGATCCTTGGTCAGGGAACTAGATCCCACATGCCACAAATAAAGATCCCGCATGCTGCAACTAAAGATCCCACGTGCCACAACGAAGATCCCGTGTGCCGCAACTAAGACCTGATGCAGCCAAATAAATAAATATTTTTTTTAAAAGAGAGAAAGCAGAAGGATTTCAATCAGCGGACCCTCAGGGATTCCTGGAATGATGACTGCATTGGATTAGAGTATGGGTTGAGAAACATACAAGTAGCAGAAAGTGTAACCACACCCAGTGCACTCAAATGGTTACTTTGAATAAATGGGAGTAGTGGTCCCAGTTCCCCATGGGCTCTAAGAAACAGGGCTTTGTGCAGACAGTGACTGCGCAGAAGCCAAGCCTCTAATTTTTTAGGGCAACTGGCTTTAAGGGTATCTTTTTTTGTTGTTGTTGTTGTTGATTTTTGTTTTTTGTTTTTGGTGGTACGCGGGCCTCTCACTGTTGTGGCCTCTCCCGTTGCGGAGCACAGGCTCCGGACGCGCAGGCTCAGCGGCCATGGCTCACGGGCCCAGCCGCTTCGCGGCATGTGGGATCTTCCCGGACCGGGGCACGAACCCGTGTCCCCTGCATTGGCAGGTGGACTCTCAACCACTGCGCCACCAGGGAAGCCCCTAAGGGTATCTTAATCACCTCCTCTTCACCGCATTGGTAAGGGAGGGATTCCCACCCTAGGGGTATGGGGATGGCTGAACATATGACACCCAGCACTGGACAGCTGAAATTGACAGCAGTTCATTGGTCACATATATTCACAGCACAGGGAAGAAGGACACCACACGCCCTGCAGGGTCACATGGGGGTAGCATTTAGGAACAGAGTGAACAACCAGAGGCAGTGGGAGGCAAGCTTGCTTTGTAGTATCCGGAGGGTGAGGTGTCCTGTGGTTCCCACAGGAGAATGTCGTTGGCTCTTTTGGATAATTCCATGGCCTGGTGGGGAACACAAATCCACTATGCAGGGTTCAGCAGAAACTGCATCTGGTCCATCTGATGAGGAAGGTTGTTTAACTAGGTGACATTTTCAATCAGACCAAGAAGAAAAACTTGCAGTTAAGCCAAACTAGGCCTTCCTGGTTTCACCAGATGTTAAGGCAGCACGTAATATTAGACCTTGATTTTAGGCCTTACTCCACAGGATGGAATGCATCTGTGGGCTCTGTTGACTGCCCCTTGTCTCTAGATTTGGCACGTTCTTGACCCTGACCCAAAGCTCAACGAGTGTTCTCATCTCCACCAACTTGGGACAGGAGATATTCTAAAAATCAAGGCATAATGGGAATTCCCTGGTGTTCCAGTGGTTAGGACTTGGTGCTCTCACTGCCGGGAGAGGAGGAGCAGGAGAGGAAAAAGAATCAGTCCATTTTGCTGCAAATCTGGGACATGTGTTTCACAGAGTAGGGAAAGACTGAAATGAAAATTAAAACTATATCTACCACCACTCTTGGCGATCAGAATGATCTTTTAAAAATGAAATATAATCTTACCAGGCTCCTACTTAAAACCCTTCAATGGGTCTCCATTGGTCTTTCTTAAGATAAAGACAAAACTCCTTGCCATGACCTTCAAGGCTCTATGTAGTCCAACCCCTGCCTGTCCAGTCTTATCTCATTTCTTACTTCCCCATACTATTTATGGAGCAGGCATACAGGTCTCCTTTAAATTCTGCAAACCTTCTATGCTTTTTGTCAGCCCCAGGACCTTTGCACATGCTATTGTCTTGGCCTAGAATGCTCTTTCCTCCCCAACTCACATAGTTATCTAGAACTTATCCTTCAAATTTCAGCTGAAGAGCTCCTTCCTCAGGGAAGATTTCTCTGATTTCCCCAAATAGGTCAAGTTCCCCTATTATAGGCTCTCAGAGCATCTTTTACCTTCTTCATCATGATACTCATCATAAGTTACAAGTTTATATTTGTTTGAATTATTTGATTAATGTCCATCTCCTTACATCTCCATGAGATTGGCAACCTTATTTATCATTGATCTCTAGTAAGTGCCTAAAAGAAAACTCCTGTTTACCTATAATCTACTTGTAACACTTCTGACACCAAATGTGCGTGGGGTTTTCCCACACCAACCAATTCTTCAACTCTCCAGACACCAACTGGGTGTCTTGCAATTCAATTATGACATTAATTACCTGGAGTTAGCATAGACCCCACAGGTTAAGGGTTCAGTCCTGCAAGATTGTCCCCCACTTCAGACACCAGTCATGTCCAGGGTTGTCACCTGTACTTCTGACCAACTGGTTATAAATTGGGGGCTCCTATAACCCCCTCTTCAGGTTCAGTAATTTGCTGTAGTGGCTCATAGAACTCAGGGAAACACTTACATTTACCCATTTATTATAAAGGATATGTTAAAAGATACAGATGAACAGCCAGATGAAGAGTTACATAGAGTGAGGGCCAGAAGTGTTCTGAGTGCAGACGCTTTTGTCCTTGTGGAGTTGGGGGTGTACCACCCTCCCGAAATGTGGATGTATTCATCAATATGGAAGCTTTCTTAACCCCACAGTGTAGGGATTTTTATGGAGGCTTTATCACATAGTCAAAATCGATTATTAACTCAATTTCCAACCCCTCCCCACTCTAGAGGATAAGGTGGTAGGACTGAAAGTTCTAAGCTTCTAATCATGGCTTGGTCTTTCTGGTGACCAGCTCCCTTCCTGAAGTTATCCAGGAGCCCACCAAGAGTGGCCTCATTAGAACACAAGACAATTCTAAATTCCAGGGGATTTAAGAGCTCTGTGTTAGGAACTGGGGGCAGAGACTAAAAACATATCTTTGTATGTCAAAGTGCCTCAGTGCGTATATGTTGAATGAATGTGTCAGTGAATGAGCTAACTGATTTGGGGATCTTCTGAGAAAAAGTAAAGGGAATACTTTGGTAAACGCGAATTACACGTTATTTTTTTTTATTATCAAAACTGTTAAGACATCTACATTGCCAAGCTAGAATTAGGAAGGGTTTTAAAAATGGTTCCCTCTAAAGAGAGGAATGCAAGTCCATAACCAATGCTACATGAAATCAGGCAGTGTTACAAGAAAGCAGATCTCCAATACAGAGATGAAGCAGTGAATACTTTGCAATTACTATGACAGAATGGATTTAAGTACAAAAAACAGATCTTACAAAATGTGACTTTCCTTGGGATGCCTTTGGCGATGACACTATTTTCTACTGTAGACCAAAAATAAGAATATAAATGTGATGCATGCTGTTGTAGGAAGTGTCAGACATTTGGCACATAGTTAATGTAACACATCACCCTCTCACCTTCTCACCCAGAGCATCTGGGAAAGGTGAAAACAACAGGTGGATCCAGTGATTATTTGTCATTCCAAATGCTGACTCCATCTGGGGTCTCCACAAGGTGATAGAAACACACTAGGGGAGAAGGCATCAAAAAATAACATATGAAGGCTCAGAGGCTATCAGAATGGAAATCTGTAGCAGTTACATAGAATTCTTGGAGTAAAAAATTTCACTTCTGAAGAAGTCATATATAATTCACTTTTCAAAAATATCTCTGAAAGGTAGTAAAAATGAGAGTTAAATCTGGCCCCGTTAACTTGATTCCTGAGTTTAAAGCCAGGTGAAATCCTGGGACCAGAAAAGAAGGTTTTTGTTCATATTATCTTACATTAAAACAGTAGAAAGCTGATGACTTTTAAAAAGTGTCAAAATGATAAATCTTAGAATATGTATTAAAAACTCACAGATCCGGGGCTTCCCTGGTGGCGCAGTGGTTGAGAGTCCGCCTGCCGATGCAGGGGACACGGGTTCGTGCCCCGGTCCGGGAAGATCCCACATGCCGCGGAGCGGCTGGGCCCGTGAGCCATGGCCGCTGAGCCTGCGCGTCGGGAGCCTGTGCTCCACAACGGGAGAGGCCACAACAGTGAGAGGCCCACGTACCGCCAAAAAAAAAAAAAAAAACTCACAGATCCTTCATTAGTCACAAGTTTGAATAATGTTCTCTATTTATTCTTTAAAATAGTTGTCGTTAAGAAATAGTCCGAAAAAAAATAAAAAAGAAATAGTCCGTTCTAGTGCCAAAACCTTGAAACGGAAATCCTGCAGGGGGATCCTAAAACCTGCTATTCACTTTTTTTTTTTTTTTTTTTTTGTGGTACGCGGGCCTCTCACTGTTGTGGCCTCTCCTGTTGCGGAGCACAGGCTCCAGCAGGATCTGGAATCATCTGAAGGCTTCTTCTCTCCCATGGGCTTGGATGGCTTGAATGCTGGGGGCATCTCTCCTCTTCACTTGGCTGCTTGGGCTTCTTCACAGCAGGGTGGACTCAGGATAGGCAGCTTTTTACATGGGAGCTTGCTTCCTTCACAGCAAGAGTTTCAAGGGACAGGAAGTGGAAGCTGACAGCATCTTAAGACCAAGACCCTGAACCTGACACAGCATCACTTTATCATTGGATAAAGTGATCAGAGCTGCCAAGACAAAAGGGGAGGAGATATAACCCCTCAGGTCCTATAGGACAAATGCCAAAAAATTTGTGCCAAAACTTTTAATCCTCCCCATTCTTTAACCAGGACCCAAGGGTTTGTTGATAGTTGGACATTATCCTAGTCTCACCTCAAAATGAGCTGCTTCATATTCATGTAGCTCTTTATGCGTTAAAAAGAGAGTTTGTGTACACTGTCTCAATTTGCTCTCCTAATATCCCTGTGAAACAATAGATTGGATAATAAGGCAAATGAGGTACAGAGGTTAAAGGCCTAGGATCACACAACTTCCTAGGGATAGAATGGAGATATAAATCTGAATCTCTTGACTCTCAGTCCATGCTGAGGGATTCTAGTTTAGTTGCTGTTTGTTTACTCCGGTCACTTTGCTCTCTGACACAAACAGAGCTGGGGGAGGAGGAAAGCACATTTCCCTGTGGCTGAAAATCTGGACACACATCTTTGCAGGTGAAGCTCAAGGTGCAAGCAAAGGCAATATTATATGACTGCTCAGCACATCAGTAAGGACTCTTGAAGCCACTGTACTGGCCTTCCCTCTTGGGAAACTCTCTCCGGATACTCCAGCGGCAGCAGCTGGGCAGGATGGCAAAGTCAGCCAGGTCCTGGGAGCCAAAGCGCCACGTAGTATAGCACCTGTAGGCGCAGTGCCGTAGCTGGCTGTTGGTAGAATCTGCATCCAGCACCAGCAAGGGCTCCTGGTAGTGCAGGAGGAACTGCAGGACATGTCTGGACAGGATAAGCTTCTTGAATGGCTCTGAGGTGGTGATACAGGCACCCAGCTTTTTCCGACAGCACAGCTCCTCCAAGCATCTTTGTCTCTCAGGGAGTTGGGATGGGAGGCACTTTCCGCACTGGCACCAATTCGGGCAGTCACTGGATCTAGGGGTTGCCCCTTCACTGAGCAGCTGGATAGTCTCTGGTTGTCCAGGAATGGGGGCTGGCTCATGAAGAGACAGAGGCAGCCTGGACAATTCTGTGAAGTCCATCGGGGGTCTCTGAAAAAGGCAAGTTTCCAAACCCATCAGCACTGACAACCCCTAGGGTTCTAGGTTCTTTAACTTTATTATTAACTTGTAAAATTACATTTAATATTACATTAATACTAGTAGCTATCATTTATTAAATGTATATATCAGGACTGTGTTTTGCAAGCACTGCCTCATTTAAGCTTTTGGAGAACCTCGTGAGATATGTGCTCTGATCTCCATATTACGGATTTGGAAAGTGAAATTCAGAAAAGCCAGGCCTCAATACATATATCTCTTCGGAGAGACCTTCTTGCCTTGACCACCTGATCTAAGTAGTTCCCCTTCTCCCAGGTCATTCTCTTATCACATAATGATGTTCTATGTTTGTTATGAGGAAATGATCTTATGAATTGATATGTTTACTTAATGATTCTTCTTCCACATGAAAGCAGGGGCCCTGTTTGCTTTGTTTACTGCCTGCATTCCCAATGCCTAGGACAGTGCCCACACATAGTAGACAGTAAATATTTGTTGACTTAGCTCTGCTTTCTCCTTTCTCACCATGCTCTCTTTTCTGAAAAAATCCATTTGTTATCCTCCAGTGGAAGTTGCCATAATTGCCATCATTTTTGTCTATTCTTTGTGACATATACCTTCATTCACCAGACAAAGAAAGTCTGAGTTAAGTACTTTAAAATTGAATGGTTCTTGTACATGAATGTTCACAGCAGCACTATTATAATAACCAAAGGGTGAAAATAACCTAAGTGTCTGTCAATGGATGAATGGATTAAAAAAATGTTATGTTCATACAATGGACTATTATTCAGCTATAAAAAGGAATGAAGTGCTGACAAATGCTAAACATGGATGTTTAGCTAAACATGGATGGAACCTTGACATTATGCTAAATGAAAGAAGCCAGACATAAGAGGACAAATATTGTATGACTCAATTTACATGAAATGTCCAGAATAGGTACATCCATGTATACAGAAATCTACAGAAAGCAGATTAATGGTTGCCAGGGGCTGGGGAGAAGTGAGTGAGTAGTGGCTGCTGAATGGATATAAGGTTTCCTTTTGGGGTGTGAAAAGGCTCTGGAGCTAGATAGTGGTGATGGTTGCACAGCATTGTGGATATACTAAATGTCACTGAACTGTACACTTTATTTTTTTTCCTCTTTAAAAAAATTATGTATTTATTTATTTATTTGGCTATGCCAGCTCCCAGCTGCAGCACACGGGATCCTCACCGCTGTGCACAGGATCCTCGCTGCAGCATGCAGGATCTTTAGTTGCGGCATGTGGGCTCTTCCAGTTGCAGCATGTGGGATACATCTCCCCGACCAGGGATCAAACCCGGGACCCCCACATTGGGAACATGGAGTCCCAACCACTGGACCACCAGGGAAGTCTCTGAACTTCACACTTTAAAATGATTAAAATGGGGCTTCCCTGGTGGCGCAGCGGTTGAGAGTCTGCCTGCCGATGAAGGGGACATGGGTTCGTGCCCTGGTCCGGGAAGATCCCACATGCCGCGGGGTGGCTGGGCCCGTGAGCCATGGCCACTGAGCCTGCGCGTCCGGAGCCTGTGCTCCGCAACGGGAGAGGCCACAACAGTGAGAGGCCCGTGTACCACCAAAAAAAAAAAAAAATGATTAAAATGGTAAATTTTAGGTTATGTGTATATTACCACACCCACCCCAACACACAGGAGTTCACTTTATACCCAGATCTGATAAAAACATTACAAGAGTGGAAAAATTTTGGCCAGACTCTCTCAAGAAGAGATGTAAAATTCTTAAATATTAGGGAATTGAATCCAGCAGTAAATACAAAGAATCATACATCACACTCAAACTGATGTTATTGCAGATTCCTGCAAGGTTGGCTTAATATTTGAAAACCAATCAGTGTAATGCACCACATGACAGAAGAAAAGAAAACTCATTGATTATTTGGAAAGAAGCAGAAAAAACACGTTATTTTAAAATTCAGTATCAATTCATGATAAAAATTCTTAGTAAACTAGGAGCAGAGGGGAATTTTCTTAATCTGATAGAGCATTCTTTAAAAACCTACAGCAGGGACTTCCCTGGTGGTCCAGTGGTTAGGACGTGGCACTCTCACTGTGGTGGGCCGGGTTCAATCCCTGGTCTGGGAACTAGGATCCCGCAAGACGTGGGGCGAGGCCGGAAAAAATAAAAAGACCTACAGCAAGTACTATAGTGAAGTAAAAAACTTTCTTTCTGACATAGGGAATGAGACAAAGATGCTTGGTCTTATCACTTCTATTCAGTATTGTACTGGACATCCTAACAGGTGTAATAAGCTCCTGGAGCTGGAAGAAGCAAGAAAGGAACCTCCCCTAGAGCCTTCAAAGGGAGCACAGTCCTGCTGACACATTGATTTCAGACTTTGATTTCAGAATTCTGGCCTCCAGAACTGTGAGAGAATAAATTTCTGTTGTTCCAAGTTACCTAGTTTGTGGTCATTTATTATGGCAGCTGTAGAAAACTAACACAGTTAGTGAAGATGTCCAGCAGCCAAAACTGATGGGGGGAATGTGAATTAGAACACCACTTCAGGGCTTCCCTGGTGGCGCAGTGGTTGAGAGTCCGCCTGCCGATGCAGGGGACGCGGGTTTGTGCCCCGGTCCAGGAAGATCCCACATACCGCGGAGCAGCTGGGCCCGTGAGCCATAGCCGCTGAGCCTGCACGTCCGGAGCCTGTGCTCCGCGACGGGAGAGGCCACAACAGTGAGAGGCCTGCGTACCGCAAAAAAAAAAAATGAACACCCACTTCAGAGAACTGTTAGGTGGTATCTACTAAAGCTGAACACACACCTGCCTTATGACTTAGCAGTTCCACTCTTAGGTGCCATACGTTTACTGTAGCAGCATCACTGGCATGAACCCCAAAGTGGAAACTACCCAGATAGGTAGTTCATTCAACAATAGAATGGATAAATAAATTGAATGTTTATAAAATGGAAATTATACAACGAGAATGAACCATTGCTATACACAACATCATGGATGACTCTCACAAAAATAATATTGAGGGAAGGAAGCCAGACACTCAACAGAGTATGTAATGAATACATACTATAGGATTAAAATTTTAAAATAATCATAAAAATAAAAATAATTTTTAAATAAAAAAATTCTAGAAGAGGTAAAACTAACCTTGAATACAGGATAATGACTACTTTTAAGGGAAGGTAGTAATTTGGAGGCATAAAAGGGACTTCTGCTAGTAATAGTCACTTTTTAAATCTGGGTGCTTGTTACACGTGGTTTACTTTGTCATCAATTGTGATTTATACGCATTTCTAGATATATTTATATTTAATAGTAAGTTTTGGGCTTCCCTTGTGGTGCAATGGTTAGGAATCCGCCTGCCAGTGCAGGGGACACGGGTTCGAGCCCTGGTCGGGGAGGATCCCACATGCCACGGAGCAACTAAGCCCATGTGCCGCAACTACTGAGGCCCGTGCGCCTAGAGCCCGTGCTCTGCAGCAGGAGAAGCCACCACAATGAGAAGGCCATGCACCGCAACGAAGAGCAGCCCCCGCTCGCTGCAACTAGAGAAAGCCAACACGCAGCAAGGAAGACCCAATGCAGCCAAAAATAAATAAATAAATAAATAAAATAGTAAGTTTTCTCTTAAAAAAGAAAAAAAGACTACAGGAATTTGCTGGCGGTCCAGTGGTTAGGACTCTGCGCTTCCACTGCAGGGGACACGGGTTCGATCCCTGATTGGGGAACTAAGATCCTGCAAGCTGCGTGGCGTGACCGAGAAAAAAAAAAAAGACGAAATAACTTACTGGCACTTCTTCACCTTCAACATCTTGCAGACTTCTCCCAAGTAGCCTTTGGTTTACCATCCTAATGTGGGGTTCATCCACAAAGGACACATATTTTAATGTCTAGGAAATAAAGATTAAAAGGTTACCAACTTTAGTTCAGAATTATCACGAATTGCATATCTGAACATATCTAAAGGCAACTGTTATTCCTATTTCCAAATGACAACCTGTTACACAAGCTAACCAAAAACTCTTGCTAACAAAGAAAGAATGATTCCGAGTCTAAAGGTAAATCAGAAATTGATCCCCAAGCACCTTAACTTGTAGATTTAGAGTATCCACAGCTTACTGCCTAATATCTGTAGGTCCCCCAAGTGCTATGTAAAATTCCTTTGTTGTGTTCCCTCAATTTCAGTTACTCTAGGTTGAATATCTCCAGAAAGTTATACGATTGAATCTTAAGTTATTTATATTTTCATTAAATTTCATCCCATCTTGGGCCATGAAATGGTGATTAATTCTAGTTGCAAAGATGAACTTTTACTTTAATTGCAAATACATGTACAACGAACAATGAATTGTGCATTCAGCTGCTAAAAAAGGACAGCAATGTTCTTGGATGAAAGAAAGAAACCCTCTTGTTTTTAAATACCAGAGACTTCTCTTTGATTGGAGGAAATCATGGAGTCAATGTAGTAAATTCCAAATTAATCAAATCAAAACCATACAGGTGAACTAAAATTTGACCACTCTGACCACTCCCCCATCCTAGGCTCCTTTCCAGAAGCAATCACTGTTATCACTTTTTTTTTTTTTTGCGGTACGCAGGCCTCTCACTGTTGTGGCCTCTCCCGTTGTGGAGTACGGGCTCCGGACGCGCAGGCTCAGCGGCCATGGCTCACGGGCCCAGCCGCTCTGGGGCATGTGGGATCTTCCTGGACCGGGGCATGAACCCGTGTCCCCTGCATCGGCAGGCGGACTCTCAACCACTGCACCACCAGGGAAGCCCCCACTGTTATCACTTTTATGAGTGTCCAGTACCTTTTTTTATACGTATATTACCTCCCCACACACATTTATATGTGTGTGTGTATAATACATGCAGAAAATATACAGAATCTATATGTGTGTGTATATAAATGGACATATATACATGTAGAAAAAACATAGAATTAGTTTATGTGTATTGTTGCTTTTTAACCTATATATCATACCATATATATTGTTCCATAGTTTGTTTTTTCCTGTCAACAAATGTCTTGGATATTTGCTCATGCCATTACCTATAACATAGTGGTTATAAACACGGATTCTGAAACCAGCCTGCCTGAGTTGGAATTTCAGCTCTGCCACTTACTAACTGTATGACTTTGGGCAAATTATTTAACCTTCCTGTGCCTCAATTTCCTCATCTATAGAAAGAGATAATAATAGCACCTATCTAGAGTTCTGCTAATAATCATAATCCCATAAACCTACCTGTAGGGTTGTGTGAAGATTCAGTGAGTTAATGCATACGTAGCACTGGAAATGCTATGTAAACGTTTGCTTTTATTATAATCTACCTCATTTTTAAAAACTGGTACCAGGCCTTCCTTACTATGGATTTATCATAGTTTATATCACCATTCACCTATTGGACATTTGGGCAGATGCTCCCCTTCACTGTCACAGACAGCACTGTGATGGACATCTGGTACATGTGTACTACGTGGGTACCCATGTGGGTGTTTCTCTAAGGCAGGTATAGAGAAGTGGAAATGCCAGGCTGTAAAGTATGTCCCATTTAAATGTTACTAGATTTACAAATTGTTCTCCAAAGTCATTATACTTTTTTTGCACAACCAATTTAATAAATCTGACAAATCCTGGAACATAAAAATTTGTTTTCCCTATATCTTGCTTCTCCATTTTTGTGTCTATTCTTCACTAAAACTAAAGGATTCATCTGAGAGATGGTGGATTGGGGTAGAGTCCAGAGAATTATCCACCATGGGATTGATTACACCTATGATTTTGGCCTTATTTTTTATTTATTTATTTTGCGGTATGCGGGCCTCTCACTGTTGTGGCCTCTCCCGCTGCAGAGCACAGGCTCCGGACGCACAGACTCAGCGGCCATGGCTCACGGGCCCAGCCGCTCCACGGCACGTGGGATCTTCCCGGACCGGGGCACGAACCCGTGTCCCCTGCATCGGCAGGCGGACTCTCAACCACTGCGCCACCAGGGAAGCCCTTGGCCTTATTTTTGCAAACTTCTCCGTGGTCCAATGGGCCATACACGTGTTTTAACATCCCATAGACACAGCAAGCCTTACCTGCTTTGGCTCCACAATGGATTCACACTTCTTCCTGTAGTAGTATTCATTGACTGCACAGGGTTCACAGCACTTGCAACAGGGATAAATACGGGATCGACAGCATTTATTTGAGTAAGTGTTGATGAGAAAGTCAATGAACACAGTGGCCTGGGAAAAACCCAGACAAGCACCATGTCAGTGAAACTTCCTTTTGCCAAATCATTTTCATAAAATGTGAGAAAGAGAATCCCTTACCAAACCAAAGTAAGAGAGGTTTGAACCGATGTACACGATCAGCTGGATAATGTCAAATTTTCCTCCCTGGAAACAGAGTACAAAAGGTTACCCGGTTGAAATTCAGAGCAATGCTCTTTTGCTCTAACATGTAATTGTAAGTTCCAGCAGAGGAGGGAGTCTAGTGCCGTGAATTTGACAGATGCATCCAAAGTGTTCACGGCAACAAAGATTAAGGAGACTGAAAATATGAATCCCATTCCTCCTGCTTCTGCCTTTCAGGATGTGCTTGAAAACATGGATGTTTTAAACAAATAAGCACTGGAACTCACACACTGAGAGGAGAACCATTGAAAATTTTTTATTCCATTCAAGGTGAGGGTTTCAAAAGAGCTTTCCCTAAAAGTGATTTGAGATTACTTTGGAAACAGAGGGAAGGAATGTCTGCACAAACTCTTCCCATAGAGGTCCCTGTGGTTTTTATTCTCAGTGTCTTTTTATCCTCTCACTATATCTCATCGATTCTTGTGCTGCTTATCACCATGTTACATAAATAATACGCTGTCAGACAAGGTATGTGGGCATCTGTTGATTTTTGCATACCCAGCATCCCCTCCTTCTGGAGACAGCATGCCCATTTTCCTTTGGAGAACCATCTGTGTCCATACTCAGTCCATGTAGTTTGCGGGGAAGGGGCTGGTTCAGGGCTGATGTAAGACCAGCCATTGCGAGTGACCCTGGTCACAGTTCAGCAGTGAGCATCTGGCCCATATTGGGCCAGTCAAAGCCAGTGGCATCTGCTGAGGCTTTTGCTGAGACGTTCTCTTTTCACTGAGGTTGCTAAATTGCTAAGGTATAAGTAGCTGCTGACACCACTGCATAGAGATGACCCGCTGTGAATGACACCAAAACAGAGGAGAACAAATGTAAGAGATGGAGGGAGGCAGGTTCCTGATGATGTTGTTAAGACATCTGGATTCATGATGCCCGAAGCCTGAAAATTGCCTCTGGATTTTTCAGTTATGTGAACTAAAAAAAAAAAGTCTTCTTTTTTCCTAAACCCATTTGAATTGGATTCCTTACAAAGTATTTTGCAGAGGGATTTCTTTCTCTCTCTTTTTTAAGCATCAGAGTATATTGAAAATTGAGTATTAGGTTTTCTCCCCAAGCCCACTCTTGTATTCATTAGATGACTTGTCCATGAACAAGAACATTTCTTCCCCCTCTCTGATCCCACATGCAAGATGCACAGTGCCAGCTAACGACTATGACCAAAACATTCACCCTTTGAGACACTACAGCAATAATTAAGACACAGTCATAGGAACGGAGATGCCAGTGGCTGAATGTGAGAAGAGACTTACGGTGCCAAAAACCAGGATGTCAAAACGGATCCCAAAGGCTTTTATCAGGGTCCGCTTTTCGGTATTATTTTCCTTATAGTACTTGGCATATCTGTAGGAGGAAAAGGATACATATTTATAAAGATCTCTCTGGAAGTGTTGGTATTTTATGAAAAGAAAAACCGAACCAGTAGCCGATCTAGTCTTCTTTGTCCGTCTTCTAGCTCTGCTCTGGTTGGCAGAGGAAAGAACACAATCCAAACCCATGAAATTCTCTGTCTCTTCACCTTGAACTAAGGCACCACTTCCCCATGTCACCTTCTCTACTTCCAGCATCACAGGATGATGGAAAGTCTGTGTTTTAGTTTAAGATTAAAATGAACAATTTTTAACCAATACAGGATTAACAACAAGAGAAATTAAAAAAAATAACTTCAAGCACTCTGATCATTCTCTAAGAGGGAAAAGTTTAGCTTCTAGAACAAAGAGGGGGAGGGTGAATCTTAGATACTAATGAATGGATTGGGAACAGGTGCCCCTCAGCAATCTGCTCTAACTGTGTTTTCTTAAGATTCTGTATTTGTCTGTTTGGCATCCATTATCACCAGGGCCAAACTAGCGGACAATGTTGTTTACATGCCCCCTGCCATCCAGCTTTTGCAAGTATGTGAAAATCATGTTACAAACCCTCTTGACCAATCCTGAGTCCATATCTCCAGCCACCTTCTGTATCTAACTTTCACACACCCCGCCAACATTTCCCCTGCCCTAACTTGCCCAGGGCCAGTTACCAGACAACCAGAGACCACCCCTGTAGCCCAGAGCCCACCAACATTACTCAAACTAGCCAATCCTAAGCTGTTTCCCCTGCCCTGCCTTTCATTTCCCACAGAAAACACAGTAAAGTCTCTGGGCTGTGCTTTCCCCTTTCTCCTGCTAACCCCTGACCAAACCTGGTGCTTCTCCCTGTGGCCCTGTGTGACCTGGTGTGCCCCACCTCTCGGGAAATTCTTCTTTCAAGGGCATTGACTTCTCTGTGTTACTACTCAGTCACCTTTATAAATTAAGACCTGGGCACAACTCACAGTCACCCAAAATATGCAGCCCTCATCAGTGCTACAGTCAGGGAAAGTGTCATGTTTTGTTTTTCATGAATAATTAGGAAGGCTTAAGCCACATGTCTCACAAAACTTTTAAATCTGACCCTCCCTCTTACCACTTTTGGTGGTTGTTTTTAGGTAAGGACATATATTTTCTTTGAGTTATTAATTCATAATCTATTTACAGGTGTGGGGAGAGAAGAAAACAGAAAACAGATGCTCTGCCAAAATATAGTTTGGAACATCTGAAATTCTTATTCTTTGTAAACTCACGATCTGACATTGAGATCAGTTAGATATTCTCAGGCACTTCAGTGCCTGTTTCTGGCCAAAGGGGTTTCAGTTTCTTTGCATCTGATTGTTCTCACTCCATGACAGTACTTTCTTCTGCTCTATTAATTGATTTGTTTTTTAAAATACAAAGCAAGCATGCATCACCACTCCATGCCCCAGGGTTGCATTATCTCTCCATGCAAGCTGTTTTGCTGGAAGGTTAACATTGTATAGTAAATACTTGAATTTCTGCTTTCAGGGTCTTTGTACAGTGGGTCTCAAACTGAGGGCAAGAATCACTTGGGAAGTGTGTTCAAAAGGCAGATTCCTGGGCCTCACCCCCAAAGGGTGGTTTCAAAAGGTGTGAGGTGTTTCTAGGAATCTGTATTTCCAGGAAAGGTACCAGGTGGTTCTGATGCAGGTGATCAATGGGCCACACTCAGAACACCAGGCCCTGGGCAAGGATGTTTTTACACTCTGTAGTGGGTTGAATAATGGCCCCCCAAAAAGATAAGTCCAAGTGCCTAACCCCTGCACCTGTGAATGTGACCTTATTTGGAAATAGGATCTTTGCAGATGTAAATGAGTTAAGGATCTCAAGATGAGATCATCCTGGATTTAGGGTGGGTCTCAAATCCAATGGCTGTATCCTTATAAGAAAAAGGAAAGGGAGAGTTGAAACGGAAACACAGAGGAGAATGCCATGTAAAGACGGAGGCAGATACTGGAGGGATGCAGCCACAAGTTAAGGACCACCTAGAGCCAGCAGAAGCTAGAAGAGGCAAGGAAAGATCCTCCCTTAGAGACTTTAAAGGGAGTATGTCCCTGCTGACACCTTGATTTTGGACTTCTGGCCTCCAGAACTGTGAGAGATAAATTTCTGTTGTTTAAAGCCATCAAGTTTGTGGTAATTTGTTATAGCGGCCATAGGAAATGAATACACACACACACACATTCTGAGAAGCAGAGAAGCACATCAGGCATTCTATTCTGTGTGGGACTTCCCTGCTTTACACATCTTGTAAATAAACTGAATAATTGAAAAAGGATCTTTTGCCATGGATCTTTTGGTAACGGACAAAATTCTGCAACGTGATCAATTCCTTCAACTTCCTGTTTTAGAAAGTTATATTTTCTCATAAACCTCATATAACCTCTAACTTCCTTCCCTTTTGTGTGGCTATTTGACAATAACTTGTCCAGTTACCCATCAGATCTTGACATTTTATTTTTGGCTAAAGATTTCTTCTGGTGCTTATTCCAGAGAACCAATGCTCTAAAACTTTGTTCTAAAAGAATATTAACATCACAACCAGTTCTTCAGAAAGCTCAGATCTCTCCAGGAGCTAATGTTCTTAGGCTTAGCTCAGCGACTTGAAGAACATTTGCTAACATCTGATTGGTACATTGCCCTGCATGCGTCTGCTGATTGCTGTAAAAACAGCCTGTGAGGGCAGTCAGGGACCACTGATCCAGGCCTCTCTTTTTGCTAATGGCCACAAGCCTATTCAGTAGAGCAGCTGGGAATGATCAAAACATTACCTAAACTAGGAACTGGTTTCAGGGCCCTGGATGAAATTCCACTGACCCGGAGAAGGCAAAATCCTGTTACGTCTTGATCTCAGCCAGTCTTTAGCCAAGGGTCTCAAACACAAATGCCTATAGGGGCCAGATAACAGAAATGAGTGATGCAGCCAGGTAAGAGGCAATAAGGAGTGGTGAGGACCATGGCAAACCAAGAGCCACATGGCCTTTCTAAAGGGAACCACTGATACTCAGCTCTAGCTGAGTGCTCCCTGTGGAATATGAAGCCAGTGTTGTCAAATGAGTTGATTTTTTTCAAATAGTTTAATTTTCAAAAAAAGTAGGAAGTCCATATTTTTACGTAGAATGTCTCAACTTTCAGAACATTGTGCAGGCCAAGAACAAAAACAAAAACAAAATTTGAAGCCTGCTTGCCAGTTAATGATGCTGCTTTAAATAAAATATAAATAGAGCCATTTGCTTAAGTGGACCCCTCCAGAACTCAATAAGAGTGCTAGCAGAAGGGTTAGGAAGCAATGAATGTGTGTGTGTGTTTGCACGTGCACGTGTACTTTGGCCTGTACTTGCATGCTCAGATTAAGTAGACACTTTATTTTATTCATTCTCCCAGGCAGCTAGCAACCTGGTTGTAGAAAGAAAATATAGTCAGATGAATCATCTAAGAAGGAAGTATGTTTGGGATGCTAGAAAATATAGTCTAGACCAGTGCTTCTCAGATTTTAATGTGCACATGAATCTCCTGGGAATCTTAAGATGCAGATTCTGACTCAGTAAATTGAGAGTGGGGGCTGAGATTGTACATCATAACAAGCTCCCAGGTGAGGCCCATGTTGCTGGTTCCAGGATCACATTTGAGTATCGAGGGTCTAGATTAGTGATTCTCAAACTTAAGTTTGCATTAGAATAACCTGGAAGGCTTATGAAGACAATCCCCAGAGTGTCTGATTCAGTAGGTCTGTGGTAGAGCCTGAGAATTTGCATTTCTAGAAGGATACCACATGATGCTGATATGGGGACCCGCACTTTGAGAACCACTGGTCCAGACCATTAGTACTAAAAGTATTCACAGAAGCTAATATGTTTGCAAGTTGATTCCCTAACATGGACTCCTATGTGTACAGTTTCTCTTCTTAACTAGGAAAGCTCAGTCCTCAGGAAAGTGCATGATGCCTATGGGGGTCCTATCCTGTGCTTGGAGAGGCCTTTTCCGGTTGCATTTCCCCACACCCCCATCACACTATCTTGTTTGATTTTCTTTGAAGTATTTATCATCATCTGAAATGGTTTTGTTGGATTTGTTTGTTCTATTGAGGTATAACTAACATATAATAATAAAATGCACAAGTCCTAAGCATTCAATTCAATGAGTTTTGACAAATGAATACTCTATGTAACCTAGATCCCTACCAACATCTAGAACATTCCATTACCCCAGAAAACTCTTGTGCTCCCTTCCAATTGGTTCCTACTCCTCCTTCCTACCCCCAAACCCCAGCCCAGCAGCCATTGTTCTATCTTTTATCATCACAGATAAGTTTGCCTGTTCTTGTACTTCAAATAAATGGCATCATAGAATGTACTCGTTCAGGTCTGGCTTCTTTCACTCAATGTAACGTCTGTGGGATTCATCTATGTTGATGTGTGTATCAGTAATTTCTTCCATTTTTATTTATGTTAAGTAGTGTTTTATTATATAAATATATCACAATTTATTTCTCCATTCACCTGTTATTGCACATTTGGGTTCTTTCTGGGTTTTGCCTATTATGAGTAAGGATGCTGTGAACATTCATGTGCAAATCTTTTTGTGGAGATATGTTTCCTTTCTCTTGGGTAAATACCTAAGAGTGGGATTTCTGGTTTAGAGGATAGATGTATGTTTACCTTTATAAGAAACTTCCCAACAATTCTCTAATGTGGTTGTACCATTTTACACTCCCACCAGGAAAGTAAGAGAATTCCAGTTGTTCCTCCTCCTTGCCAACCTTTGGAATTTCCAGTGTTTTTAATTTTAGTCATTCTGGTGGGCATGTCATTATATTTCATTGTGGTTTAAATTTGCATTTCCCTGGTGACTAATGATGTTGACTTGGAGTTTTTTATTATATTTTTGTCTTATATGTATAGTCATGTCCTATTAGGATATATGCTAAGCAGTAATTTGTCTATTTTGTTTACCAATGTATACCCATTGGGGCAACAAATATTTTTTTCTTCAATATATATTTAATGAATGAAGAATGCCAGTATCAACATCCTACCAGCTTCTTAAGCAAATTGTGTAACCGAGGGATATACTCAGCAACTCTCTCTTAAAAGGAAACAGCAAAAGCCTGCTTTGTGTCTGGAACCAGAGCACAAAATGACCAGCCATAACCACAGTCACAGAACCCTGCCTGATTCCCACAGGAAATGAAAGGTCATGGAGACTGTGTTATAAGCCTCAAACTGAGAGGCCAAATTACTGCTGGCCCAGTGTTGTAGGAACAGGCTGAAAAAATTATCCAGACGTAGGCGGTAACATGGAAACTAAGTTAGGGGCACAAGATCACCAATGGGAAAAAGTCAGAAGCAGAGGACTGAACTGTGCAGAGCATCAAAACAAGAATAGATCAGCACAAAACCAGCACTAGCCAGCTCAAGAGTGAAAATGAACCAGAATTCTAGTGAATTCATAGGGTTGAAGTCCAGAAGCTAGAAGCATAGGCGATGTACTACAAAGAACCTTAAAAATTAGACAAAACTGCAGTGAGGAAGCAATGTTACCCAAGGTATCAGGAGTCTTTAAGATGTTCTTACTGGGCTTCCCTGGTGGCACGGTGGTTAAGAATCCACCTGCCAATGCAGGGGACATGGTTCGACCCCTGGTCCGGGAAGATCCCATGTGCCGCGGAGCAACTAAACCCGTGCGCCACAGCTACCGAGCCTGCACTCTAGAGCCCGCAAGCCACAGCTCCTGAAGCCCACGTGCCTAGAGCCCGTGCTCCGCAACAAGAGAAGCCACAACAATGAAAAGTCCGCGCACCACGACGAAGACCCAATGCAGCCAAAAATAAATACATTTATTTTAAAAAAATGTTCTTACCAAAAGGATTTCCAATCAAGATGGCAGGCTGCCTCACCACCTCCACCACCACCTCCCACCCCACTGCACTTACACAAAGTGCAAGATGAAGTATTTTTTAAAGTCATATCAATATATTATTGAGCTCAAAACAAGGAAGGGCAGGTGCTAGAGATGAGTGGTAAGTGGGGACTAAAGTCACGTGAACCCTAGGAGTACCAGATCAGATTTGTATCTGAGCAGCTAGAGTCTTAACATACTTCTTGGGAAAGGAGCTGAGGCTGCAGATGCCCAACTTAGCAAGGAAGCAGGGATGGGATACTTCTAGTGGAGTGAAGACATCCAGCACCAATAAATTAAACTAAAAACTGGTTTGTAATTGATAGATGCCATACAGTCCTGGCAGGAACAACTACAAAATTAAATTGTCACCCCAGAGGAATGTCTCCATATCCCATGGCACACGCAAAACTTTGCACAAGATCATTTCTGCCAAAGTCCACCAACAAATATTCCAAAGCCCCACAAAGAGAAATCCCATCCAAGTTGCTACAGTTCAGTGTGAAAGGGGTTATACAGTAGATTGGACAAAAGGAGTAGGATCCATAAGCTAAGAATGGATCTCACTGAAACAGTAATAGGTGGCTTTGAAAAAGAACTGAATATAAATCCGAGAAATGAAAAATATAGCCATATAGTATTTTTAAAACCTGAAAGCATATGGTAAAATGCTCATAACCTTTGATCCAATAACTCTGCTTCTAGAAACTTATCCTAAGGAAATAATCTGGGATTCAAACAAAGATATATGTACAGAGATGTACACTACAGAGTTATTTATAAAGAAAAATCAGAACTACCCCAAATATCCAATAATGGCGGAATGGAGAGAAAATTATGAGATGGAAGGGAAAGGGTGTGTTTTAAGGTCTTGGTGATCTAGGTTAGGATTATGGAGCTTCTACTATTAGCTGTGGGTCTAGGGGAGATCATTTCACCTTTCTCAGCTTTCCCCAGGACACTAATATCTACCTTCCAGGGTGGTTGTGAGGTTTAGTGATGGTGATATAAATGCCTGGTATGTAGAATACCCTCCCTAAGTTGTAGCTAACGTTATCATTACACTCACAATGGAATACGATGATAATTAATGTGATGGTCACAAAGAATTTTGAGTGACCTGGCATATGAAACCCCCCCCCAGAATACCAAACTATAAATGTGATATGATCTCATATAAGCCTCACAAAACAATTGGTTAGACGAAGGAACATTCACCAGAGGGTTATCTTCAATTATCTCAGGATAGAGGAGTTATGGGTGATTTTTATCCTCTTCTCTATGCTTTTCTCTGTTTCCCAAGTTTTGTTTTTATCTTACAAAGAGTGTGCAATTCTTTAATAATTCATACAAAAATTCAGTCACTGCCTAGCTCTTAGAGGAAGCCTTTTACATTCCTCTTGTTGCCTTGGCAACCAAAACTAGTCTTGCTGGCTGCTGGGGATAAAATTCAGCCAGGCCTGGAAGGTCCCTGGGGATCCAAGGGTGGCCAGTCACTGGGCAAGTCTGACCTGGAGCACTGTTACCTGAAGTTGTAGCCAGGGTACAAGGACTCCTTGGCAGTCTTGTCGTCAAGGCGACGGAAACTGTATTTTGGACGGCAGTGATGGAACCACCTGTCCAGGTTGCAGTCCCAGTAGATCTCAATGCCCATGATTCCTCCCTGGGGAAGACAACGAGAGACAATCTCTAAGTCCCGCTGGACATGGGTTATGCAGCCATCAGACATCTCCCTACATAGCGATGACCACTGAAGGAAAAGTTGGCTTTTGAGGGAAAAAAAAAAATGCTGATTAAAAATTTCAGAGCCATAGGTGCAGCCCTATCTAACTCATACAACTAGTACTGTGGCAGCTACAAGTGCATCTCCCTGCTCCTCCTCCCACCTGGAACACGCCACCATTAAATTTATTTTCCTAAAATATAACTTTCAACAAACCACTCCTGTAATCAGACACGTGTAATGTCCACTCCCCAGTAAAGTTTAAGCTGAAACTTGTTAGACTGGAATTCATCGTGCTCCATCACATCTTCTCTGCTTATCTCCCAATACACCCCTGGAGAAAGCTCTTATTCTGAAATCTCTATGCTTTTCCCTAAACACACTTTGCATTTTCATTTCTTTTTTTAAAAAACAGCTTTATTGAGATACAGTTCACATACAGTTCGCCCACATAACTTGTGCATTTAACAGTTTTTAGTATATTCACGTATATGTGCAACTGCCACCACAATCAATTTTACAACATTTTCATTACCTCCAAAAGAAAACATGTAAACTTTAGTTACCACCCCTCTCTCAAGCACTAAGCAACCACTAATCTACTTTTTGTCTCTATAGAGTTCCTTATTCTGAACTTTCATATGAATGAAATCATATAATATATGATCTTTATGTCTGGCTTCTTTCACTTAGCATGATGCTTTTAAAGTTCATCCATGTTGTAGCATGTGTCAGTACTTCATTCCTTACTGTGGTGGAAGAATATTCCATTGATTGAGCATACTACATTTTGTTTATCCATTCATCCTTTGATGGACGCTTGGGTTGCTTCCACCTTTTGGTTATTATGAATAATGCTGCTGTGAACATTTACGTACAAGTTTTTGTGTGAACATATGTTGTCATTTTTCGTGGGTACATACTTAGGAGTGGAGTTGCTCTGTCTGCTTTGAATTTTTAAATCTTGGCCCTTGACCTTTTCTCCCAATGAAATGTTTCTTCCACTCACCTCTCTAGCTAAATCCTCCTCATCCTTCAAGACCCAGCAAACATCCTTCCCCACCCACTCAGCCACCCCTGTGCCCCTCAATTCATGGCGACCTTTCTCCTCTAAACTTCTAAAGAATCTGTTAATCTCTTACCTATACTTGGTACTTCTTTTTTTCTACAAACATGTTTTTGAGTACTGACTATCATATTTCACTGAATCTTAGACACCATTGCTTGTAAGACACATAGGGTTTTTTTTTTTTCTTAATGTTCCTCTAAGAAAAAAATGCTGTCAATTAAACTGTGAGACTCTATCAACTGAAAGCACTTCCTGATTTGGAAACTATTAAAAGTGAAAAAAAGGTATGTCTTTGAATAAATGAAATTAGGCATTTCAAGACAGTATGCTAGATACTGAGGATACAGAAATGAGTAGCAAGGAGGCTCTGACTTGGAGAAAGGGGAAATAATACAGAATAATCACAACTGCCATTTTTTTGTCAGGCACTAAGCCAAGCACTCTACATATTACAGTGAATATCTAATGCCTTTGTCACTTGGCATCCAATTTGCCGCCTTCTGGGAAAACTACCTGGAATTTCCTTGGGGAAACACCTTTCCCAACTCTCAGTGGTTTGAATGGGGCTATGTCCTCTCCAAGCCCCAGGAGTGGGCACATGACTCAAGCCTGGCCAATCAGGACAGTGCTCCCTTCTGGACCTGGTGATTGATTCAGGATAGATATGTGGCCCAAGGTAGACCAATCAGAGCTCTTCCTGAGACATTTTGCCAGAACCATAGGAAAAGAAGTCCTCTACTGGCTGGGACCACTAGCTATAGAGTGTGAAAGTCTAAAGCAGCATTGTCTAATAGGATTTTCTGCGATGATGGATATATTCTATATTCATGCTGTATAGTACAATAGCCAGTGGTTATTGAATGCTTGAAATGAGGCTGGTATGACCAAGGAAATAAAATTTTAATTTTATTTAATTTTAATTAAGTTTAAGTCACTTCATGTGACTTGTGGCTACCGTATTGGATAGCACAGTGCTAGAGCTTTGGTGGCTTTGCTCTGACATGTGGAGAATATGCCTGAGAATGACATCATCATTAAGGAAACAATCAAGAGATGAAAGGAGTCAGATTCCTGAAGACACCATTTGAGTTCCTGGAGGCAGCTATGCCTAAATCTATCATACTCTTCATTCAATCAACAAATATTTATTGAGTGTCCATTATGGGCTGAACATGCCACAAAAATGAACCACTCCCCCCCCACAAAAAAAAACTAAATGTCCCTGTGGAATGTCATGGAACTTACATTCTAGTCAGGGAAAATAGACAACAGACAAATGGGTATGTAAAATATATAGTATGTCAGATAATGCTAGGTGCCAGGGATAAAAATAAACATGGAAAGGGCCATAGGGCATGCTGGGATAGAGGTGGGAATTGTCGCTTTAAATGTAGCGGTAAGGGAAAGCTTCACTGAGCTTATATTTGAGTAAATATTGGAAGTAGGTGTAGGAGGCAGCTAATGCTATGTCTGGGACAGACTGTTCCAGGCAGAGGGGAACAGCAAGAGAAAACTCCCAAGGTAGGAAGATGCCTTGGGTATACTAGAATGTTCATTTTTCCTGGTCTTTTTACACAAGTTAATATGGTTCCTTTTTTGCTTAATCCACTTGAGTTTGGTTTCTATTATTTGCCCCCAAATTACTTTTTGATTTAGTTTTTGCTTACATCATTTGAGTTGGATTTCTATAACTTGCAACCAGAAGAATCCTGACTAATCCAAGTGTGGTAATCTGAGTAATGGTCCCCCAAATATTCCTAGTCCTAGGTCCTAATCCCTGGACCTCTGAATATGTTACCTGAAATGGCAAAAGAGACTGCAGATGTGATTAAGTAAGGATCTTGAGATGAGGAAATTATCCTGGATTATCTGGGTGGACCCTGTGAAGACACACTGGTCTTTATAAGAGGGAGGCAGAGCAAGATTTGACACAGAATAAGAAATCAATGTGACCACTGAAGCAAGATGCTGTACTGCTGGCTTCAAAGCGGGAAAAAGGGGCTGTGAGCCAAGAAATGGAAGGAACGCGGTTCTAAAAGGTGGAAAAGGCAAGGAGATGGATTCTCCCCTAGAGCCTCCGGAGGGAGCATGTCTCTGCTGATATCTTGATTTTGGCCCAGTGAAACTCATTTTGGACTTCTGACCTCCAGTAGTATAAAAAAAAAATGTGTTGTTTTAAGCCACAAAATTTGTGGTAATTTGTTATAGCAGGCACAGGAAACGAATACACTAAGTGTCTCTCATAGAGTTGTTGTGGGATTAGATAAGGTGATACAGGAAAAGTCCTTGTCACTGTGCATGGATTTACAAAATGCTCAATAAATATGAGCATATTATTAAGACCCAGTGGTCCAGCCTCTTGGCCATTTGTCATCCTCCATCCCTTGACCCACCCCCCCACATCCCACTGTACAAAGACGTCACCAACCTGAATTGCCACATCTGAAAAATTATCTCCTGTTTCTCGGAAGATATCTCCTAGTCGGAAAATGGGACACTGTGGATTCTGAGTCTTGTGAAAGGTGCAAGTGACGTTTATATCCGGCAAGATGTTTCTCCTGCACATAATGGAAAGCAAACAAACATCTCTATTGAAAACTGGGATCCATCTCTTTCATAAGAGTGAACCAATATGGTACCCGGGCATCATGAGGGCCTCCAATGATTCTGCCTCCTGGGATTTACACCCTTGTGTATTCTCCTATCATATCGTACAGTGTTGGTCTCTGTGACCAATAGTATACGACAGAAGTGATAGTATGTCTCTTCTGAGATTAGATTATAAAATACAGTGGCTTTCATCTTGGTTACTGTCTCACTTGCTTGCTCTTTGGTTTGGATCTCTTGCTCTGGGAAAGCCGGCCACCGTGTCCTAAGGACACCCAAGCAGTCTGAAGGAGAGGTCCACATGATGAAGTACTGAGCCCTCCTGCTGACTGTTGTGTGAGTGAGCTTGGAAGAGTATTCTCCAGCCCCAGTCCAGTCTGGAGATGAGAGCTTGACTGCAACCTGAGAGACCCTGAGCCAGAACCGCCCAGTGAAGTCATACCCAGATGTCATTCTGGGATGCACAGAAACTATGTGAGAAAATTAAAGTTTGTTGCTTTTAGTTTCTAAGTGTTGGGGTGATTTGTTACACAGCAGTAGATAACTAATATAGCCAGACATTCTGGGTGCTTACGTGGTGTAGTTGTGTCTGGGGAAGTCAATATTATTCTTGATGAGCACAGTGAAGTTTTCAGCACTGCCCAAGAGCGCAGGCCTGAAAGAGAGGAATGAAAAATGGGGATCAGTGACTACAGGGACCAAAGGAGTCAGTGGGCCAATGGACCAGAGGCTCTGGTTTCTTGCTTGGGTCAATATGATGGATGAAGAGAAATGCAATCCACTGGGAAAAACCTTCCAAAATTCTCCAGCTTCTCCAGGAAGAATTTCTCCCTTCTTAAGATCCCTGTGGAAGGAATTCCCTGGTGGTCCAGTGGTTAGGACTCTGCACTTCCATTGTAGGGGGCACGGGTTTGATCCCTGGTCAGGGAACTAAGATCCCGCAAGCCACGTGGCATGGCCAAAAAACCCACAAAAAACAAAAGAGACCCCGTGGCATTTACTGTAATACTTCTCACTCTGATATAATTATATGTTTAGTTATGCACAGTGGTATGTTGGTAAACGTTTAATAACCAGCTCTCCAGGAAAACAAAAAGCCCTGATATTGTAGGAGTTACTGATTATTGTGGTATAAATACTCCCACCCTAGCTGATTTCAAGCTACCAATAGAACATCAGTGAACTTGGAGTTGGGAAGGGATGAGCAGAAACGGCTCAGAGCTCGTACAAGCCAGCTCCAGCACACTCCTGTTTGTATCTTTCACAATAGGCTTTGTGATCCTGCAGGGCTGAGACAACTTTCTCATCTTGGCATCCTCAGCCTTTAGCACAGGGCCACACATATATAATTGACTCTATCATTCACACTCTAGAGGCTCTGAGTAGTGTAAAATTCTCCATGAGTGAGAGGAGCCCAAATTCTCGACTGCTGGAAGGTCCACCCACCATCCATGCATTCATTCATTCAACAAATATTTATTGTACTGGGCATGGGGCTGAGCACTAGTGATGTAGTGATGAAAAAGACAGTCGAGGTTTTTGTCCTTGTGGGGTTGACAATCTGTTAAAGATGGAGAGAACTGGCTCCATAAAAAGATACCACTGTTGCCTGACATGCCTGAGTAGGCGGCAGATGTTTATTGGGAGAAGCACAGGCTAAAGGTGGAGGGTATTTGGAAGGGG